>NC_086333.1:48329640-48647397 GCF_032445375.1 Bacillus rossius redtenbacheri
CTGAAAATATGGTCAGCCAAACAATACCATCATTTAAACCGCTTGGAAAAATCTCACCATGAACAATCGTAAACATTTAACCTCCTTTTCAAGAAGGAATTTTGTTAATTTTGAGATAATTTATTATGTAGTTAATACTTTGAAATTTTCGCACACGTTATAATTTACACCTCTGTAGCATTACTAAAACATTGGCATGACGCATTTCAATAAAAATAATTATAACACTAAGTGTACATTTGCATATTTGTTTTTGTTTAAATGAAAGAAATCAGTTAGTGAATAATTATTTTGAAAAATCCTTGACGATATTGAGCTGATTCGAAGCTGTTATTATAAAAATATATTATAATGTTATGAAAAAGTTTTAAAAATATGTGTATTTTTTTTAAACAGATATGTTAACAACATATCAACAATGATATAAGCGTTAAGTTTCATTGATAAAATACATTTTTGCCGTTCAGATGGTTAAGAGGGTTTTGCGGTGTCGTTTTCATTTTTAATTTAAATTATTAACACGACAAATGTTACACAAACCTACTCACTAACTTCTTTCAGTCCTGTTTTTTTTCTTCAAATGACAGGATAATACCAACAATTAAATTATTGACACTACACGTTTCCAAGTTTTGTGTGCAATGCGTGTCAAATAATATCGGCCTAAATTACTTCGAAACTTTTCCGTGATACATTGTTTTTGCAAACCCTGCCTATAACGAGGCACACATAACGCAAAAATATGATTCGGCAACTATCTATTACAACACATAATATTAAATAACTATCTAACATGTGGCATTACACGGGATAGGTAATATATTTAGGGTTTTCTCAATGTTTTCGTCTGGTGCACGCTAAAGGTTCTATTAGACAACGGAGGTTCACATGAACAAAAATATAAATCCAGGTCCTGCAAATCGTCGAACCATAAAAATAGTACAACTTTATTTAAATATGTGACCAGTTAAAAAAAAAGTAATCTGATTAGGAGCAGCGGTAGTACGAGCCTCAAACGTCACCCTCAATATCAGTGGTTGCTGAAATGCTACGCGAATGCGTTGAAGGTCTAGGATTTATTTTACGCTCCAACTGCAACTCAAATGTTTTGCGCTACGAAATCAATTTCTTTGTGGTTCAAACACGCTCTATACATTTAGATCGCTTCGCTTGTGAGATTCAATGCTGGAATCGCAACAGCGTGACTTGCGCGGCGTGATGGACGCGACGCCAATAAAATAGTTTTCCACCCAATCACGTTCGACGAATCTGTAACGACAGCTCGACAACAATTACCGGATACGACAGACTTCCCGATTAGAAAATATTTTCGTCTTCAACGCGTCACGTGTGCAACTTTACTGAAATGCACATCAGAATTTGGTTTTTTGAATGACGGATAGCATATTTCATTATTGGTTATACACATCGATACGCAAATTTCGCGCATTCATTTAGTCGCGAGTTAAAATGTTAAACCTTCACACTCTTGCACTGTGATTGGGCCGAAGTTACTTGCACACGCCCCTCTACGACTGTGAGCCACCTATTCCGAGCTGGGATAGAAGTAAGCAAATAAGGTAGGCCAATTAGCAAGGATAAAAATTTTGTCGATTAGAGATCAACAAATGAAAAAACAAACATGGGTTAAGCACATCTATGGCTTTTAATTCTTCTCTGAGGCCAGTTGAATCCGCGAAATTTCCTGTTTTTTAAGTTTCGTTTAATTTATTCTTTATGAAACTTTTTAAATACGTTCACATACAATTTTTTTTTACCGAATAGGCCTATACCAGTATCTTTTTACCATACAAAGTTCTCCCTAAAAATTTAATTTAAAAAAATTATCGCGTAAAACGAGATGGCTGCCGTATATGTGGTGTGAATTCAATGGCCTGAGCCATTTTATACCTTGTTGGTTATTTCTGTTTTTCACCCGATATAAAAAAATGTTTACAATAATGCGGTATTTTCCTGTCACATCGCGTCGTTTTCATCTTTCCAGCAGTGAGTGTAAAAGGATGAGATAAAAACCTTATCTCTACATTCATCCATTTATGTGCATAGCATGTCCGTGAAAGTTCGGAAGTTCTCGTTATCTAGGGTGGAAAATGTGCGGTTTCTATATTGAAACGATGTCTTTGACCTCACGCGCAGTTTGTTAACTCCGTGCAAAGTCACTTCCGAGACGGCGTCTCTCAGGTGTGTATACTCGAGTAGCGCTTAAGCTAAGACTGCGGGTGCCGACGGCGGAAACGTGACGTCACCGTCGGAGTTCGGTAGCGAGGACGTGGTGTTAGAACCCCGGAGGTTAACGAAACCAACCCCCTCCACAACCCTCTCCTGGTGTTAATATTGGCAAAGCGCTGGGTCCCAGTTATAAACTAGAACACGACTGGGAACATCCCATTTAAATTCCCCGGACTCCATCACACTCGAACAGTATGTTGATTAACCGCTTCGAACACCGGCCCCTCCCCCCTCCTCACGGGGAGTTCAGCCTTGGCGTTTGCGTCCTTCGATGAAGAAGAGTGGTCGGTCGTTTACGACGTTCAAAGCGAGCGTCAAAAAACCTCATGGGATTTGTACCTTGAACGAGAGTGTGAAATGTTTTCTGGCGGTACTGTCCTACGATCATCAAAAAAAAAATCTTCCAATAACGGGTATTTGTACATGATAATAAAAACAGCTGGTTTAAGTGAACCATAAAAAATAAAATAGCTAAAAATATACGATTAAAAAAATATATAACCACACTTTGTCAATAGACAAATAATCGAGTAAAGTTTTATTTTCCTATATTGTTTATGTAATCAAAGCAGGTTGTTTAGAATTAAATCAAATCCTATTGGATAAAAATACATTACAATTATGAAGAATTGTACGTGGAAGGCATGTAACTTCTTTTTACTTTAATATTTTTTAAATACATCCCATTATTTTTACTGCAAACAGTTGCATATTTGATGGATAGATAGTGGAAAAATACGCGGAGTAATTTCGCGATAGTCTTGGAATTCAAATATTTTCACCTTTGTGCTTCTGCTATTGGCTCGTGGTATTTCTGGAGGACTCTGAACCAATGAGAAATCCTATACCAAAAAAATATAAAATTGGAGTCTTACAAGCTCAACAGCCAATGAACGGGTGAAGTTTTTTCGAGTATGAATAGGATTTTGGGGTCCAACCTAGAGGCTGAACCCTCAGACTTTTCCTGTACGCAGTGATGATCTTTTATTGACTTGCATACACTACTACTAATTTGGTTTCCTTGCTATCATCTTTTAGCAAGTAAAGTTTTCAAATAAAATACTATTCTTGCACCAAAACCTTGCGCGTATGACTTTAATCTGTGAGGTTTCGCGTGGACCTTTAATCAGTACTGAAAAGACAGTTAAACGTGAGTATTCAGACGCCAAGAAATACATGTTCAATCTTTGTTTTTCTGTAGTTTTGTTTCCTTCACGATCTATATTTTCAAAAAAATCATTGTTGTGTAAACAACATACCAAACGTTTTGGTGAGCCAAATGAAACATTGTAAAAGTGAAAATATCCCGGAATGTATTGGTAAACTAAAATAGATGTAGTAAAATAAAATCATAAATTTTAAAATACCTAAGGAAACTGGCATTACAATAATAATAAAACATATTCTCCTTGCAATACGTAAGCGTGTTCGGCAGCACAGCAGTAAATAAAGCACACGCTTGTTGATATCTAGGGTCGCGATTCTAATGTCGTCACTGGAAATGTTTTATTTATTTTTTAATAACATTGTAATACAACAATATTTTATAATAATAACAACGCCAAATAAGCTTAATAAGGTAAAAGTTTCTTTGTAGTATGAGGAAGTCCACTAGTGGCGGACATCTAAGGTTTTCAGAAAATAAACTACTTCGAGAAATGTATCTTTATTTATGAACTAGTTAAGTCAACAAAGTTTAAAATCAAAATAAATTAACAAAAAAGCAACTTTTGCATAAATACATTTAGAAACTTAAATTAAACTATGATAAAAAAAATTGCAACCACTGCAAGTGGCACCGTACCGGATGGACTGAACTTCGAAATAAAAGCGCCAGAAATTTTCAAAAACATTCTGCATCGATGGAATATGCATGTAGGCATCTGCACGTTCAGGAATGTCTGCGCATGCTTCATGAGCCCGCCCATGGCAGCTGAAGCACTGTGTCCAGTCTTCGTCGAGGTCCTCTGAACACTCTACGCAAGTAGTTATGTCAGGTATTCAAGTTAATGGTTCCTTTTTCTCAGTTTTACCTCCACTTTTGAAGTGAAACTTCATTGCTGAGAGGATAAAAAATTTTGAGCGTTATGGAAATTCCGATCGCATGAGGTGAAACAGATAGGTATGTAGTGGGGGAACCGGGAGAAGAGGGGAATAATTAGGTCGTGGTGGGGGGAACCGATAGAGGAGACTGCAAGGAAATATATAAATGACACAGCATACTTGCTCTCTTGCGCTCTCGCACACTTGCGCACTTGCTTGTTTGCAGTTGTTTATTGGGGATGGAAGTAGCGCTATCCCCACTCCGGGGCCGTTGGTGCGGGCGGTGATCGCTGGAGCAGCCTTGAGCGGGCTCCACGTGGTGGCGTGCGGCTCAGGTTGAACCCTGCCATGCTGCAGGGATAGGCGGGTCGCGGTGGTAGGGACCCGCCTGCGCCTGACGCCACCCAGACTTTAGGGAGTATTTGAGCAGAGACCAACACAACAGAGTTTGAGGTTACTGTGCACCGTGCAACTAGCCATATTCTCAAGAAAATATTGCTCTTTCATGTATGTATTATTAATTTATTTACTTGTGCACATCAGTATTGTTAAACAGTGTTATGTAAGCATTGTTTTATCCGTATAATTAAATATTTCTACTGGTATAACATGGGTGATTATTTGTCACGAATTATTATTTGATTAAATAAATCACACGCCGTATTATAGTTACGAGCTCACGAGTGTGTAAAAATATTAAGTTCAACTAAGAGGCGGTATTATTTCTCGATCGGAGTGTAGATGTGTGTCTGTGGGTCAACAAATGTAGCATTGAGCTTGGTCCTATTCTTATGCCATGTTGTCACTTTCACATGCCAGATACCAGATGCCAGATTACACACGTCGATTTCGAGAATTTATTTCTATTGCATAAACTACCTAATAAACTGAAAACTTCAAGTTTAAGAATTATTTAAAATCAAAGGTTGTTTTAAACGTACGAGAAAAAATTTTTAGTCAATTTTGTTTTTTATTCTAAGAATCTAAAATTTATTTATTTGTGTAGAAAAGAGTTACTTCATTTAAGATCATACCCACGTCCTTACTATTCTCAATTATTCTCAAAATATTAGTAATTTATCTCTATCAATAACTAAAAGCAAGAAGTTCCACATCTGTCGTGCGTGGAATCCACGTCCTTTTAAGGTGATTTAAAAGATATTCTAACTATTGTAGCCGTTAATATGATGCGACTTGCGACATTCTGAAAATGTTTTTATATAGTTATTCGTTTCATGGTCCATAGACCTCAAAACCATCGTCAAAATTGAGGACACAATAATTGTCACTATTTTTTTTTTTTTTTCATAAATCACTTCCAAACAGATACATCAAATCTAGTAATGGAAAATCTCGGTCTTATTCGTTTATGGGCAATATCCGACCAAAGGTATATAAATGGAGGAGGTTTCTGGAAAAAAATAAAAATCGCTGTAACTCACATAATATATAAAGTACAACATTTGTTTGAACGTATTATAACTCTTAGGATTAATACCAAAATTTTTGGCTGCATAAGTTTTTAATGCGATTAACCATAACTGCAAGCGGTTGAAAGAAAACAAGGGTTGGAGGACAAAAAAATCATAACTCCCTTCGTAGACACAATACTCCCTTAATATGCCACCATTAACTCCTTTCGAATTATTTGTAAAGCGTTTAAATAATATCTAAAACTTCCGGCTGAAATAATTTTCCACACGACCAACCATAACTGAAAGGGGTGGTAAAAAAAGGGTTGTAAATCAAAAAAAGTTATGACTGCCTTAGTAAGAACAAAATCCAATCCTTAAAATTGTTTGTAAATCTTATATTTTTTATCTAAAACATTGTCTGTAACAACTTTTGATAAATCAAACCATTATTGTAAGGAGATAAATAAAAACCTGAAGCTTGAATAAGAAAATAAATATAACTTCCCAGCCATGTTCACTACCGAATTCATTCTTATTTAGGTTTAACTTTCTAAATATTGACTGAATCTATTGTTAAAATAAATTATTATCTAACTAACCATTACTGCAAGGGGTGGAAAGATTTATTACCTAAAAACATGGTTTGAAATTTTAAAATTTTAAAATTTTTCTCAGTATCAATTTCGTTTGAATTTATTTTAAACCATCTTCATATTGACTTAAATTTTGGTGGAAAGAAAATTTTTATACGACCACTTTATTAGTGAAAGGGATGAAAAATTGTGTTTGAAGGTCAAAAAAATTAAATAATTACCTTAATTGACACACAATATCAAGATCGTTCTAAGTTATTCAATACTGTGTTGTAAACTACTGAATTTTGGATACATTATGTTAAAAATATTCGTAATATTTTCGCTGCATGGAAAATGGTCAAATATTTAATCGATTATTATGTAATATTCGTGAACATAAATATGTTAAGTACATTAAGTTTTTAAAATGTTCCAGAATTTTATAGAATTTTCCAATATATATCCAGAATAAATAAGTACTTCGAAATCTACGTACTCCTGCAGTCTGTGCCGAAAGATATTTTCCTCTTATCATTTCACCTTTGGTTTTTTTTCCCCCTTCTCTTCTACTTCTGTTTGAGTTTAGTTCTCTTTCTTTTCTTTTTCTCCTTAACATTATTTTCATTCTCGTTTACTTCAACAGCAATTTTGTATGGTAAATATTTTATAATTTAACTTCCTTCACATTTTCTCTTCCAAGCTACTGATCCTTTTTTTTTTTTTGGCAGCATCTGGAAATGGCGACAATTTATGGACAATATGGAGAGCATCTGGATGAAAGCTGATATCTTATCATGTAGAGTGCTTTTTTTGGGATGTTATAGCGTGACGAAGATACTCTCGATTTCTTTTTTTTTTTTGGGGAGGGGGGGGGGGGGTTATATGTTTGGTGGAAAGGAGGGGGAGAGGAAAAAACTTATCCATCGCAGCGGTCCCATTTTCCTTTCTTTTTTGTCGCTTCCATTTCAATCTCTCTCCGTTATTCTATTCTCTAAAACAACGTACAAAAATTGTTTAAAAAAAAAAATACTTACGAGGATAAGCAAGTTGTTCACTGTCAGGTGTTTAGGGACAACTTTGTTACCTGTAATACGGCACAGGAAATGGCCAAAATTTCGTGTTCCACACCAAAACTGTTTTTGAAATAAAATTTAAAAAATTTCACAATAATAATGATACACTACTTTTGTTAACAATTGTTAACACAAGCACTGGATCTATGTGACGCAGTGTTTTCCTACCAAAAACACCAAAGGTCCGCTCCTGCCGTGGCCTTCTGCGTCGCTGGCAAACCGCGACCCACGACCATGTATCACTACACTCCCCCACGCCCCTTTCCGCAGTTTTTAAATCTAATGCGCTGTGACTTGTCGAGATAGTACGAGTGTCTGGCGCTATGTGCTGTCTGGCGTTACGGGACTGCCCGCTAATTATTTACAGATTGAAACCAGTCACTTAAGCAAAAACAATAAACAAACACACGCGTAGTTTCATTACATTTGTTTTCAATTACTTCAAGTTAATATTTTAGTAATGTCTTATAAGTATAATTTCTGACGTGTGCCGAAACTTTAAATATTGTCTGTTAAGTGAATTTTTGCAAGATGGACAGTTTTTGAAAAAAAATTTCCTTGTCAAAAAGTTTATTAACAACGTGAACATGAGAACACACGAATTTTTTCGTTACCGAGGTTAGATGTTTTTGTCATTTAAACGTGTTTCAAGTTTATTTGTTCACAATAATTAATACATACGAAAACCATGTGGGCACTTGTCGGCTGGTTCGACAACCATCTATCGTCACATTTGTTCCAAAGGATTAGCCAAAAGCTTGGCGAAGTCCTTGTAACGACGCCACCAGCTCGTCCTTTCACGAAAGGCTGAATTGGCGATTTGAAAGGATACTTTCATCTATTTCGAAGTTAAACAAATTAAAGCTGATATCCTTTGAGTTCCGTTTTCTTATATATTGTTTACCTAAGTGGATTCTTTGGTTTGATCTTTAGTATAAACGTAGAGAATTGTGATCTCATCACACACCAATCCAAAGTCATTTGAGTGATTCAGTTGGCTTAAAGCTCTGTTTGAACACATATTCAATATAAATTTTAAGTCAATATTTTTTTTAAATTGAAAGATGCTGGGTTCTAATCCGACCAAGCAACCTCCAGATCAGCGCTCAAGCAAACAATGAAAGTATTTAAACTGACGCAGTAACCTCTATGCTGTAACAGAGACAGGATCTGTAAGTGCGCTTCGTAAAAAAAATGCAATCAGCAAACAGACCAGAGTAGTTTATATTTTATTTTATTTTCTCTCAAAATATCGTGTATATAACAGGTATATGAACTTTAAATATATAAAACAAGAAACACGTTGCAATCATAAAGTAATCAAGATAGGCCCACAAAAGTCTAGATTACCCAGACTATATATACCATTTTAACCAGGACAGTCCTTTCGCAAGATTAAAATCTTTAATAAGGATTAAAATACACAAGAAAGTATTGAAAGGGGCTGTCTAAAAAAATTGCCTTACACTTAACATCATCTACAGATGCAATATTACCACACGCCCGAGAAACATTATGCAAAAGAAAGACCACGATGATTATCACAATTAATGGATTAATTGCGAACCTTAGGGTGGAGTCCGCAAATGCATTCATTATACTCATCATTGATGAACAAGAAAAAACTATTTAAAAGTGATTACAGGGACGTAAAAATCCCAGCGCAAAATAGATATTACAAATGACTTCATAAATAATTTGACTATGTAACAGGCAATGCAAGCCTCACAAGATCAGGTATGGCTGGTGGTCCGGTCGAATGGCGACCTGTACACACTTCATACAAACGAGTCAAAATTCATGAAGCTATGTTCTCGTACTAGATACCGAAAAAATTCGCGAATTCATTTCGCGATAGGCTAAAATACAAATAGTTAGGCTATACCTCAGTGCTGTCTCTGCTATTGGCTCACAACTCACTTGGATGACTCTGGGCCAATGAGAAACACCCGACCAAAGCTTTATCGAATCACAGGCTACTACGTTGGGACGTCTCACAAGACAGCAGCCAATGAGTGGGTGGCATTTGACCGAGTGTACGTAGAACTATGGAGTTCATCCTGCAGGTCATTGAACCCGCGAATGTTTCCGGTCCCTATCTCGTACTGATAAATACAAGGGCAAGAGACCAGAACATAAGAAAATGTGTAGCTTCAAAACTGAAATCAATTCCAAGCCCCAGCAAAACCGCGAAAGACAATCACACCTGCGAACGTGACCCGCATCGACGAGAAATAACATGTTACACAAACGAATATTACGGTGCAATGCAGCAACAAGTTACACGCTATAAACAAAACAAAAAAATAGAATTTAACCAAAACTTTAATTTAAACGGTGGTGGCCGAAATCAGTAATTTTGTAATTAGGGAGAAAAATTGACTGTTCACGTTGCGTTACGAGACAGAGCCACCATCTGTCGCAGATCAACCCAAATAGATTCCAGTTTACTTGCAATGTCTGGCCAGGCCTTCGGGTCGCACTCACATTAAGTCGAAATACTTGAATATACATTAATAAGTGATGCAATGCCCCAGTTGAGCGACTGAACCAAATGATTTAACCCGAAGAAGAAGACGCCATTTCATCATCACAGGTAAATCTCTCAGCGCGGGAAAAGTACAATCCTTTGTAGGGGCTCTTGTCTTCCCATATGGTAATCATTAGAATATCGAGATCAAGGAGAGGAAAAAATCACAGCTTAGCCCAGGCGGTGAACGTTTGCGGGTGTAGGATTTGTTATTTATTACAAAAATGTAAAAGTTAGTTGTTAAATAGTGTTATACCTGATTTGTGTTAAGTAAAGATTCGTAGTAGTGTTAAATATGGGCTAGGAGCAGCTATTCAGTGGCGAAGTCGGTGCTTCGCTCTGATTGGCTGGGGGGTATTGGCTCCAGCCAATCACGGCTCAGTCCTTGGCAGGAGCTGGCCGCGACGTGTTTCGAGACGGATTGTTTTTTCCGAATATTTTTTTTTATGTTAATAAGTGATTTCAACTGTTATTTGAGCAAGTTTGCGCGGACTTTCACGGTGCCGTAGTCGCTATGTGTAATTATTAATTTAATAATACTCGGGGACCATTTTAGGGCGTATTAGTTGGCAATTTACATCTGGGTTGTAGTCACCGAGACGTTTTATGGCTGGGTAAGCATGAAGTGCAAGTTTAGTAAAAAAAAATTTTTGTTTCTAAAATGAAGTTATTTATTAGTGCTACTTTAAGTCAGTTATGTACATAGGTCTGCCCGTGTGTAGGGTGAGGCATTCGCGAATATGCGGAGGTATATGTTTAAATTATATATATATATATATAACTTTTTTTCTGATGTCTGGGGACATTTCCCCAGACTTCGTTTCCGTACATGAAAGTCTATCGGACAGTAGAAAAGTATATTAGGATCTTTAAGTATCTTGGCAGTTTGTTGCTCTTGAGTAGTGGGTATAATTGGTATAAATTACCTATGACTGACCCCCTTAGTTTGTTTATATGTACATTCCATCGGAGTTTTTTCAATAGTTAGGCCCAGGTATGTGGCTGTTTCAATGTAATAGATTATTATGTTATTTAAAGTTACGTTTCTTGGTGTTTTAGGCTTGCGGGTATGTAGGTGTAGAGCCTGGGATTTGGCCAGGTTAGTTTTAAATTTCAACTTTTTAAATCAGGCTTCAAGATCGTTAAGCTGGATTTGGGTGCGGAGAGCTGCGTAGACAAGTTTGGGGTAGAGAGTAAATGTGACTGTGTCATCTGCGTACATTGAGTGATTGACAGGAATGTCAGCTCTATAAATATTGTACAGAAATGGCGAGATGGCTTAGCCTTGTGATACGCCCGCTCTGATAGGGCGGGTTGTGAATTGGCTGGTTGTGAATGTCAATAGTGATATGGACGTGTCTGTTTTGAAAATATCTGGAAAGTTATTGAATATAACAGTCTAGGAAGTTAAATTGGATTAATTTTTGTATTAGGCCGGGTATCCAGAATTTATCAAAATCTTTCGCTACGTCGAAGAATACTGCGATTGTAATTTTTTTTTCTGCATGGCATTTATTGTTTCTGTGGTAAATTTTGTCAGTGCATGAACAGTTGAGTGAGCTGTTCTGAAACCAAATTGTGGGTCTGAAATGATTTCGTGTACCACAGAGTGGGTTTGAAGCCTTGTCAAGAGGAGTTTTTCGAAGATTTTGCTTAGTGAACTGAGTAAGGAGATTGGTCTTCTGTTTTCAGGAAGAACCGGGTTTTTACCTGGTTTTAGTAGTGTTATAATTTTGGCTGTTCTCCCGTTTGTTGGAAAGTGTTGGTAATTGAGTATGGCATTAAACAGATCTAAAATGGCTGACAGTGCATTTATAGGAAGTTGTTTAGTTAATTTATAAGATAATTTGTCTTGGCCTGGAGATTTATTTACTTTTGCGTTTTTTACAGTGTAAATAAGTTCTGGGAGTGTTTTTTTGGTCTGGAATGGAAACAGCAGGAGTTTGACTAAAATTGTTTTAGTTTGTGAGTACCTCTTTTGTTAATAGAGGGTCTCCTATGTCGTTATTCGGGCCAAATTACTGTTCGTAGCAGCTAGCTATTGCGTTCGTTTTATCTACTGGGTCGTACACTAGAGTACCAGCCTGGGTCTGAACTGGATTTGAGTATTTTTTTAATTTTTATTTCTTAAAACGTTATATATTTTCCAAAAATTATTAATTTGGTCTGAGAGTTCTCCCATTTGTTTATTCTTAGTGTGTGTTTGAGCGGGTAATATTTATCTTTGTTTTCTTTAGTGCGGTGTATTTGGTAAACATGCCATGCGCGTCGTTTATTCGTTAGCAGGAGGTTGGCGTCCTGGCAGGACTGCTTTAATAATTCGCGTCTGTTTAAGAAGATGGTGTTTTTTTTTTTAGATATATTTAACAGTATATTTTGTATTATTTATGAAGAGAAGTCGATATGAACTTTAGATGTAATGTCTAGTTTATTTTTGCTGAAAATTTCGTTGATTTCAATTTTAAAATCTTACCAATTAACTACAGGAGTTTTACAGAGGACCGCGTAAGGGTGTTTTAATATAAAGTGTACTAGGAGCTGGTCTGAGTCTAGTTCTGGAATCACTTCTAGGTTAACGTTAATATTTCGGATATTAGTTAAAATAATTTCTAACACGTCCGGTTTCTTACTAACTTCAGAAGTGTAAAAGGTGGAGATAACCGGTGCTCGAACTAAATAATTATAATCCATAGAGTGGTTACGGAGAACTATTTCTTTAGAATTTTTATAATTGTTTTTGTGGTTTTTTTGCATTTAAATCACCGGCGATTATAAATGGGTACTGTTGATCTATCAAATTATTGAGGTCGTCATTAAGAAGTGGTTTGTTTTGGGGGCTATGGACTGCTATTAAAGATAAGTGGCCATTTTTTGTTCGATAATTTATAGAAGTATTTTCAATGAGATTAGTTACTATTGTTTTATTTAGGTGGTGGTTGTATTCTTTTGTGTATTAGAATTAATGTTCCTCCGCGAAATTTTACTCTACCTGTGTGATAGTTAATACAGTTTTTAATTGTAAATCGTATGGTAGGTTTTAAGAATGTTTCGTTTATCAGTGCGGCTTTGACATCGTACATTTACAGAACGCGCTCAAGCTCGTAAAGATGTGATGATATTCCATTGGCATTCCAGAAGAGCAGGGAAAGGGTACCAGTTCGTTGATGGGGGGGGGTGGTGGTGTACTACCATCTACTCGCAGCCCATGAAAGAAGGCAGGACTCGCTAAGGCTTAAATACAAGAGCCTAAAGCGCGCTGTGCGTGCGCCAGAGCACTGGTGGTGGGCCAGAAGCAAGGGAGGTGAGAGGATGATGATGACACGTATGATAGGAATGATGAGAGGGAGGAATGAATTCATTTCAAAATTAAAATAAATTTTAATATTGAATAATTTATTTGAGTGTGTATATGTTTTTCCATTGCCTATAAAAATAGTCATGGTATAAGAGAAATATATTCATAATAAACAGATTTCTGAATATGAATGAATAATAATATAAATTAACCTACTGATTCGCACCGAACAAAATCTCCCTGTATGAAATAATTCATTCATTTGTGAAGAGTTGATGTCGGTTTTTTTAAAATGTGGTTACGAAATGTTAAAAAATCAAAATAACAAATCCAACTCTTACTCAAAAAAAATCTTTGGCCATTCACATTGTGCGAATAAAAAAGGATTAACACAGGTTTTTAAGTAATTAAAAAATTTTTAAAACTGTAACTTTATTTTTATTAAAAGAGAAGGGAACGTATAGTATACGTAGAGTCACGTTATGGTTCGGAGTACGCGAAACTGCTTCATTAAAGTACGTGGGTCTCATCCATTTCATTACATTCTACCTCTGATTTGTGAGCTAAGTCGTTACTTGTCGTGAAACAGGCTGCTCTGGCCATGGAGTTGGGAATCGCCAGGGGACGACATGCTGTGACGTAGTTGAAGTCTTTTTTTAACCTCGCCATCGCCATATTGTACATGCCCAAAACATTGCGCAAATGTTGCTTGACCACGTCTGATGATGGTTAGTTAAGTATGGATTAGAATCTTCGTCGTTAAAAAAAAAAAAGTCACTTTCACGAGGAAAAAAAATCATTTAAAACTGTTTTCACACTGCAAACACTACACTTCAGCCAGTGTTTAGGACGTTTAACCAATATGGTGCAACAATCAGCTGAATAAAAAAAACGGCTTCACGCAGTTATCACGAAACCATGTAAACTGGCACTCCCTTTCAGCGAGGTGAACATGTCTCGCACCTGTGTTTTTATTCATTAGCTTCCAGTCTAAAGATCCATCTCGTTAATTACTGGGAAGAAAGCGTCATGACAGAGGCGTAGGAAAGTTAAACATTCAAATGTTCTCTTTCCGAACAGAGTGGGCGGGTCCTTACCGAAGCACACTCATCCAAAGAATTATTCAATTTAAAGGGTTGACTATAGCAAAGAACTATTCATGAAAGAATTTCCAAGATCATTAGACTCTAACACAATCTTGTATTTGAGAAAAAAATGTGTGCAAGTCATTCAGTACTCGCCAGAGATATGTAACATCTAACCTCGGTAAAGAGCACATCCACGTGTTCTCGTGTTGCAAATACACTTATAATACGAGACTCGGACACAAAATTTAACGTAGAATTCTTTAAATAATGCAGAGCGTGGTAAATATCTGCAAACTGTGTTTTAAGCTACATTTCTTGACGCGACTCACAATTAGTTTCAGCACCCACCGTTAAAATTCATTGCCAGGGCAGATACATTGACTGTATGATCATTTAATTTTAAGAGAAAAATGTTCAACTTCATACGAAACGGCTCCGATAACAGCGAAAAGATAACTTGAAAAATTACTTAATTTCAATTTTGGACGTGATTTTTGACAAGGTATTTTACTTACAACAGTCCAACTTGTTAAAATTCATTCAACCGTTAATACTATAAAGTTTACCTTTGATTTTGTGAACTTTGGTTTGGCACCATCTGCCACAGATGGCAGCACCGTTGATTACACATGTCCGTTCCGTGAGACTACTGTTCCATTCACGAAATAAGCCTAACAAATGCCGCATTCCGAAAGGTAAGATGTTACACTTAAAAAAACTCTTTCGATGGTTATTTTTTTAATGTTTATAGATAGGGACATGTATTTTATTTGAAAAAAAAATCGCTCGCTCACTAGACTCTGCAATTAGGTATTACTGCACTAGTGATTGTTACCTTGTAATTGGCGGCCGTCAGCAAGAGGAGGTATTGCCCTATTTGGCCAGAACATTTAGGACCCATTTGCTTCCACTTTGGATGGCTATGATTGGTGTGCTAACAGTAGCCATGTAGTTACATGAAACAAACCTTACCAACTACGAAACAGAGACAATGCTACGAAATTTTAACTCACATTTGGTCTGGAAATTTTTTCACGGAAAATACGTGACCCTATTCATATATTATTCACGATCTATTTTCATGTTTTTTTTTATTTCTTTGTGTCAATTAACAATTAAAATAACGTACACAAATATTATGTGTACAGCAGTTGGCTGTTTCTACTACAGACTAAAATCACATTTCCACTTAAAAGAGCGCTACAAGTCCCTGGTAGGCCACGGAATGCATTGTGGATTTGGCTACACCTCCTGCAACGAAAGGCTGCATCAGCTTTTCTTTTAGGGAACTTGCAACTATTTGTGATGGACTTTTGAGGGGTCCTTCGTGCGGAAAATTGTTTTAAGAAACTATTCGGAAACAAATAAATAATCCTGCAAATAGGTGTTTTGTTATCTTACATTACATTTCATAATACATTCATTAAAATTAACACTGTTACGGAATTCATAAACACAAAAGCTATGGTTCAGTTTAAATGTCTTAGTCCAGTTTGTTTACTTTATAAACTCTGGAAATAGCACATTTTAAATTAATCACGACACCTTGATATTAAAATATACGTAACTGCAAAGAACGTGATTAAATTTACTTATTGGAATAATTTGGCGTGGTGGACCTGGGTTAAAATCCTGGTCTGGTGATCTTCAAATTGGTTTTCATTTGTATCCGGAATTTTAAAGGCATACACAAACCTTTTAAAACGCTTGACCTGCATATATGAATGAATGGACTGTGGAATAAGATTTTTCCATTCTATTTTTACCCACTTTTCGACGTCTGAATATGTTTAAATTTTGCATTCATATGAAGAATCTCTGACAATACAAATACAACTTTTTCATAACTTTAGACCTTAGAGTTAAGGGGGAGTAGAGGACGGATGGTCAGAAAACCACTAATTTCAAGCTATGGTTTATGTGTATCCATGAGTTCGGGGCATGGTGGGAGTTTGCCCCGGGGTCGGTTGTGCCCCTAGGAGATGGGTTAGAGAAAAAATTTTGAAAATTTAAAAAATCAATGCTGTTTCGTTTTGGAGTGTTTCCGATCCAAAAAGTAGGGTTACGGTGGAAAATGTGCCCGTGTAAGGGGGAGAGGCCGTAATGCCCCTAAATATGAAAAATTTTAAAAATATATTCTTTTTGATTTAGTGTGTTCCCGAGGTCAGGTTATGGCGGTATATGTGTCCGCGGTTCGTTAATGGCAATATGGGAAAACAATACACTATCTCTGCCCAACACAGCCAGTAACAAATGTATGCCTGCAATAGTTTCAGCAGCAGTTTCGAGTTGCTTCGTGTTGACTTTCGCTGATTTTTGAGGATTTTTTCCGTTTCAAATTTGAGGAGTAAAGCGACGATTGTGCCTTGTACAGGGAGGCTGCCGTCTTTTGTTTGAAGACTGGTTAAGGACTGGTGCTACTCTCCTCGCAGGCCTGGAAACACCCCGACGACGGCAGGATGTAATCTCATATGACACCGGACTAAAGGGACACGTGGAAGTCGTACTGCATTCCTCGCCTGAGAATGTAAGCATACACAGCAAATGTGGTGGTGATGCATGGTGGTGATGTACCGCCACATTATGTAATCATTTTTGCTGTCCAACTATGGAATATAAGTTTTTTATGGCAACCAGTGTAAACGAGCAATGGCATATGTCCACGATTTTTTTTTTTTTTTTTACTTTTAAGATAATTGGCTAAGTTTTGGCTTAGGCACTCAAGTTTTCTTGGACGAACACTGCGATTTTTATTCCTAAAAGCAAGAAAAACGACTTTCCGATTAAAGGCCGGGCTACATTTGCGACAGCACGCGCACAGCACAGATTGATACGTAGGTTGAATGTGCACAAACAACAGCTGCTACATTGGGAAATAGCACACGTACAGAAAAACAGCACGTAAAAGGCGAACAGAAATTAATCGAAATCCTAACTTTTCACCGTGCTGTGTGCCTGTGCCGATTTTCTGTGCGCGACCAATCAGCATACAATATGTTGTACATAAAACACTTCGTCAGCGGCATAGATTAGCTAGTGATTGTTTTGATAAGTGAATTTCAAAGACAACAAGTAAAACGTAGTACATATTTATTTAGGAGGCAAAGCATTGTGGTTAATAATTCTGAGGCGTTTAAAATTAAACTGAAAAATCAAATGCTTGAGTTTAGGTAATCAACTGCTTTCTATAATAATATATGACAAAATGGAAACATTTGAAAATTTAAAATTTAAAAAAAATTTAGTAGAAAATAGAATTTTTCAAGCCAATGTGTTATGCGAGAATGTGGCTTCGATTTCTACGCTGAGTTTGTGCGACAATTCTATTTTCATGCTGTTTGTGTACAATAGCGAATGTAGCATATGTTTAATCGGAAGCTACGTCCAGCGTTTGCAAGGGGTGCCCAGTAACAAACCAGACGCAATGTTTACTCCCGTCGCCCGGAAAACACGTCGACGGGGAATCAAATATTTGTGGCTGCCAAAGTTGGAAGTGTTCTTTGGGAAGGGAAGTATTTTGGGGGGGGGGGGGGGGGGCAGGGGAGAGAAGTGAAGAGGCGACAGTGTGGTCAGCTACTGTAAATATATGTCCTCGCGCGGGGTAATGCGTCCACTCCCGCCCTCCATCCGTCGTCCGCGCCGAGCCGTGTCGGATCCGATGCAAAGCCTAGCCCACTCGCGACCCGCGAATCCGATTAATCCCGACGGCGGCACATCCGGCGCGGTAATCCTCTTAGCGCGCGTCCCCGCTTCGACGTCCATCCCTGTACCAACACTTCCCTCTCTACCCCCCTACACACTCTCCGCGTCGTTCGCCTTGTTTTCACACCTGTCACATCACCCTTCCCCCACCCCCCTGTCGGTAAAGTGTCTTCCGTCGTTGTGTCGGCTAAGGCGTAAATCTCATTTCGTGTAACCAGGGATAACGGTTCGATTCCCAACCTTGGCATGATTCATTATAGTCCTAGTTCAGAATTATAGTATCCAAAGATGTTCATAACCAAGTACTTTTATTTATTTAATTTCATTTAGACACGTGGAAAATTTGTCTGATTTCAACAGAGTACACATCTTCCCAAGTATCATCACGCAATATAAAGACATTCAAACCAAATTTGTAATAGGAAAAAATATAGCAAACTTGGAATTTTTAACATGGCGAACGCTGGCGACACCCAACTGCAGCGAACCTAGAGGCTCAGCATGAAGATCGCCAGCGAAATTGAAATTGCCCGTGTATTACGATGTACGAACTCAACACAGATTTTGTCTCGTCGTTTGAAAACTTCCTGTCCTAGAGAAATGAATTACAGCCTCATATGTTTTTGTTACAACAGTTTATTCATAATCAAAACAATGTTTTCGCAATCGAAATTTTTTTATTGATTTTAGTATCATGAATAATTACGAAACTTTAAACGTGACAACAAAAGTACAGAGTTCATAGGTTTTTTTTAACAACGAAGCATACTCAACTTCTTTCATAATTTTTGTAAATCTTTTATTTCGTAATTAATTCTGAGAAACACGATGAAATAATTTGTCTCCTAGAATAAGTACTCAACTTAAAAAGTAATTAAAACGCCGAAAATAGCATTTTTGAGTAATACAGTCTCTAAAAAAAACTGTTCTAGGTATTTTTATATCTCTAACTCAAACTAACCTACAATACACAACAATTTGCTGAAATTTAAATGTAACTCGTTTAACCTAACTTTTCAAAACAGTGAAGCATTGCTAAACTATTTGAAATATCGCAATGCTGTTTAGCAATCATCAAAACGTTTCAGAGGCAGACATATTTATAATATTTTTTAGAATTTTATTTTAATTTTTAAGTGGCGAATTCTATAAACTTACTAGAATTATTTAGAAAAAATATTTTAAAAAATGTAAAAAAATTAAACTTTTAAAAGCATTAATTATTGCAGATATGTGACTTTGTTATTTCATACTCTGTGATCTCATTTAGATTGGTTTCCTTAAAGTTTGTTGACTTAAGACAGTGATCTTCCTTACATTTTTTTACAGTTATATGTAGACGGTATTATTCCTATTAATTTGAATGTCAATTGCGCAAAATTTCATCAAGCAGTATAAAATACCGCTTTAAGGGTTGGGAAGGGGAAACTAAGGTGGTTTTTGGAAAGCTTATATAGACAGCGTGATATCTCTTGTTTTGAATGTTAAGTGTACAAAATTCCATCAAGCCCAGAATTGAACTAAATTATGTATTGAAAAGAACATGCAAACAAACATACATAAACTCTTCTTTATAAGTATGTATAAACATACTTGCATTCACATACACCCAATTAGAACACTTTAACAAGGTTTATCAGATTTATTGATATTTAAAATTTTAGCTCTCGGTGTACAGCATTTGGCGGAAGTCAAGGAACGGTCATGTGTAACAACCACGGTGTTGCCATCTGTGGTGGATGGTGCGAATTAAAGTTCGCAAAGACAAAGACAAAGGGAAACTTTAAATTACTAACGTTTAGTGAATTTTAATAAGATGGGCAATATTTAATAAAATTCCTTGTTGAAATCAGGTCCACAGCAGGAGGTTTTTTCTAGTCTTTTTCGCTTTCATCGAAGCTGTTTTAATAAAAAGATTTAAATTTTGGTCTGCCATTCGAATGATTTGACAGTCGTAACTGCTGCAGCAGCGAATTCTTGCGGCGGTAGCGGAAAAAAACGCTTGATTTGCTTATATAAATGTGGTTTAAAGCCAAATTTCTGTATATTTATCTATTTTCGTATATTTATCGGCATTATTTTTAAGAATTCTAACTTAAATTTAATTATTACATTAAACTAAGTATTGTAAGTTTTGGTTTTTCTAGATGCTCTATTTATACTGTAAATAAGTTGTATAAAAACAGTTACATCGTGAAAATTGTACTGACGTCAATACCTGCAGCATTTCGTAAAAAGTAGAAATGAATCAAAAAATTTTATTTCTGAGTTCAAAGTTACAACGATTTTGATTACTATTTTCTTTTCCAAAATATTTTTTTTCTCTTCGATGTGAAAGATCTTATCTCTCGATGTACTGCATTTGGTGGGACTAATTTCGTGAATGCGACGGAAGTCAAATTACGGAAAAGTGAAATCACGGTGCTGCCATCTGTGGCGGATAGCACGAACCAGAGTTCACTAAGCCGCTCAGAAACTTTAAATTATTCACTATTTAATGAATTTCATCATGATGGGCAGTATTTAAATAAAGTTTCTTGTCAAAAATGAGGTCCAAGCCTGATTTAAGTATTTTTTTAAGTCTTATCGAAGCCGTTTCAATATATATAGTTTTAAATTTTTCCTCTACGAATCGAATGATTCGATAGTCGACGTAGCTGCTCCGGCAGCGAATTATAGCGACGGGTGCGGAAACTACGTGTGATTCGCGTCAAGAAATGTAGTTGAAAACACAATGTGCGTACAATTATCACACTTGGCGCTATATTAAAGATTTCACACGTTAAAATTAATCATTAAGTTATTAAATTAAATAAAGTCTTGCGTAGTTTCACTTGCACGAGCGAGTGTCGAATTTGTGCGATCCGGCAGGTAACTTCAAATATGTTCGGAAACTGACCTGTTGCTTAGTAGTTGTTGTTTGTTGTTGTGGGGAGGGGGTGGGGAGGATAATCAGTGAATCGCGGGCCCCCCCCCCCCCCCCCCCAACAGGCGTCGCGAGGGTCTAGCAGCCACGCGTCACCAGCGCGGTGATTTGTGGGCGTTTTGTCGGGGAGGGGGTTGCGGTCTCCCGTGGTCTCATGAGGGAGGGGGGGGGGGAGAGCTTCGCGCGCGTGATAACGGACGCTCGCGGCCCCAGGCTCGCAACGTAATTGGTCGACCGGCGCGTCGGGCCATGACAGATTTACGCCCAGTAAATTAAGTTCGGGAAATTAACCTTCACTTTACTTGCCGCTGACAATCGCAGCTGAGATGCACTCGCTCTGTTGGGGAATAAAGCGTGAATATTAACAAATCTGTGTTTGATTCCCTCGTACCTTCCGATGTGAGCCCCCTAGCATTAATTGTAATCCATCCCTGCAGTGCCGGATTATGGATTTTTCCTTTTTTTGTAAATACTAGCCACAGCTGGCAGTGAAGGTTTATTTTTTGTAGAGAATATAAAAAAGCGTGTGTGTTAAGTCCACGCGCGACAGAGGTGAAACTTCTTGCTTATTAGGTACAGATAGAGATAAATTATTAGAAAGCTTTTACTAAACATGAGATAATAATTGACAATAATAATGATGCGGGTATGATCTCAAATGGGGGTCCTTTACTTTTTTTCAGTTTACAACCTGGAAAACGATAACGGGCCTAGTTTTGGCCACTATCACTTCTGCAGTCACCCATATGAAGTTTAGTCGGTGTCATGTAACTTTTTCAATTTTAAGAACATTCTAAAGCAATACCATTGATAACAGTTTCTTAACCCTCACTTACAAAGCATCACATTTTTGTATTTACATATATATGTGTATATATATATTACGAAGACTAAAAATAACATTATATTTGTTGCAAACGCTGTTGACAGAACAAAAGTGGCAGACGGATGAGTACAATATTGGAAGGTACTAAGTTGGAAAACTTTCCAATTCGAAACAAGTTATATTATAAAGACTATAAACAGTTATTTCCATCGGTAGGCCACAGCCATGCCGTCATTGTACCTTACAGTGCCATTTTGAAAGCCTGGCATAGATTATCTTATTTCCAATATAAAATTATGTGAACTTGTGCTTGTTGGTAAGTTGTTGTCAGGCGATACAGTACTTAACTTTTTTTAAAAATTCAGTAACTTTACACCAAAACATTGTGTCATGTGACGTCAACACATATTCGACTGTTATCCATACCTCGTGTAGTTAAAAGAGAGGTAACTGCCAGCTTGTGAACTTCTCCTTTATGGAGCAAGGATAGAGTTCTTGTACAAGCCAGAATTTTTTGTAATTTTACATTCATTTCTCTTATTTATTATTTTTTATCAAATTCATTTTATTTTTCCTATTTACTTTATACTTTTTATTTTTTCTGTGATTTTCTGTTATTAAGGAAAATGTGTGTTAGTTTTCTCCGTGTGCTCCAGATTAATCCAGCCAATATTATAATGGTATTATTCGTGTGTTCATTATTCCTGTCGAGACTTATGCTGATATTCTCCAAGTATAAGATGATATTCTCATTTTATGTCCAAGGGCTTCTCTGCACGAAAATATTTTACTAAATGAGTCACGCAATTTTATTCAGAGTTCTATTTATGTTGTAAAATTATGCTACTAAATTATCACTAAAATTTTTTTATCATGTGGAGTCTAAACAAAAAAAAACATTCATTACTTATTCAAATAATATACTCTGGACAGCTGAGAAGCACTGTGACGAAAGACGAACATCCTTCTCCTTGATGTCTAGTGAAGCCTTCCTTCTCTTGCGATGTTAGTGAGCATACGCATGTCACATAAAATAAATCAACCATTTTTAACTCAACACAACACGTGACGACACCTGTTGGCAAGAATCGGGACTTCTTGCAACAACTTTCTTGTCTAAGATATATTAACTTTCGCCGCTTAATGGAGCCAAAGACAGTTAAGAGCAATGTAGCCTCGTAGACTTTAAGTCTCGTAGACTTGTAGCTATGTAGTCCCGTAGCCTCGTAGACTTGTAGCCACGTAGCCAGTTGAAGCCTTGTACTCTTGTAGTCCTGTAGTCTCGTAGCTTCATAGCGTCCTAGTCTAGTAGCCAAATAGCTGCTAGGCCTAAGACATTTTGGAGCCAAATACTTTTGACGCCATTGACATTTGGAGCGAAGGACCATTGGAGTCAAAGATTGCTGTAGTAAATGACTGTTGGGGCCAATGACTGTTGAAGTCAAAAGTCTTTTGGAGCCAAAAGACTGTTGGAGCCTATGACTTTTGGAACCAAAAGTTTTTTGAAGCCATAGACTGTTGAAACCATTATATTCTATCGTAAATTGGTGATCGCATCCTACTGATTTGAATGATCGTGCTCATGTACAAACATTTCGTTAAACGTGCTTTCTTTTTGTCGAATTTTAATCCAAATGTGCTTCCTTTCCGTTAATTGTGCTTCCAATTGTGCTTCCTTTTCGTTTAATGAGCTTCCAAATGTGCTTTCTTTTAGTCAAATGCGTGTCCTGTGTGTGTTTGTGTGTGTTGTGTGTGTTCAGTGCGTGTACTATGTGTCCATTGTGTGTGCATTGCATGTATTGTGTGTACATTGTATGTTCATTGCGTGTACTGTGTGTCCATTGCGTGTCCCTAGATTTTGAATGTTTGCACCAGCTTCCTAGATAACTGCAATATGTGTAGATGGAGGATATTACTTCATACAGTTATATTTCAGATGAAATTTGACAGCTTTTTTAACTTTGACTTACCTGATTTTGGTCCACACGTCTCTCTCTTTAATGGCTACGTTCGTTGAGAAAAGCCTTTACAACATCTAAATGAACTACCGAAGGCTTTCAATAGGTCTTGGAACAACAAAGTTCTCTTAAAAGTGATGATAACGGCACTACTACAATCGCCCAGTCGCATTTGTCTGATCTGTCTTAACTTGTTGTCTGACTGTACTGTCTAATACCTTTTCTGTAGCAGCAGGCCACATTCACTTGTCCGATACATATGGTTTGTACAGTATTACCAAAGAGCACAGCACAAAGATGGCTAAAGATATATATATGTATATAGACTTTACTCGAGAGTTTTATACAAAATAGTAGTTAATGTAAATGTATGTTTATGGGATTTTAATATTTTTTTTTAAATATAATTAAAATTTTAATCAAAATTTTAGCTAAACTTGTTTGTTCATGCCTAAACTCGTGTTTATATAGTTTCTAGTATAATGTGGAGGGGGGGAGTTCGGTTCGTATGGTATAGCCCAATTGGTTCAGTCTTATTTTCTGCTGATGTCTACACCATACATTTTATCAATTCACTCAAGATCTCTGTCCGCGACAATAAGTCTTACACTGGTCATTGAAACATTAACACTTTCCACTGGAGCTTGACTCGACAGTAGCTCGCTCTTCTATCCGCTTCCTTCGCTCACTCATCAACGCCGCGCCGCAGTACAGTCCCCAACTATTGCTCGTCGCCCCCGACTGGCTCAGCAGGACTTCACTCGCAGGTATTGCCAGTACAACTCCCCGAGGGGGAGACTCTCTCCTCTGCTCCGCTCTTCACTCGGAACTCTTGCGGAGGCCTGCGTCGCTGCTTTTATACTCTTGGCAGACTTTCTGGAACCAACTGGAGGGGTTGGAAGTGTCGCGTCACCTTGGGCCGATCCGACGCCCGAAAAGTCCAGAAAGGTGGCCTCGGGAAACCCGAAGAATTCCCAGGCCGCTGAAAGGGTCACTTACAATGGCCTGAGGCGAGGCGGTGCGAGGGGTGCGGAAGGGATGAGGGGTGTAGCGAGGACCCTTGTAATCCGGCCAGGAATGCGTGGCATGCCTTACGTCAGTGGACGACGCGTGACGTCAGTGGCCGTGCAGGGCCGCCAGCCAGCTCCGAACCTAGTGCGCGTCGCGGTCCTGCCTGCGTTCAAAACAATATTTTTATATTTTTTGGTACTTCTTTTTCTATTTCAAAGAAACATAACAGATAACAAATTCATGTAAAGTTCCCCAAAACGCAATAATAAAAACCTACGAATAAAAAGTTTGACTTGATGTAAGTTTTTGGACATACGCCATTGCTAAGAACTTTTTCTGTTGAAGAAAAACTAATAAATAAAATAAATAAAAATACACGAGAAAGACAAAAAACAAACAAAATTAAGCAAACAATTGCTGTTGTCAACAAGAATATAAACACCACAAAATATTCCGAAACAGAAATATGGTCAACAAACAAAGAAAAAACAAAGAAAAAAGTACTAAGTGAACAAAAAAACACACAAGTGATGACAACACAAAAATATTGAAACCAAAATAATTCAGCACAACAGTTGAAACGAGACAAAAACACGACAAAACGAAAAAAAAAATAGTTTTACCAAAACAGAAACAAGCGACGTTTCGGGAACTGCTATCTGCTCCCGTCCTCAGGCAGAGACGCACATGGTACGGAAACACAGGCGCACCTCGAAAGTTCAAGGTTGCCAACTCTGGCCAGACAAATCTACCTCACGCGTCTGCACCATCAGCACTTGACGTCACAGGTCACGTGAAACAATCAAATGCCATTACCGCATGTGCGCCGTTAACTCCTACACATCAGACAGACATGACTACGCGAATGTGGCAGAACCTTAACAACCAAAGGCGTAAGAAAGGAGAGAAGCGTTTTGAGAGTTAACTTCACACGGAAAACTTTAGTGAGGTACAGTTTTGTCACACGATACATTGCCATAATTATACCTCCATAGCCTTTTTAGCACATGCGCCATTATGTTGTTAAACTAGCACGTTCAAAAACCATAGGTGTCTAGTTTAATGGCTGACTTTGACCTCTTCATCCCTCGCTTAGCCTAGTTGCTTAACTGATACTGCCCCAACTTAGCGAAACATCTACAAGAAGTTTCCCTCCGGTGCTTTTAGGTCGCAGCTGGCGAACATGGCGTGATATCGCTCTCGGGAAAGTTGCTGTCGTGGGACCAGTTAGCTAGGGTCATAGCCGTCTTGAAATATTCTTCTAATAGCGCACAGAAGGTTAGCAGTTAACAAGATAATTTTGGAGAGCCCTGCGCTCTTACTTCTTTCAACCAATGCCTTGCATTAGAATTCAGTTCAAACGAGTGTTCGTGTTTTAGCGAATGAGTGCGACCAATGTGGTGAACATGGGAACTGGTATAAAGTTTGGCGATTTAGATATGAAACTATATGCCATTTCGTTCCCAATTTACCCACATAAAACACAACAGCTATTTAACAGAAATGTTTCTAAATGTATAATTTTTAATGATGGTTTAAAATGAAAACAATTTACTGATTCCGTGAACTTGGCTAGTTATGAAACGCTTTTTTTTTTCATCAGCACAGACGCTCTTGGTGAGAAACTAGGAGAGAGTTTAGCAAGTCCAACTGCAAACCGGTATCTGTCCAGCGCTGTCACACAAGAATGATTGACATGTTGAGTGAGGGCCGCTGATTCGCGTGGGTAACGTGCCACAAAGTGCTTAACCTTCCTTATGGACGCAGATCCTATTAACACCGCGAAAACAGAAGCTACTGGAAAAGTGTGGAGCGGTCAGATCTGATACATAATAACAGAATATTTAAGATCAAATTAAGAAAATTTTAAGACTACCCACCGAACGATAAACAAGTCAAGGATAGGTGAGTGGTGCAATATTCGTTCCGAAAGAGACAGCGAGAGACAGCGAGAGAGAGAGAGAGAGAGAGAGAGAGAGAGGTAAAGTCTTCAGTCCTGGAGAAAAGAGACCGAGAAAGTGGCAATGCGCTGTCAAATATGAGAAGTGAGATGTTACAGGACCAATTCTGCATCAGGTTTTCAGGGAAGCAGAATTTAAACTTCAGTCACACCAAGAAAATTATGAGTTTACAGAACAATCTAAACTTTAGTTTAAACCCGTTTTGTGTGGTCCATGGGCAGTTATACGGCATCTGTAAACATAGCATAGCATGTATTAGCACTGTTAAAATGTGGTGGGTACAGTATTATAAAATATTATAGCAATATATAATAGTATTAAAAATATCAAAACCATGCACGTTTTATCGGGGTAAAATGTTCTGCCAACCACTGGCTAATTATACATATTGAAGCAAACTCGATTGGTACGTGAACAAACACTCAACCGAACGAATTATCTTGAAAACCCCGGGATTACTACAAACATTGTTAAATTATTTAAGACTCATATTAATTGATTCTGTGTTTTAAGTAGTCGTTTCAATTGAAAGTCATCATAAGTAAAGTGTAAATTATATAGCTGAGACCTTAAATATGTGACTTGAAAGTATGCCTATTAAAACCGAAAGAATATACCTATATATATTGTTATGATTTCCATCCCTTATAAGGTTGTTTGCAACCGGCAACATTAACATTTTAAAAAACTTGCAAAAACATTTTCCGGAATGATTTTTATATTCGGTTATGAGTTTTTGAAATTTTAAATCATTTGCGCTTTCATATTTGTTTCTGAGAGTAATTTTCTATACATTTGTAAAACTATTTATTATAACATTAAGTAGTATCATTACGTCAACTTTAATCGACATTTATTTAACTTTATTTAAAGCTTCCAAGGAAACTATCAGAAATATAAACGAAACCGAGGGAAAAGTATAGGATAATGGATCCTCCCACACAAACTTCCAATAAAAATGTGCCTTAAAAACATATTATAGTTTAATTTGCTTTGTCAACAGGCGTATAAAATTGAAGTCCGCAAGAAATACGTATTTGATACTTAATATATGATGAGAAATCTTAATCGAGCGAAGGCGAAATGAAATTCTGTACGCTTGGAGAAAGAAAAAAGTTCACATATTATTTCTTTTGTTCCCAATGATTGACTAGTTGCGTGAAAAAAAAATATATCTTTCGACCGAGTCATCCAACAATGTGCTCATCCACATTGAAACAGCTCCTGATTAACGTTCGGGTTTAGCAGTCACTTTGTGGTCCCGGGTCCCAGTGGAGTCGGCGCCCTAATTAACCGTCTGCTCGGTCCCGCAATCAGCGACTGTTTGTGATGCAGATCCCGCGGGCTGAGGTCTCCCTTCCCCCCCCCCTCTCTTCATGCTACAGCCAAGGTGTTTAGGATCTTCAGCGGAGCTCGCGACCACACACACATGCTGTCGCGCGTCCACAACGCCGCCGGAGAAGTCGCAGGCAATGCGCCGCTCCCGTCACTGAACTTGGTTTGCTTCCAGCGACGCTCTCCAAGTTCTGCCGGGCTAACTAGTCCCGGGTGCCCCTTAACAGGCCCCCCACCCCCACTGCATACTTTCTGGCTTAGGCGAAGCACGCCGCGTGACAGGCCCCGCCTACCTGGGCACACATACGATGTGCAGAGCTTCAGAAAAAACAACGCGATTTCAAAACTTCTCAAGATATCCAGTTGGGGCCTATTTACGAATACCATTTAAGAGTTCGCTGAGGACCGAAAAGTACTTTTAATTTCGGATTATGTTTTAAAATGTATTTTTAGAAGCGTTAAAATGGCTAAAACGCGTGTTTCCAGAGTAATTTTTAGGCATAAAACAATCAGTACAGATTCTTGAAAGCACTTAAGGGACTTGCATAACACCTTTACCTTCATTTCTCCGCCATATAATGTTACGGTCACTGCTCAAATTTCACAGTTATCTTGTCACGACGAGACGAATGCGCGCCAGTTCAGAGACTTGCGCTTAGAGGCGATACCGCGCTGGAAGCACCGGCGAGCGTCGCGCTTATCCCGCCTCACTGACACACATACACCCCTGACGAGGCGGGCCCCTTAAGATCCCCGCCTACCCGGCCCACGCGTGCAGTGTGAACAGCTTCAGGAAACACAGCGTGATTCTATAACTGCTACAGGTATCTGTTCAAGAAAAATCGTTTAAGAATACGCTGAGAGTGAATAAGTGGTCCTGTTTCCTCATTTATTTTTAAAGTGCATTATAATAAGAGGTAAATTTACAAAAACGCGTGTTTTCAGAGTTATTTTCAGGCTTTAAACAACCGGTACAGATTCTTGGAAGAACTTAATTTCTCCTCCATATGATATTATGGTTGCCACTCGAATACCGCAATTGTCCTACGCACGAAGATATTACTGTGCGTTAATCGCCAGTCTCACGCCCTTAGAAGCGATACCGCGCTATAAGCACCAGCGAGCGTTGTTCTTATCATCCCGCCTCGCCGACACGTATACACCACGTTGCTTTTTCGAACTGCAGCTGAGCACAACGCGGGTTCTAGCCTCAGCTTAAGAGCACGGTAACACCCATCCAAACACCTTTATTTGCTGCCGCAATCAGCCTACGATTTCTGGAACTCGTACATGGAGGATGCTGCAATCCGCAGCCTGGAATTCTTCACGGGTCCGCGGTTCGATGCCAGGATCTAGCTGATTGGCCACGAAGCCTGCGACTTCTATGATGGCAATACAGTGTGAGGCACATGCTCAAGTGATGTTGACTTGTTTTGCGACTGGTCTGAGCACAATATTTACTTAAATGGCAAACAATGAGGCTTCTGTGGGTAACTTATATGTAATTTTTTCCTTCGTTTGTCAATTCATATCGTAGGTTTTTGTGGACAGAGTAACTAGCTGCTTCTTTGCTTACAGGGCAACGCCAAATTAGTGAACAATTTGGTATATCCGATTTTTTGCCATTCTTCGTTGCAGCCGTCTTCAAGGGCCAATCAAAACTGGAGGTCTGCCACCGTCGGTCCATCATTTTGACATCAGGGGCATTGGGTGTGTGAAAGACCAGAAACCGAGTGTTCTATAACTCACACCGTACATATTATTTCAGATGCACCCCACACTTTAGTTGAAAAACTTGCGGGTTAGGTTAGCACACGGCTCAAGGGTACACTGTAGTGTATCGCATAGTGTGATTGAAGGTTTGGTGTTGGTTTTCTCACACAGTATTTATATAGGGCCATTCACAGCGAGTTCTGATTGGCTCCTTTGGGATTGGAACAGGCTCTAGCCACCAATCATGATGAGTCTGCTCAGTGTTAGCTGTGGCTTATATTTGGATAGTTGTAGTAACGAATTAAAGACATTATTGGCCAATCGGTACTGGGATTTCCCCCGCTGAGGTTTTCTCCTCGTCAGTAAATGGACTCGCACTGATAGCTGGTGGCTCTACGCTTAAGAGCATGCCCACAGGAGTCCCCTATCCGAAACAGGTTGACGGGTGAGCAGCGTTACTGCCCCTGCACTAGCCTGGACAAGCAGTAGATACTGGATAGGTCCTCGGCAGGGCCACGGGCTCTCTGGGTGTTCTGAGGAGTCCCAGAGATGTTATAGGTTCATATAGGCGCCACTTCTGTCTGCTGGAGGAGCTCAGTCATTGGGAAAGCTATTGGTTGCTTAATGGGTTTAGGGTTTGTGGTGGTGTCGACGCTGATTTGTGACCCTCAGTCTCTCGACAAGGCCTCTCCCCAATCACCTCTGAACAACGCTGAAGAGGAGTATCCATTTCCCTTCCCGCCGAAGACGGTCCAAATCCACTCGGGGAGTACATGACGGTCCCGCAAGGAGCATTATCTGGCGTGTAATAAATCCGCGGAACGCAAGTTCTGATTAGGTGTTGATGTTATTGTTTTTTTTTTCTTCAATAGCTTGTCTTATTACTTTCTGTAGCTTTATCTGGAAATATTTCAAATGAATTTTGCACAACATATATTTCGTTACACAAAAGTTACTTACAATTACATATGTTTCATTATACGTAGGCCTATATCATTTATTAATACACACATGTCACTTCACGGATGTCATTTCCCAAACACGCATATTCCATTACCCGTGGCTACATCATTTTCTATTACACGGATGATAATTACACGCGTGTAATTTCCGATTCTACACATGACGCTACGCAATGCTGTTTCTCACTTAACATATGTCACTGCACACATGTCCAAGCACGGGCAATAACGCGGCTTTGAGGCGCGCGCCCCCGCAGTTCGGGGGGGAATCGATGAAGCGCCATTATCCCGGGAGCGAGAACGAGATAACATTCGCTCATTGTTCGCTAATCGCTTTCCGACCGGATGCTCTTCCAGCCGGCTCAACAGATAAAAAAAAATAATCGTTCTGTCAGTGAAAAAAAAAAATACAAACAGGATGAATTCGGCGTAGGTCCGCAAAAAAGTATTCGTGTACATTGGCAGATCGTACGATGTAGGAAATGTTATGGATAACGACTTATGCATTCAACTACCTTCTGTTCCGCAAACAGTGTACAAAAGTTTACTAATGTCAGTAATAAATCATGGGATTTTTCTCTAGTTCTGAAATTTCATACAACCGCAATGTCATGTTATTGATGGTCAAATATTCATTTATTTGGTATATCTAATACATGCATGTGCATTTCATAGTTGACTTCAGGTTCCACAATATTACGATTTATAATGTGGGGAGAACTGGGTTCATAAGGGATAGCCCAATTAAGTTTAGTTACAGTTTTATTGATTACTAATATTTACAGTTATAAAGAATAATTCTACTTAAAAATGTCCCATCTCAAATCACTGGCACTTAAAAATGTTTATTCTCAAGTCACTCAATATCTGACAAGTTCCGCAGTTCGCACTACTCACTGGAGCTAGGCTCAACAGTGGCTCGCCCCTTACCTCGCGTCTATCCACACAGTCTCGTGCTACTCAGTCGCGAAACTCTCACGATTAAGTCAAACTCCGCGTCGCGCCACTCTCAGGAGGGTCTGTCAACCTCTTCGCGGATGTCACACTTCCCTTCTCTTGGAATCCGCTTGGAACTCCCGCGGAGGCCAGCGTCGCTGCTTTTAAGTACTCCGGCCCCTTCTCGAACCGACGAGAGCAGCTGTGACGATTCGTGTCATCCCGGGCCGACCCGACGCCCGAAGCATCGAGAATAGCGTCGCTTGCTCACGTGACTTCGCGCGGCCCGCGGAATTCCCAAGGGCACTCAGCGATAGATAACAGCGCCGAGGCATGACGATGCGCGGGGATTGGAGAGGAAAGGGGTGTAGCAACAACCCTTGTAATTCGGCCAGGCACGCCTTACGTCAGTGGAGACCACGAATACGCGCATGATGCAGGGTTTCAAGCCAGCTCCGAACCTGGGACGTGTCGCGGTCCTGTTTACATTCATAATAAACGAATAACACATAAAACTGCTTACCTTCAAATGTATATTGTGAACAATGCATACTATCGAAACATAAGTACAGGCTTTCCCGAATACTGTCTTGTATGCTTTTTTGACTACCGACATTAAGTTGCGTCAAATAAGCGTACCATATTAAAGGCATAAGCGTCAATTAACTTTGAGAGAATATTTCCCGGAGACAAAATAGTTAATTGTTGTGTTGTTGGTGAACGTTGTCTTCAAATCTGGTGTTTTATCATATAAAAGTTATGACAAATGTTTTTTGTATCGGAAAGAAACAAAAAGTGCTATGCTAACTACTTATGAAATTAGATTTTCACTTCCCTACTGCTTCTGGACGTTTATAAAGTTTGTATAGGTGATTAAAAACCAGCATATTTCATCAAATGGACTAACCAACATTTCCCAATATTTGTTACCCCTTCCCTTGTCAAAGATGACAGGAGTGAGGCAAGGTTAAAAACTGGCAGAAAATGTATACAAAGTGCTAAGAGTTAACAAAGGCATGTTTATTACAAATATCACAACTCTCTTTTACAACAGTTTTTTTACAAACTGGAAATAATTAAATACCTGTAAAATGCATATGATACGCCGTTTTATGAAAATCTTTGCACAGTACAACTCCATGCATCAGTATTCTGCGGGCAAACAATTTAGCAGTTAGTACAGAGCCTTAATGCTTGCGTACACATTAAACTTAAAGAAGCAGTTGTGTGACGCGTAACTAAATGTTTCTTTATTGCATGGAAGTACACAAGGAACTTTTATAATACATATAACCTCCTACACTGTCAAAATTATTGAAAATTATTAATCTCATACTTAGATTACACATTAGAAAAATATTACAATCCCACTAATATTATAAATGTGAAAGTTTGGATGGATGGATGAATGGATGGATGTTTGTTACTCAAACACGCCAGAACGGCTGAACAATTTGGCCTACAGAGAGCTCATAACCTGGATTAACACATAGACCCCATATTAATATGAAATTGCATCCCTAAGGGAGTGAAAAAGTGATAATTTCATTTCATAAAAGAAAAAATCATAGGTCATAGAAATACAAATAGTGAGTGAGTGTCATTTCTCTATGTCTGCCACACGATCATACACATAGTATGGTCTGGCAAATTCATATTTTCCTCCTTGGTGTGAGACCAGCCCGCTTAGTGGAGCTCGCAGCGGCTAGCAAAATAAAGGCGCTAATAACAGTTTTGTTCTTAACTTCGTCAATAGATAGAGTTGCCTTGAATTTTAAACGCACCATCGTTTGATGCGTTTGTCATGTCTTTAATTTTCGTTTGTTTGTGCCGTATGCGTTCCTATACCATTCATCCGATTGCGATGAAATTTTGGTAAGTTGTTATGCGCATGCCCGTGAAGGTTTCTGAGACGGTATAACTATTTTGCAATAGTTGGAGCACGAATCGTTTCAAAAAATGTGTTTATTTCATATTATATAGCGGCACTTCGTCTGTTTTTGTTGTATAAGTGCGCACACGTGACACAATTTATTTAAATATAAAAGAGAGACAGACGTAGAGTTATATATATATATAGAGAGAGAGATAGATAGAGAGAGACAGAGAGATAAGTTGAGATAGAGCGAGGTATAGAGAATGAAATGGGTTAGATAAAGATATATATAATTGTATAGAGCTATATAGAGATGTACATATAGAAGAGATAGATATAGTGGGATGTATATATGTATATGTATGTAGATATAAAGATATAAATAGAGATAGAGAGATACATAAATATGTATAGATGTAGATAGAAAAAAGTATATATTTAGAGAGATGGATAGATAATTTGTATATGTGTAACTACTTCAAACATATTACAAAACAAAACTGAATGAGGCATTGCAATGCATGCCGAGCATTAGATAGATAATGGAATCTTTTCAATCTTAGTAAATCTCTTATTTTTCAGCTTTTTCCTATGGTGCTTTATAAAGTCTAGATTACATACAGACCACCAATTTTTCGTTATATACAGGTAAATAACTATACACTGGCAGAACAACGTCAGTCGGGATCTAAAAGTGATATAATTTATTTTGCACACTTGACATTCAAATTAAGAAGACAATTACTAACTACATCTGATTTCTAAAAAGGTCCCCTTCACCCTGTGTTCAGCTCGAGCAACGCCGGGTACTGCAGATAGTTTATACATATGTAGCTTGCAGAAACCGATAAATAAGAAGCTATGGATGACCAAGAGATTAATAGTCCTATGTGGGGCTACAATAAATATTATAATTTGTAAATACATTCTAAAATATGTGTTAAACTCATATTAATAGAAAACAATCTTTACAAAACTTCTCAACAGGGCCAATGCTAAGCTAATTACTAGTTATTAAAAATAATAAAAATTACTGGTCTCCAAATCATTTCACAATTACGTTACGTTACAGTTTATTATGAAGGCATTCAGCTGTATTTTCCTACAGCGGAAGCCATGTATGTGGTAGCGCACATGACTATCCAGTGTGTGTTTAAGGGAACGACTGATATTAACCACCACGGTAATGCGGTTCTGATCGGGAAGTAGTTCGCCTTGGTCTTCAATGTGCGTACGTCTGGTGGACGATGCCGTGAAGTTCCTGGGCATCAGTATAGCGAGGACAGACCTGCTCAGAAAGCGAGGTCACAGGTTGACTTACACCCCTTAAGGGTCTTGCCCCTTGGACTCGCTGACTGGCCTACGCGCCGCAGAAGGCAAAGGTCGGACTCGCTGACTTCATAGGAAGGCTACTGCAGCAGTCTTGGCCTGGTCTTAAAACAGGCAAACCAGGACGTCAACAACACATAAACTTGGGCGAAACTACGTCACTCGTCAGCACCACTCGTGGTTTTGGCAATCCGTCACTCGCTCCCAAGTTCACTCTGCGAGGTTGTGTATTTTGAAACAGTAACGGCACTTAAACTGTTACGTGGCAGTTAGGTGTTGAATCACGTACACCACGTAGGCCTGCGTGACCTTTCGCCGCTCCAAACAACGCCGATCTCTGTCTGCCCGTTACTCTTTACGAGTATCATCTATCACTAGCCTCGTTGACTCGCAAATTCTTCAGAGTCCTTGTAACAGCACGCAGGACAAGTCCAATACTTCACGGGGAGTACGAAAACAGAGAGGGCTTACAGATTTCAAGTCCTAGAGGTGGCGGTGAAGGCGACGACAGCGGACGAGCTTCTTTCACGGCGTACGACGGGCAGCGTTCGTGTCTCGGCGTGGTCGACCAACGGACTTATCCCTCCTTCGCCTCTCGTCCATCGAGAAGATGGTAGAACTATCTTAACTTTTCCCGTGGGAAGTGACTCTGGGTGCAGTTTCCTGTCCAGAGCGCGCCATTCCGATGACAGCCGAATATAATACACGAGCGGCTCCGAAGCTAGCTCGCGCGCCAAAACCACTGCGCGCGGCATGCCGAGCGGGTGGCGTCCTCCGACTTCTAGGCGCACACTCGTAGACATGTATTTGTGTTCTTTAACATTGTTAACGTATACCAACTTCACTTATATTATACCTCATACATGCAAAGTAAAAAAAAATAGTCATCAATTTCATTCAGTTGGCAGGTGCTTGCTTTTATCAAAACAACGTGCACTATGTTCTTATTTGTAAGTTCCCATCCATAGTCGGTTACTATCTAGAAATATTGTAAGGTAAAAATATATGAGTTTAGTAGAAGTGTAATGAATTTACATTTGCTACAATAAAAAATTCTCTCACATAATGTCAACGGATTCTGTAAAATTCCCCGCAACTATGACGCAAAATGTTTTGCAAATCCGATCTCAAAAACCAAAAGATCAGTATTAATACATGATAAAAAAAATCGAGACAAACATCAGGCTCACTTAAACAGAATACTAAATCAAAAATCTCTTTAGGCACAGCGTGCAGCCGTAGATAGGTTTTTTAGTACCTATTTAGTCTCTGGAAATGTTTTGAAAACTTCTATAAACTTCTGGAATATTTTAAGAATTTAATATACATAACATATCTATGTTTTCCAATAATACAAAATGATCGTTTAAATATTTGCTCATGTTCCATGCAGAAAAAAATTACGAATATTTTTAACTCAATGCATCCAGCATTGACTAGCTTAGAAAGAATTTCATATTTTATTCCAACTAAGATAATTTTTTAATTTTTTTTTCAAAAACTATTTTTCATGCCTTGCACTAATAATTTGGTAGTATAATATTTTTTTTTCTTTTCACAAAGGTTTAAGATAATTGTAAGATGGTTTAAAATAAATTCTAACGAATTTGATACAAAGAAAGTTGAACTTTTTTAAATATCAACCCCTGTTTTACTAATAATTCGTTTCATCAAAAACTGTTTCAGCCAAAGTTTTTGATAGTAAATATATTTTTAAAAGTAATGATTGTATTTTACTTTCAAAACTTTTAATTTTCATCCCTTGCAGTAATGGTTGGTAGGATAAAATGTATTTTAACAATAGTTTTTGATAATATTTAGAAACATAAACCCAAATAAGAATGTATTCGATAGTGTACATGGTAGGGATGTTTTATTTATTTTCTTATTCCAACCCCAATGTTTTCAACCTCTTACAATAATAGTTTGTATTATCAAAAATTGTTTCAGCAAAATATTTTAGATAACAATTATAAGATTTAAAAAAAGTTTGAATAGATAAGTAAGTTATGAATATTTAGTCTTTAAACCCATTTTTATTTCACCCCATGCAGTCACGGTAGGTCGTTTAAAATATTTTTTTAGGGAAACGTTGTAGATGACAATTCAAGGTTTTACAATACTTTATAACGATTTTCATATTGTACATGTTACGGAAATTATGATTTTTTTATTTATACCCTTGTTTTTATTTCAAAATCCTGAAGCAATGGCTCTTTCCGTCAAAAATATTTGAGAAAATGTTTTAAATAAAAATTATAAGATTTCCAAGCAGTTTGAACGAATTCAGTTGTGTCCGTACTAAGGGAGTAAGGTTTTCTTTTTACTTTTAACCCTTGTATGTTCCACCCCTTGAAGTTATGGTTGGTTGTATGAAAAATTGCTTATGACGAAAATTTTAGATAATATTTATACAGTTTACAAACAGTTTGATTGGATTTAATAGTGTGCATATTGGGGGAGTTATGAATTTTTCTTCTATCCTCTCCCCCCCCCCCCCCCCCCGTGTTATTTTTTACACCTTGCAGTAATAGTTGGCCATATAAAAATAAATTTTGGAGGAAAGTTTTATATAATATTTTTAGGTTTTACAGTATAAAGGAATGCATTTAATAGTGAACAAGGTACGCATTTTATGATATTTTTTTCTAGTCCCATTTTTTTTAACGCCTTGCATCAATGGTTCGTCTTATCAAAAATATTTTTGAAAAAGGTTTTAGATAAAAATTATTAAATTTACAAACACTTTGAACGAATTCGATGATGTGGCTACTAACAGAGTTATGATTTTTTTATTTGTTCTTCAAGCATGTTTGTTTTTTCACCCCTTGCTGTTATGGTTGGTCGTATCAAAAATGTTTTTTGCCAAAATCTTTTGATATTACTCCTACCAAGTTATAATATGTTGAAACAGATGTGATATTCATCATATTATTGGAGTTAGAGCGATTTTACTGTTGTTTTTTTTTTTTAAACCTTCTCCGTTTCTACCCCTTTGGTCGGATATTGCCCATTAACAAATTCGACTGACATTTACCATCTTTATATTTTATGCATTATTTTGAAAGTTATTTGTGAAAAATTACGGCAGTTACCGTGTCTATAAAAATTTGATTATATATATATATATATATATATATATATATATATATATATATATATATAAACCTTTGAGTTAACAATGGTTTTGGTTCTATGGACAATGAAACGATAAACTATATAAAATTTTCATTAATTCGCACCATGGAAACAGCTACAATAGACAGTATTTCTTTGAAATCGATCTAAAAAAAGTCCTTGGCAAGTTGTCTTTGACGTATATTTGCTGAAACCAGTATGGCTACGTGAAACAGATAGGTACAACCGAAACGCATCGTGATCTCTGCTACTTGAAGCTGGATTCCGTTTAACGCATCGGTGCAAAATAAACTGGGAAATCTTCACAGTTTTGTAATTCCGCCTTAAGTGCTAGTAAATTTTGAAAAAACACGGAGTATATGAGGTAGTTCCTGGTGGTTCAAAGCAAATATTTCTTGTGCAAGCATTTCGTAACCACAATAACTCATTGTAATACCTTTTTTTAAAATATTAGAAAAAATATCGTAAATTGTTTGGATTTTTTTAATGAAGAATGGAAATATGGTATTTTATTAACTGAATTCATTATAACATTTAATGATGGAAAATTAAGCCCAGAATTCCGTTTGAATAGGTGTTAAAATTATAACATGAAAATTAAACTATACCTAGATAATAGGTACAACGGAAAAGTAGTGATTAAGTACTGTAGCGCCAACAGATAGGAAACTTTTAATCAAAATAAACAGGTATTATCGGATGTATAGTTTAATAAAATAAAAGGATCGTAGAATTGGGCATCGAATTTGGTTTGAACGCCGACGGTTTGAAAAAGCAAACAGTTGTATAAACTTTTATAAAATCGATTTTGTTAATAAAAATACATACTTTTTTTTTTGTTCTTTAATTCTAGTACATCATTTTATCTGTGTTTTGTATGAAGAAACTTTTACCTCACATACATTTCTGGCTCGACGTGTTCCTAAAAAAAAAAAAAAAAAAAAAAAAACATCCTGGTTGTCTCTCTACCCGCACCACTTCAGTGGTGTGCGTGTTTGCCTACCTGGCCTTCCCGCAGGCGCGCCGACTGTGGTGCTCCGTGGTATTCCTCGCTACTTTTACCCCCTGCCCGCACTCCTAGCAGGCTGTGCGTGCAATCCGCCCGGAAGGCACGGTGTAATTGGCTGAGCGCGGCTGGTGCTCCTACGCTATCTCTTGCTTTTGATTTTTTTTTTACGAAAGCGCAAAACTACGCTAATGGAGAGCAACTCGTTATTTCTCCGTGTGTGTGTTCTCCTAACTGCTGTTAAAACAAGCGTACGATCAGAAGCTCCTTCGCCCGTTCCCAACCCCCACAGGGATAATTTTAGTAACGTTAAATATGACGTTTTTACATCCATAATAATTGTGTTTGGGCAATCGTTTCAAACATTATTTTAAAAAAAACATTTCTCCCTGTATTTCCTCGAAATTCATCCACGAAATTGAATATATTTTGATCATTCTTTGTATTTAAATGTACAGTTATTCCTGACAAACGGAATAAAACGAATGATTTTATCACAAAATGCGATAGCTTTAAACTCTATAATATGCATCGATGTACTCAATATTTAGTATAGAAGTCGTCTGACTCTTATAGTAATCATCTTCGAATATGTACACAAAATATAATCGATATATGTTCCAACTCCCGCATTTTCACATGAGCTTCTCTCTATGAGTGTATGACATAAATTGACTGTTGAGCAAGTGTATGCTAGTAAATTCATATTTCTAAATACATTTTTTAGTAGTAATTAAATGATATGTCACCTACCTCTGGTATGTTTACGTAGCGACAGGTATAAATAATCAAGCACCGTGTTTAGCACTAGTAATTTCGTTAAAACTGAGTTTGCTTAACCACTATACTAACACTGGTACTACATTAAAAAACAATAATAATTTTCATTATTTCGTGGATTCATTTAACTCCTGTCTAAAATAAAGTTTCATATATATGTGTGTATGTATTTTAGTGTTTGTTAACATGTTTATTGGTTTATTAAAAGGCACGTTACACGTAACTGGTAGGGCCATGCACTTTTCGTGAAAAGATTTCCAGACCAGACGTGCTTTAAAACACTGTACGATTGGCTGTGTTTCGTGGTTGTCTGTATTTATTTCAGGTACATGTCTACATGTCTAAAGTCAGCACACCAATCACAGCAGTCCAGTGCGGAAATAGGGCTATTGCTTACATTGCAGACGGCTGCCAATTACAAGAGGACAATCGGTAGCGCAGGCATATCTCATACCAGTCTAATGAGCGATCAGATAATTTCGCGAAAAAAATTACATGCAACAAGTAATTGGATAACTTAAACTTCTATTAGTTTATATAGGGCTTATACAGAGGCCTATGCATAAATGCTTAATACGTACTTTTCTGTCCATTGAAGCGGCGAAAGTATCAAAGCTTTTGTCACAATAAATTTAGCACTAGCCTCGAGTCCCCTTAAAGAGAAGAATGTAGGGACATTTATTTAATTTTTACATTGGTATCTGAGCCCGGCTCGTCACCTGCTTATTGCAGAGCATTGGAACGCCACTGAGCTGCGATCGCGCGTTTTCTCAGCCAGTGGAAGTAGACCCCTGCAGCTCGCCAGATTCAAATTTTTGCGCTACTGTTGGCTCCTGTAACTTAGCACGGTTTCTTTCCGGATCTAGTTTATTAGACAAAAAACTGCCGGTTAAAGTTATCCCTGCTACCCATCATATTTATGCTATGTTATTTACGAATATACTAAGCTACTGCATGTTAATATGCATATCAATCTATATATATATAAAAATTTAGCTTCCGTATGTATTTGGCCGCAAAACTCGGAAAGTATACAATGGTTTGGATTGAAATTTTTACAGAACATTGCATCTTAACAGAAGAGTGTTTATATGAAATAAAAGTTTGGGAAAATCCACCGGAAAAGTCGGAAAAAAAAGTTTCTATAACTAAATATCATGGTCACCCAACTTAGTTGTGACCACGCTCGACGATGCTGTACCATATTGTCGAAGTTCAAGCACATCAGGCTACTCGACCATTGTGCCTTGACGACTATAATTTACACAAATATGTATATATATATATTTCAAGAAAGAATAAAAAAATTTATTTAATTTGAAAGTATATTCTTTCGACTCTATTGATAAAAATACGTTTAAATTAAAAAATATTCAAATTTTTGGAGCACAGTAAAAAAAATGCATTTAACCACGAATATGCGAGTTAAACTTCAGAACGATCCAACAGCAGTCATATTTTCAAGACAATTAATTGAAGTTGGTAACGGCACTGTACCTACAAATCCAGAAACAGGAAAAATCAGCTTATCATCTGATTTATGCAACATCGTAGATTCGAAAGAGGAATTAGTAGACAAGGTATTCCAAAACATCGAAACAAAATTCAAAAATCATGCATGGTTGAGCGAAAGAGCCATTCTAGCGGCTAAAAATGTTGACGTACACGATATAAACAATAGTATTATAAACAGAATCGAAGGTGAAACAATGACATACAAATCTATTGATTCAGTAGTGCACCAAAATGAAGCAGTGAACTTTCCAACGGAATTTCTCAATTCACTCGATGTTCCAGGATTACCACCACATATTTTGAATTTGAAAATTGGTGTGCCAATTATATTGCTTCGAAATATCTGTCAGCCTAAATTATGTAATGGTACACGATTAGTAGTTAAAAAATTAATGGATAATCTTATTGAAGCAACAATTTTGATTGGACTTCATAAAGGTGAAGACGTATTACTTCCACGAATGCCACTTATTCCGACAGATATGGCGTTCGAGTTCAAACGACTTCAATTTCCAATACGCCTTGCGTTCGCTATGACCATCAATAAAGCACAAGGACAATCTTTGCAAGTGTGCGGTTTGAATTTAGAAAATGAATGCTTCTCTCATGGACAGTTATATGTCGGGTGCTCCAGAGTCGGTAAACCATCTGATCTATATGTTTATGCAAAAAATGGGAAAACAAGGAATGTAGTCCTTCCATTAGCTTTACAATAAAAATATTTAAGCTAAACACATTTTTATTTCTTCTATTACATTTCACAGCCATGCACAGTAAAATATTAAATTAAACAATGAATTAATATTAAACTGTGCCACAGCAAAGCGTGGCCGGGTTTAGCTAGTATTTAAATAATGTTGCATTTTACAAAAAAAACTCTACAAACATTTTGCAAGTGGCCATTTAATTTCATTTATTGGTATTAGTTTATTTTTAAGAATTTTTCTTTCAATTGAAAAGATATGAGAATATTGAAGGCAAAGATTTTTGAACTAAAAGTACGTTATAATCTCAATAAATATTTTTTTTGGGTATTTATGTACCCTAAAGTGTATTTAAAATATTAATTCAAAAAATATAGTTTACAGTTTTAAGCAAGAATCAATAAGGTGTGCTAATCATATAAATTTAAAGTAATGTTTTTTTATTAAAAAAATTAATAATCACGGTAGCATATTTCCCATCACAAAATCTTTACGTAACAGGTGTTTTATTAAATGTCTCTCAAAGACTACTGTTGAAAATTAGAGTTTGTATTTTAATTGCAAATATAATTTGTTTCTTAGTTTTTGGGAGTATTTTATTTTCTGAAAAAATATATGATTTATTTGTTTAGTAAAATGAATTATTATTTACACCTATAGATGATGATTGAGTAGATTGATACAAGCATTATGTATAATTTATTTTAGTTAGTTTCCAAAAGAAACTTTGTTTTCCTAAAATTAATGTTTTACTCGTTCAGCATGCATTAAAGAAAATTGATTTTTCAAGGACTGCCTATATTTCATAACTAAGCTTTAAATTAAGCAATTGACCATTTAAAAATATGCAGTGAATTAAAGTTTCCTTGATACTTTGAAACACTATATTTTAGAATTATGAATGAAGAAAAACATTATAATATACAAACTAGTCGAGAAGTACTTGAAAAGCATTAACAGGTGCTACAACAAATGAACTTATTAAAACTTCTAAAGATATATAATTTTAAATCACTTAATCTTCTAAATTTACCTAGAACGACCTCATATTAATGTATAGTTTTGATGCATTTAACTTGTGTAAGAATAAAGATTATGTATGGCATAAGAAGATCCTCTCAAGACAAGATGAGATTGCAAAAATTTACTCTCATTCAATCAATGTTACTTAATATTTACTTTTGTGTTTTTTCTAAAATATTTTTTGTTATTTTGGGTTGTATTGCAAATTTCTATATCCTTTTTATAAAAAAATCATATATTATTTCCTTGGATATTTATATTTTTCAGTTTTTTCATTAATATATTTATTATTTTTTGCTACTTGGTTACATATTTTCCATGATATTTTTAAGTTGTAGTGCATTATCAGTATATGCTTTAGTACAGATTTAACTAGTTTAGTAGATTAAGTGGTTATACATGACCAAACACATCTTACAATAGTACCAGGCAACACTTATAAAGAGTACAAATAATGAACTCTGCCAAAGAAGTTCCAAACATATAAGCTGACTGATAAATTAGTTAACTGTAAACGAATAAATACGCATGAAAAAAGATTTCATTATAAAATTAAGAGTGATGCAGAGATAAGGTAACATGGCAATATTATTACAGGTATGATGTAATTAGTTTAGAGACAGTTTATATACTGAGAGACAGAAGCTAATAACTTTTCTGTGTGCCCTTAATAATACAGATTTACAAGCAATGCAACCAATCACATAAAGAAAAAAATTTCTGTAGATTCATTTGGAAACCATTTGCCAAGAAATAGCTTTTAATAATACAACGAATATATTGTAACTTTGTTCAGCACATAGATATGGTTACTTTTGCATATATTAAGAAAGGTTTTTCGAGATAATACTGAATATTTCTTACCAAAAGTGGCACATAATTGTATACCTACTACAATTCATGTTTCATTAAATCATAATTTTTAAACCATGGAAATATAATCAAATATTTAGTAATTGGATTTAATCGGTTTATTTGTGCCAGTTAATGTGCTTAGTTAATACTCGAAAGGTATTCAGGGAGCAGTTTTCAAATAACATTAAATAAATGGGACCACGCAAAGCATAAATGCCCGGGTATTAATCCAAAACCAGTACAACTGCAAACACTATTTTGTAGTGATACAGCTGTAGCCATGAAAATTTACAAATTAACATATGTGTGTTATTTCACATTAATATTCATTTTCCATTGCGAAAAAAAATTACACATATTTTTCATAAAGCTCTTTCCATATTTAAAGAAGGTTTTCCGATACTTTTAGAGGATATGGGTAAGCGAGAATTGAAATAGGTATTTCTTCGAGATGCGGTGCGCGAACTTTCGAACCCCCGGGTGGGACGTCATTCATGCCTTCTTACGCTCGGATCGAGGTTGAAATATGAATACTGATTGCAGAGTGTGCTTCCGCGCTGGGACCCGCGGGTTCAGAACTTCCCGGACAAACTTGTAGCGTTTTCCTTCGAACGGACGCCCTGGTTTTTCGGTAGTTCGCCGCCCGGTTCGCCCGCGGTGTCTCGGGAGGTAAGGGGATGTAAAGCTGGGTTTACGATTGATTTCCTTAAGAATTATAACTTAACATCGAGCACACGATTAAGTCAAAACTACATTTTCTAGTTTATGATTGACATAGAAGTCGTTAATTCTGACCAATCACAGCACAAAACACATGGTCGGCCATTGTTAGAAACGGAGAAGCAGGTATGAAATAGGTTATTGACAAATGGAATAACTATTTTTCGAAATGGATGATGATTAAAAATGACAAATATACGAATTCTAACCCAAAATACTGCCTCGCTCGGTCCAATAATAAGACATAAACTTCCGGTCGAAAGGTTCCGGTTTGTTGTGATTGGTCGCTTCCCTTAAGTCTTAACGAAAAATATAAAATATAACCATTTCTGTTAAGTCTTAAGTCATCATATGGTTTGCACACGACCCGTCAAAATTCACACACGACAATCATAAACCATTCCACTAGTTTACATAGAGTCATATGGTAAGTACACGACTAAGTCTTAAGTCTTAATTCTTAATTTTCAATCGTAAACCCACCTTAAGACCGGGTGGCTTGGCCGGTCGAATAAAAGGGGGGGGGGGGGAGAGTGTCGTGAACACGTGATGTGACGTTCTCCCCCCTTTCCGCCGCCTGCAGGCCCGCCAACCGCTCGCGCGCAGAAAGCCGGCGGCTGAAACTTGGCGCGCGGACATCCGGGCAGCCGTGGCCGTTAAATTCACAGCTAGCAGCTGTCTCGTGACGTGATAAGCCGGCAAGCGTGCCGCGCAGTCAGTGTTACCAATCGCGCACAATTTCTTTTAAAAATTTTCTTTCTGTTTCCGCACTAACCAACTGTAACGCCAATAACGTTTCTGCTGATTTATTTTTTTAGATTACCAATGTCCTTATTTCTTTTATTTTTTTTAATTTAAAAGTAATCTTCAGTGTTAAACTAATCATTGCAGTTTTAGACTCCTTCGAACAAAATGAATACTTCTGAGTGCTTCAAATTCTTGATGGTAGTGTACCGTTAAAAAAATACTCTACGAATGTGCGATTGAGATAAAATAGGCAGTAATATTTACTGAATGTGGAAAGGAAATTTTTGGTAGAATGGGCTTTATTACTAAAAAATAATTTTCATTACTTTATTATACAATATTACTTTGTTAAATATTAGACCAATAATATAAATATTCTTTAAAAATTTTATTCATTGATATTTATGTCCTTGGTAAAGGTAAATAATTAGTTTTTAATTATGTTCTATAAATTTTACAAAGAATAATTTTCTTTGCACGAAGTGTCATAAATTCGCGAGCGGTCAGCGTGATTTTCTTCCAGTTTACATGCCTGTTGACTTGTATAGAAATAGAGAAACTTTTGGAAGACTTGTAGTTACGTCGTAAACTGAAACTCCATAATTCAATTGAAATTTCAAGCATTGCCAGAACACCAATAGAAAAGAATACATGTTTAGAAGCCTACTAACACACAATGTATTTTAGGAAAATACGTATCTGCATAGAAAATAAAAACTATATAATTATTAGGTGTCATATTTTAAATTTTATGTACGTTCAAAATCTACCGGATTTATATTATAGTCATGAATAGTATATATTGGTCCCTCCTACTACTGGGTTCGTGGATGAGGGGCGCGAAGAGCCGACTGCCACCTTGTATTCTGACGTCACGGTGGCCATCTAGGATGATGACGTCACAGTGAAATTTTCGTTCGGGTGCCATCTTGGATTAAGATGTTACAGCGGCCATATTGGATGACATTTACCTTGGACCTCAGATAACATCTTAAATTTCGTCATCTTGCAATAGAGCGCCCCAATCCACGAACGTTACCATTTAAGTTACGTCAGCTACCATCTTGCATGTGTATGAGGTCACCGTTGCATTTTTAGTTACGGCCACCATCTTAAAATTCCGTTTTTTTAAGCTAGTAAATCGGGGAAAATTTTTAAATTCGTAAAGGATTTTACTGATTTAATTCTTTTATGATAACATTTATAAAAAGGTACTGGGTTCAAATCCAGTGAGGACAAAAAAATGACGATGGAAACTTCCTCCATGGAAGCCACGTAGATATTATAGCAGCCAGTATGACATCATGGTGGCCATCTTGTTTTCGTCTGCTAGAGATCACCATCTCATTTTTGTCTGCTGGAGTGCGCCGCCGCCATATAAGTTTAATTTTTTGTGGCTAGATTGATTATTATTTATTAACATTCAACTGTCGCGATTTTCATTATATTGTCAGTCATCTTGAATTTCTATATTAGATTTTTTTTTAGTTACAAAAAATTCTGGCATGTGCTAGAAATCTGTCCTTGCTGAACAAAGGAGAAGTTCACAAGCTGACAAAAATTGTTTTGTAATTTTTTAATATAATTTTTGTGATTCACTGATCTTGATTTAGAAATGTGCTTTGGTTTTCTCCGTGTGCTGCTGGTTATTCCTGGTGATACTCCACTGGTATTACACAAGTGATTTTGGTTATTTCTGAGAGAACAATCTGTGAATGTTTTTTTTTTCGTAATAAGACATGGCATTTTATTTGAAGTTTAGTTTAATTAATAAATTTCTGTTAGCATTTAGCACTTATATATATTTTATATGATGGAATTCAGACAAAAAAAATTAAGTACTCGCACGATTACATTGACTTAAAACAACCGAGAAACTCTATCATGCAAGATTTCCCTTCCCTTTGAGGTCTAGAGAAGCCCTCCTTATCTTGCGATTATGAGTGAGCATCCCGAAATATCCCATGGCAGAGCGACTGCCCGTAATACATATTGAATTAAAAAAATCATTACTTAATCGATTAATATGGCTTAAAACAGATGTAATAAAATATTATGCAAGATGATTTCCCTCTACCTTGATTTCTAGCGAAGCCCTCCTTCTCTTGCAATCGTAAGTGAACATCCTGTATCCCACATGAAAAAAATTATTCACATCTACACAACATTTAGTGACATCTATTTCTGAAAATCAGAAATACTTAGCCATGAGCCTTTCAAATTTGAAAATTAATTCTTGTTGATGAATTACTCGAATTCGTATTGAAGTATCAGTTTCTAATTAAAAAAACTCAGTATGCATCTGGTATTAGTCGCAGAAGATATTTCGAAAGTTAGACTATTCAAACCTGGTTGAATCATTTTCTGTTTGAAATATGAAAAACAATTTTGATGACAAAAAAACAGTCAGTGTGGTTCAAATCAGTAGTGTAATCGACAGCATATATGTGTCAGTACTGTGGCATTTCGTTCACGAAAACCTGCAGTACTCAACGTCATGATAAAGGAAATTGTTCAAAGAGCCCTTTGCGGAAAATGCTACGTTGCTACAATTTCGGTTTTAAGTGTGGACGAAGTGAGAAGTTAAAAAAAAGATATCAAAACCTGCGAAGATACACAATGTTTCGTCTACTGAGAAAAAAGTCTATGTTTGGACCGAAAGTATGTGGAATTGGCAAAAATCACCGAACTTGGACACCTGCGTCGCGTCGCCTGGATTGAAATCTAATGAGATCCAGTATCGAAGAAATGGCACATAGACACAGGAAGACTACAGGAAGACTACAGGAAGAAAATTATGACAAATTTCCTAAGATGAGTTATGAAGGAATTGATCTTCCTACAGAATTCTCTGATGGATTTTATGTTACTCAAACCATGGCAGCAACGACAGCTTTACAGAAAATGAGAATAAAATAGAATATTTTAAAGAAATCAATGATGACGCCAAAACAATCTAAATGATGTGTTATACTAAGTTTTTCTGATGAAACTTATGATGGTCACTGGGACGATCACGATAGTGACTTTGAGGCTGGTGTTAAAAAGGAAAATTGCATAGAACTTAAAAAACTTTAATAAACATTTAACAGAGATGACAGCAGCAGAAGAGATTGAGGACACGTCATGGGAAGATCCTATCATATTAGTCAACAGGTTAAAAATTGCTTTGCTTAGTGAGGAAACTGTTCGCACCTCATCGAAGTAGTCACCATGCTCCATGAACTAAAAAAATACAAGCTACACAAAACAATGAATTGTTTTACTCACTTGTGTATAAATATAAAGATAAATAATTTAGATTTATTAAATGAATTGTATTATTTCTTTCTTGTGTTCTGATTTATAACTAAGACTGAGTTCTAATAGTATACAAGCAGTCGTATCCCTCTGATGTGAGAGTATCCATATGATGATATTGTACCCATCTGATGAGATGGAATCCTTCTTATGAGATCATACCTGTCTAATGAGATGTTATCCCTCTGATGACCCTGTTATGAGATCGTGTCCATTGATGATATCGTATTCCAATGATGGGATCGTATACCTATGAAGAGATAATATCCCTCTGATAATATCGCATCCTACAGTTCGTATGCTACTGAGTTGAATGTTCGAGCAGATGTACATCCTATTTTTTAAATGTAAGTAGTCAATCTATCGTCAGGAATAAATATTAAATAAATCAAATATCTTAGATTCGATTAGATCCATTCCAATTGGTCTGACTGTTCGAAGACTTTTGTCTGCTTGAAATAGGTGATTAGGTGTTTGAAAGGAAATCCAAGTATCGAAAAAATAAGTCCTCTTGTTTCGTATAATCTTGACCTATATGTCTCACATTAAACATGACCTGTTAAAAATGTTCGCCAAATATCGACATAAACACCCCTTGGTTCGGAGATGCTTGGCCTTAATGAAAAATTAATTTTTTATTTGTTTTTCGTGGCTATGACTTTTTTTTTTTTGTGGAATATGACCTGGTTTCTATTCTGGTATATGCACTACATTTTGGTAAGCTAGTGTCCTACTCTCGTTCCCTGTTTCGGACTTTGAAGCGATTCTAACGAGTACTTTTCATGTTTAGAGTTATGTTTTCAACCGTGTTTTTACGTATTAGCGTGATGGCTGGTACGTCACGTGTCTCGAGCGAGCAGCTGGATGCCACCAGATACTTCTGCGAGCTCGAAAATCTCTCCTCGCACCTGGGTCAAAGTCTGTGTAAGTTTTGGCACTTCGCTCGGCTTCAGCCACCGCCTTTCTCTATCATATGTGTATGCTTTTAACTTCACATGTATTGAAAGTTTCTTTCTACGTAAGGTTGGTGGGTGGGTATCCATCACATAGTCCTTACCACATAAGTGACAGCCACTTGGTGTTTCTAACTTCTTTGACCAGCTTTTTCCTTATGATATTAATGTTTTTTAGTTATATCCCGCACCTTAGACCGAATAATATATAATTAATGACTTAAATTAGCTCTGTATTTACTGGTATTAAACCGCAGAAAGATATCAATGGAATCAATAATTATTTTAATAAGTGATTTTTCATGGTTTGGTTTTTTTTTCTAATTTCTAGATAAAAAATTACGGAGTTTCAAGATAGCCGTCAAAATAACGGAAATTGTGACAGTTGACCGTCTGTTAATAAATAATACTCACTCCAGCAGGTCAAAATTAAACTAATATGCCAGCGACGCACTCTAGCAGACGAAAATGAGATAGTGACCTCCAGCAGACGAAAACAAGATGGCCACCATTACATCATATTGGCTGATGTAATATCTACCTTGGAATTAGTGGTGGGAGTTCAAGCTGCCGATGGCTTCCGTTTGGGATGGTTCAATCGTACTTTTTTATGATTTTTTTTAATTTTACACGAATTCCTATCTTAAAAATACGGACTTATGATAGGTGGGCAAATTTAAAAATGGTGGAAACGTTAATTTTAATAAAATTTCAATATTGAATTTTTTTATAACAATTGTAATATTTTACCTTTTTTAAATTATGTAATTTAAAAATTGCGGCCATAATGAAGAGGGCAATTGTGACGTCATACACATCCATGATGGTGGCCGTAACTTAAATTGTAACATTCGGGTGTTGGGGCGCTCTATTTAAAGATGGCGAAATTCAAGATGGTGACTATCAAAGGTCAAAGTCAAAGTCATCCAAGTTGGCCGATGTGACATAATCCATGATGGCACACGTGACGAAAATTGAAACGGTGTTGTCATCATCGAATATGGCCGCCATGACATATGAATTCATGATGGCTTTCAGCTTCTCGCGCTCCTCATCCACGAACCCAGTAGCAGAATGAACCAATATATACTACTTTAATGATATATATAATAATGCAAACTTGTTTAAAAAAGTAATTTTTTTGTTTAGTTATCTAGCGAATTTGAGAAATTCTTGTTTATCGTTTACAGTGAAATTTGCGCAAAATTGATGTGTGCTTAAGACAATGAAAAAAATTATATATTTTTTTAAATGTGAAACTTCTTGGCTGGGGGCCCCCCTTACAATTTTCAAGCGTTACGAAAATTACGATCGCACGAGGGGAATAGTTAGGAACGTGGTGGGGGAACCGGTAGAGGAAGAGAGTGCGTCAGCGGCGATGCCATTCAAACGTACGCACTAGCGATCGAATGAGATGACGGTAAAAGGAGAGGGGATAGGTACGTAACGGAGCATGCATGCTATATGCTAGTTGTAATGGCCGGAAGGGGTGACGGCAGGGGAGAGGTAAATGACGCAGCAGTGATGCTACGGAATTCTCGTAATGCTGCTTGTGTTTGTCTACTCCTCAGTTTTCGCAACGGTTAACGATTGACGCTACCATATTTATTTTATTTTATTTGGATTCATATCCGCAGCCTTACATTTTCAATTTTGTTCAAGTAAGAATTTTAATAATTTATCTCCCATACCTAATAAGCAAGAAGTTTAACTTCTGCCTCTCGTGGACTCCACGCAAATACATTTTTTAATCATGCGCAGTCTTTCCCACTTGCAAGTGTCCATATTTTTCTCACCTCCATGCGTTGATACCCTCCGCCAATAGCATGACAGACGCGATAGGTAAGACTTGGTGCTACAGGAAAAGATCTCATTATCATAAGTATGAAACAAACACATAATTAAACTAATATCATTTTTAATTACAAGTTTGTTTGGTCTTTCTTTCAGAAAATATTTAATTCGGCATTTATTATTTTTTTTGAGAATAGAGATTAAAAAAATTCTGGACGAACTAAGTAAACACAACCTCAAAAATAAAACTTTCGTATTACAAATAAATTACGTTAACCAGCATTTTAAAACCATAATCACCGAACATTTTTTTCAGTCCACTGCATTCACGAGTACCGTGGTTCTGACGTCCAAATGTGGCGAAAGTGATTTGTAAGGGGGAAAATTTTGGAGCGAGTCTTTTAGTACCCACTTGCCAGTGATGTGGATCTTCTAACCTCGGAAACGAAAAAATTCATGTGTTCTCATGTAGAAAATACGAAAATGGACGCAAAATTAAACGCAGAATTCTTTCAAATAAATTCGAGCGTGATAAATACACACAAATTCTGTTTTCAACTTCATTTCTGAACACGAATCACCAAACATTGTTTCCACACCCGCCGCTATAATTCGCTGCCGGAGCAGCTACGTCGACTATTGACAGAAATTTTAAACTTTATAACTAAAGCGGCTGCAATTAAAGAGAAAAACGAATTATAAAATATTATAAAGACCGACTTTAGACTAATATTAGAAAAGGAATTTTTATTACAATACTGCCCATCTTGTTGGAATGCACTAAAAAGTTAATACTATAAAGTTTCAATATGGGTTTGTATACTTCGGTTCTCGCCATACGCAACAGATGCCAGCATCGTGATTACAGATTTCCGTTCCTTTCAATTTTCGTCAGGATGTAATTTTTGGACTATGATGTCACATTGGCCAACTTGGATGACCTTGACTTTGACCTTTGATCTCAGTCACCATCTTGAATTTCGCCATCTTTAAATAGAGCGACGACCCAACCCCCGAATGTTGCAATTTGAGTTACGGACGCCGTCGCATTCACGAAATTACTGCCACCGAACGCCGCATACCGAGAGCTTAGATACTTTTCAGTGCATCACGCCTGTCACGATAAGGTGTTCCAACTTGCCGGATTACGTGAGGATTGGTGGCCAGGGCCCCGGTCCGTGTACATCTCTAGATGCGAGGGTACAGTTGGATGGCTGATGTGACGATGCTGCTGGAACATACAGCCAAGTCAGTGGCAATTACAAAGAGAAAAAAGTTCGTTTGCGCAATTAAAAAGTTATATTTTTGACGTGACAACGTCTAATAAATCGATGAACACCGGCTGCACACACGAAAAAGTATCCCGTTACGCACATTGTTCCGTTACGCTGTGTTCCGTTACGCTGTGTTCCGTTACGCTGTGTTCCGTTACGCTCATTGTACGCTTGCGCTGCACCGACCGAAGTGAAAACTTAAAACTTTGTTTATAAATGTGATTCTACGTCAAATGCACGTAAGAAAATGAATCTGATTACTTGTATAATTTCAAGTATTTATTCTTTTATTATTAAAAAAAAAGTAGCATCTGTCGGCGAGTGCAGTAATAATAGGTTATGTTACAATTGACTAAAAAATATGGTGATTCATATAATTGATTATAGATATTTGATTATAGTTTATTTATATGAAAACTTGTTCATAATTATATTTAAACTTTATAGCTAAACGTCAGTTTTTAAAATTAATTACAAGTCATCTACACGTGAACTGTTTCGTCGACTGTTAATAATGTGAAGTTAAAATTTAATGTGGTTTTCATTGCTTATTACAACAATAATTTCTGCAATAAAGGTTAATTATTCTTCCATTTTAAAAATATGATTACTAGTATAATTTCCAGTATTTATTATTTTATTATTAAAATAAAAATGATTCAATTTTATTCATAAAAATATGCAATCATTTCATCAATGTTTTGTTATGACGTCACGTTAAACTAACGTCCGTAAACCGACTTTACAGACAACCAATTTTTTATCTGGTAAAGCAAACGTATATTAATATTGTTTACAACATAACCAATTGTGTTGGATCAATATAATCTACCTTTATTCAAAAATTTCATAACCTTGTTGGGCCAGCAAAATTTCGTTTGCTATCAAATATTAGTTTTATTTAACTAAATTTATCTGTTCGGCCTTGTGCAACGAACTATTTCGTTCAAACCAACAAACATTTCTCTTTGTGTACTGACAGTGAACATCAGGCACAGAAAATAAATTGTGGTGATTTACAGATTGAATTGGAGCACGTTATAGCTAACAATTTATAATAGAATTTCGTAGATTTGGAGCAGTTTTCAAACTTATTGAAATCTATACTGTGTTTGGCGTATCTCTGACAGGCAGCGCTGTGGGGACAAATTATACCTTGCGTGCGCTCGAGCGGTGGAGTCGAATGGGGAATGGAATCCATTACGCACTGGAACATTAGCTTGGTTCAGCTCTGTGGCATGACTGATACGGTTTGAGGAATATTTTTACAGATACATGTGAACGCTTAGTAAAAATTTCTATTTTTTTCTTGAGTTTACTATCCGTCATATTAAATATTAAAAAGAATACTGGCCAAATATTCTCCTGTCGGTGTTTTATAATATTAAAAAAAATAAGTTTTAACTATACGAGAATCGTCAAATAATAATGGAAAATATTACTATAAAAATTAACAATTTTTAAAAAGAATGAAATTGATGCAAGAGCATCTTTACTGGTTCATAAGACTTTAAATAAAAGTTTCATAAAACTTGGAAGTTGAGAAGAAATAGATGCTTGTATGTAAAATATTTCCAATGAAAATCTAATTTTATACTGTGCTAGATCCAATATTTAAATATCGTTTGCCCAATTATTGTGTTATTCATCTCATTAAAGCTATATACCTTAATATGTTTGCATTAATTCCAATGGCGTCTCAAAACTTAACAATGAAAAATGCATACAGGTTTCATACATTTTTGAGCTCAAAATTTACATATTAGTGGTCATACTAGAGATGATAATTAACATATTTTACCAAAACTTCAACAACTACAATGTATATGTACCGTTAATATTTTTTTATATAAAGTTTCCTTGAATTTCAAATGAAACTACGTTCATTCTCTGTTAAAGCTGTAGACAACTTCAATGTGTTTTTTGTTGGGCGAGAATTCAAAAAATCTTATTTTACAATTTATTAATTATAATATGTTTATTTTAACAGTTGATTGATTTAGTTAATTGACTAAGAGTTTACTTATTAAAAAATATTGAAATTATATAAATTCTAAAGTATTCAAAACAGAGATTCAATACGCTTATTGTACGCAAAAAAAAATGTTACAAATCGGAAATGGTTCAGTAAAATCGTAGCAATTCAATACACGTCGAAAATAAATGTTAGGTACAAATAATAGTGACCACGAGCACTTCTAGCGTTCCTAGACCCAGATTCGCCACATTACAAAAAATAAATTAGTGTGGAATCATACCAGAAGAAATTAAAATTTGTGTTCATAAAACCGATATTGACGTCACTCCAGAAATAAAAGTCACATATCTGTACCTCTGAAACACTGAGCCTAAGAATCTGGTGGGCAACCTAATATGTGAGTTAAAAAATACTTTTTTTTAAATATTTTTGTTCCTCATCGACATTAATATGGTATGGCGTGCAATAAGGAAGAAATAATTGTAATATTATAAAAGGGGGACTTTTTCCAACAGCGACAAGTATATAAAATTTGGAAGTGGACTTAAGTTTGTCTGGCTTATCAAGTTCTATGGATTTTTGTTCCTTTAACTCTCGCTTGATTCTTTAGAAAAAGGTTTTGGATGAGTAAAGTTTTTATGGCAATAAAAATATTAAAACATAATATGCAACAAAACTAAAATGGATAAATTTGGAGTTCTCAGTTCGCTTCGATAAGACTAAAATTTGTAGACACATCGCCTGCCTTGGTAATAGTCTTTGATTTATAGATATAGCCTACATCACCAAATGAAAGCATGTCAAATATAATCAAACAACAGTTCTTAAATTAATACCATATATTTGCAAACGTTTGCCAACCTGGCCTGTAATTGCATTCCCGAATGTAATATTTTATTCAGATACTTTCTGATTGCAGATGGAAAAAGTTACATTTAACGTGCCGTGTAAAAAAACATATCAATTAATGTCTAAACAATCATTGCAGCTAATGAGTAATAAATGGAAAATATTTCTCCAATAATTTGCAATAATGGTATGCCTGCGAATCGATATTGTGTATGACTATAGTTCATGAAAATTCATAATAATAAAACGTATCAGTTTTATTGTTACAACGGGTGAAAAGTATTTAAGAATATATTTTCAGTGATTTTTTTTATTTAGTGGAAGTCTTTTAGTGACACAGTGCGTATTAATACATTAATATAAATTTTGTGAAAACATAACTTTTTATGAAAAAAAAAATTGAGATTGTAGAAGCGGCATTTACGATTTCTCGCCTCCTATTTGATGTACCTACTGTGCGAGTACTAGTTGCTATTTTTTCCTTTTAGAAACTGCTTTCTTCTCCCTTTATTTAGTTATTGCCATTTTGGATATTCTCCTTATTTTCTCGTCTCTTCTCATGAAATATTTCTTGAGTTGGTACCTTTTAAGAGCTATTTTGTTTCCTTTGCGATGCTTCTTTGTCACCCGGCACTTTCTACTAAAGTGTATGAAAATTTAATTTTTTTTTCCTTCTTGCATTATGTCACCAACACGTTCTTACTTTCCTTTTACGCGCAGTTTTTGTTATTTCAACGCATAATTTTATAAAACTCTTTGATATTAAAAACAAAGTTTACATAGCCTTGGACATGATGAACACAAATGGCTCTTGTACTTAAAGTGTAGTGAAATTTCGTTTAATTGGCTGAAATACGCGACTTTCAGTTTTTAAAGAACGTGTTTTGTTACTGCTATATCAGTTTATGAATATACTTTGTATGGAGTGGTCTTGCTTGGAAAACTGCTTTATCTTACCATTCCAGATAAACTATAGTTGGTGTTCAAACATAGTACTGCTCACTTAATTTGCATTAGCTTGTCCATCTTCTTAAAACGTACACATATTTACTGATTCAATTACTTTTTTTTTCTTCTGCGCTAGAAAATTTAATTTGCTCATCGCGTGTATATATGTAGTGTAGATACGATTCTATTGCAATTTCTTTTAACTTGATTTTAACCCTCGCACGTCAAATTAACAAGCTCTTTGCTGATATTGTACCTGCCTTTCACTTAATTTGGTACATCGAAGAAGCACTTTCACATCTAAAGGTAACTAGCTATTGGAGGCTAGATAGTACCAAATTGCAATCCAATAAGCAGAAAACAAGATACTATAACTAATACCTACAAACTTTAAATTCAGCAGGTATGTTCCTTTTTTTACTACATTAGCATCAAATCCCAAAGGGGAGACAGGGTTTGGTAAGGAAACTGAGTGGACAACAATTTCTCGGGAATTATAATTATCAAAATTTTAAAATAAATAGGTATGCTCTTTAAACAATCAAACCATCTAATAAGAGACGTGTTATAGGAATAAACTCGTAATTAATGTTGCAGTTTTCAATCAATATCTTTTAAATTTTTACAGTATATCCTACCTCGCTATATATGATCACTAGAATCAACGTAAAGTAATATTTAATGTTTATATAAATTATTATATATGTGTTAGTAAATATTTTGTTTTCTGCGGTGCTTTAATTATATTTCTACGTTGCGCGGAGAGGTATTAAGCATCAAGCCAACAACATTTTATTTCTATATTTTATAGAAAATGTTTGTCTTATATTCGAACTCACACTTTATTAAAGAAATCTTGTTAAGGGGTCGGGTGACAGACAGGTATTTTAAAATTTGATAAATGGATAGTTTAACTGGTTTATTTTGTTATAACAATTAATTTTAAGTAAAAATGCAAAAGTAATTTTATGCAAGTGTTTTTAATCCTAGTTTTTATGATAGACTCTCAGATTCCTCCTCATCTTCATCTCTGTGCTCTGAATCATTGAAAGCAGAGGATTGGCTTTGTTTTAACATTGCTAATGCATCTTTGGAGAATTTCTACGTAAGTTTGTTTGACCTAGGAACGAATGCTTGTTATATGTGGGTATGAAGTCAACAAAAGTCTATTGAGAATGTCTCGATTACAGTCTGTTCTTAAAAATTTTCCAGAGTAATTTTTCCAGTATTGTCGAAAGTGACTGTTCCTGGCTTCTCCGGTTTCTTCTGATATTTTACCAATAGGCAATAAGGTATGTGATATGACCGTCGGCGCTTGTGTCAATATTTTATGTAATTTCGGTGACATTGGCTGATAATTATAATTATTGGTATAACATTTAGCAGTATCAGGCGCGTATTTAAATAATTTATATCAATATTTTTTTTTTGAAAAATCAAGGATAGCAATTCTAGAATGACTTTAAATCTATAAATGAGCTCTTGGTCTACTCCCGTGAGTAAAGCAGCCATCTCAGGATCAGTGAAAAATCAACGAGACAAGTTGCTATATCATTTGTGTTGCCGAATCCAGCTTTTGGCATGTCCACGAGCAAGCCAAAATTTTTCTGTATTTTTAGTTTAGCATATGTCATCTTATTCTTGTAATCTTCCATCGACACGCGGGTTTTACGCACTTCTGCCTTTACTTTGTTGGATAAATACAAAATGAACTACAATTTTATTCTTGCATGAATGTCTGGTGGTTTTCTGGTTTTTATATTGTCAAATCATTAATGTGTTTGATGTTTTGCAAAAAATATAGCACCACATTGTCGGATAGATTGGCTGCGTTACAGACCTCTTCTTCAAACATTGTTATCTGTTACTTAAGTTATATAAAAGCTTGCTCTTCGTCAATTAAGGCTTTTGTAGATTTTTCCGTGGTCTTCGACATATTTAATTTCTTCATTGGTAACATCGCTGTTTTCTGTAAGAAATCGGATTGTAATTGGCCTGCAATACCTCAGTGATGACGGTAACGTATTCTGTCATACAAAATTTTGTCCGCTTGACAGCCTCAAAGGTGCAAGCGAACTTTGAAATATGCACGAGTCACTGCTGTCTTCATTTTCAAATTTTTGCTTGTACTGTGCTTGTGAGAGCCATCACAACCCCACTTACATACGAGCTTAAAATGATTCTTATCTTTCTTTGTACAGGTTTATATACCTCCTTTTAAGTATTTGCACAATCTTAATCCTTTGTGACTGAGTAGGTCTTGAAGTCTATCTTCAACAGAAGTTTCTGTGACATTTATTCCTTCGTATCTTGGGTAACATTCTTTTCCTCGCTTTCTCCAGGACTGAATAGCAGGGAAAGATATTCTTGTTAGTCTGTTTAATAACTGCATATTTCTTCGAAGTAAGATTAGCTTCGACAATTATGGTCAATGCTTTTGATGCTGAATGCGGGGTTGATGTTTTTTCTTTACTAGCACTGGAAACTTCTTTAAGAATCTTTGTCTCTGAGATTTAGTTGTTTTTATAATTACATTTGCCATGTCATTCTTACCTTCGGCTCGATGACTCATCTGTAATTAGAGGAAATTTGGAGATTTTTGAGGAAATTTGAGGAATTTTGAAAGTCAAGGTCATCCAATATGGCCGCCGTGACGTCTCAATCCAAGATGTCGGACATCGGCTCCACCTCCTTACCCTGGTCCCTGTCCCCGGAGCCCCATTCATATACTACTCTTGTACATGATCTAAGTACCTTCCTCAATATCCATGGTAGTTTTTTTCACTAAACTCTCTCGTAAAGTATTAAATAAATATAATACGAAAACTTCACTATCAACTAAGAGCAAAGAACAAATACGTGCTCATTAGACGAAGGCAATACGACCAAGATCATGCGTTGGGCACTACAATGATGGTGTCTATTTTTACAAGTGGGGACTCTATCTACCTGTTCTGAGAACGAATACTAGAAGGTTTACCATTTTTATTTATAGCCAGGTTTTGACGCTAAATACATATCCGTGCGTTGTTTCTTTTTTTTGCTTTTGCTTTAGTACAATAGCCGTTATTAAGTATATTTAATGATATTATAAACTAAAAATTCTAGTTCCTATAAATATGACAATCATAAATTAAATATTTACTCTTCTATAATGATTTTTTTCGTTATTTATTAATATATTGGAAATAAATCTAGATTTTTTTTATATATTTTGATGTTATTTCTTCTAACATTAATTTAAAAACTTTTATTCAAGTTTATGACATTATCTACCCACTATTTTCTATCTCGTCTTTAGGAGTTTACTTGATTCCACATATTTTTCTTTCTTTATAATCACATGAAGAAATCTTCTATTTATTATTTCTCACTGCTCTGGATTCTTCCAGAATGATCGATTAAATTCTTTATTTGCCCTTCTTTTGTTCTTATATTCTTTATTCTTTCCTGGATTGTCTTCTTACAAATTTTTCTTTCATTAGCCGCCATAATTTCTCAGTATAACGAGATATTACAAAAATATTTTTTTTGTCTCAAAAAATTAAAAACCTGGCTGCCTCATTGGTTCGCAGGTTAAGCACTGGGACCACGGATTGGCAATGGTCACCCACTGCAGACTCACCTCACCTAGTCCTCATCGGCCATGCCGTGGTAACGACGATGGCTATGTATGCGAACTATATATAGACTTCTGAAGTCTACCATTAGGCAGTGAGCAAACTTTTACGGACTACCACTGACAGTTAGACGAAACGCACGTACTAGTCTGTGCCCATGGAATTAGTCTCGAAATGACAGTTCTCATAACTATTAACAACTGTCTACGTATCCTTCTGCTACCATTGTTCTGTTAACAGAGTTTGCAAACAGCTTCACGTTATTGAAGTGTTGGTAAACTAAGAGCGTGTGTGTTTTTTTTCAAGTGACACAAGAATACAAATGAGTAAATTTACACGTGTTGATAGAGTTCTAAATTGCACACTGATTGTGTAAAATTACACACGTCATGTTTTTTTGTGTAATTTTTTTATTGTTTTATTATTTCAACAAAACGTGTAATAATATTTCATGTAAGCGTACTTTTAAAAAAGAGGTTTTAGGTGTAAAACAATTTGAACTACGCAGCTGTGGATTCTTACATCAACGTTGATTTTTTTTTTAGAATATTAGCCCACGTTTAGTGTAAAATTACATGGCATAGTGGTAATATTGCTCAAGAAATTTTTAAAAGTACAGAAACTCAGAAACTGTTTATTTTCTTCCGAATTACGTGATACATAAATAATGTAAAAAAAATGTGAGCTAGTATTTCCGTACTCATCTGTGATGTGTAAACATCTAATCTCGGTAACAAGAAAACTCATGTGTTATAATGTTGTCCACATTGTAAATAAACTTAAAATACGAAACTTGGTCATGAAATTTAACGTCGAATTCTTTGAAATAATGCCGAGCGTGATAAAAAAAACTGATAAATAAAATATTTGCTTTTCAATTACCAAAATTTCTGGATGTGAATCACACATAATTTATGCGTCCACCGCTATAATTCACTGCCTAAATATTCAACGTTGCTTGCCGCCTTCACATGCAGATAGCAGGACGAAACATTTGGAAATTTTAAACTATCAGAAATGGCTCCGATGAAAGCTAAAAAGACTTGAAAAATCCTAAGGGCCTAAATTTTGAGAAGGAATTTTATTTAAATTCTCCATATTTTGTTAAAATATACTTAAAGTGTTACATCTATGGCATGACTAAAGTATTAACCCGAAACCTTTAAAACAACGTAATAAAACACTAAGTATATGTTTGTATATTTTGTTTACTTAAATGGCTGAAGTAAGTCTGTAAATACTTCATACAAACAAACCTTAACCTTACTGAGCTGATTCAACATTTAAGAATTAGCAATACAATTTAATTCACCCTTAATTTTTACCTACAAGCGCTAACTCTACCGCTGTGCTACCGATCCTATTGGAATTTTTGCAATGAGAATGTGTATTATAGGATGATTGTAATGCCAGTTTTCTTATGTATTTTAAAATTTGTAATTAAATTTTACTTTGCCATTTTTAGGTTACCAAATATATTCCAAGGTAGTCTCACTCTATCATAATGGTACATTTGGCACACCATTACGATTGATATGTCCCCTAATGTTAACGAAAGTGACTATATACGGGTTTATGTTTGCTACGTGTGGGTCCGCCATCTTGACGACTTCGGCACCGTGGTTACACATCGACTTCCGTTCCATTCACGGAAATTACTCCTGACAAAATGCCGTCTGCCTAGAGTTGAGATGTGAACACGTAAAAAAAAAAAAATACATCTAACGCCGAATGTGTAGATAAAGACATTTTTTATAGTGCGGTATTAATTTATAGTACTGTAGAATTTGAGAAAAAAATTGGTTATCTGTAAAGTCGGTTTACGGACGATAGTTTAACGTGACGTCATAACAAAACATTGATGAAATTATTGCATACTTTTATGAATAAAATTAAATCATTTTTATTGAATTATCACTATTTTGTATGGATACAAAGAAGGAGTGAAATGAAATCTAAAATTTAATTGATGAATTTACTTTTATTTGCACTCATTAATTCAAATATGTTTATTACTTTAAAGAAGAGATTATTTTAACTATAACTTTTATACCTACATGTTTGCTATTTAACTTTTTCCAATCTGTGTTATTCTTTTAAGGATAGGACGATGATAGGAAAAGTAGGAAACGAATGGGAGTGTTCCAAGTTTAATGTGCCTCGAAAAAGTCAAATCGATGGTTGTTCCAATCGAGTGGAAGAGAGATAGATGCGGCGCAAGCGTACAATGAGCGTAACGGTACACCGCGTAACGGGACAATGCGCGTAACGGGACACTTTTTCGTGCGTGCGGCCGGCGATCATCGATTTATTAGACGTTGTCACGTCAAAAATACATCCAACGCCGAATGTGTTCATTTACAGACATTTTTTATAGTGTGGTATTTCTTTATAGTACTGTAGAATTTGAGAAAAAAAAATTACGTGACACAGGCCATAGCGGCGTTCAACTTACCCGAGCCGCTGTCTGGCAGAGGACATGCCGAAGAGACGTCTGACAACGGCCGTCCCACGGGCAGTCGACCGGGCGCAGTTCAACATGTCCATAAATTAAAACACAGTTTTTTTTTTTTTTTTCAATTTTATTCTAATCCGCCCCCTGGACGCGCGATTAGCATACAGGGGACGCGGTTCCGCTGCGATGACACACGGAGGGGAAAAGCGTTCGCCGCATTCGTAAAACAACTCGAAACATCGATTGCAATCAACGAGCTGGCTTCGGCAGGCGCGCGCACGCGCGGACGTTGCCACGTCGACGCCTGCCGAGTCGATACGTCCGGATGCTTGTTCGATACTTCTCGATAACTCGTTCATTGTCATCAAAGCGAGAGAAAAAAAAATAACTAAGACGTCCGGAAATTTGAATGAATGCTCGAGACGAGCGTTTTGAAAACGTGCCGAACTGATCATATTTTTATATGGTTATAAATTATTTGCGGTTTAATTTACGTCATAGTTCTAAAAGAAGTATAATTGTATGCACTTTATGAAGCTCTAAACGAGAACAAAAATTAATTTTCTTTAATGCCGTGTTAGAGCCGACAATAGACAACCATTCTGTCGAATAAAAGCACTCAACTAAATGAAAATACCTTCCAAATTTCACAATCATACTAAGTAGATTCTTTTTGTTTATATTGCACGCTTAAGCAACCAAATTTTTGATTAAATTTATCAGTAAACATACAGGTTAAAATTACTCTTCAGCCACTACCAATAGGTTACAGCTGCGCTAGTATTTTAATTTCAAAATAATGGCGCATAAAATTTAGTCATTTGGACATCCTTTTTTTTTACTACTTAAAATTTCGTGACCTAAATTTGTTACTTCAGTTTACATTATCGCCCAGTCCTACAAACTCACTGTTCATAGGATAAATTAAATCTTCGCTAAGTTATTATTTAAGGCAAAATTTTTAATAATTGATGTATATCAAAGTTTTTGTGGCTCAATTTTAAATGATTATATAGTTTTATAAATATTTCCTCCAAAATATTGTAATTGAAACTAAAAGTGTTTTATGTAGATTTTAAGGAAATAATACCTACTTTTTCTGTTACCATTATGCGATTTTCAGAAAATGTTTATATAGGTCGTGGTTTATGGTCCATAGAGCCAAAACCATTTTTAATTCAAAATTATATGTATACATCACAATATTGTGGAAACAATAACTGTTGCAATTTTTCACAAATCACTTCCAAACTGATACGTAAAATCTAATAATGGAAAATCTTTGTTTAGGTTGTTAGTGGGCAATAACCGACTAAAGGGGTAACTTCCATAATATTGTTACGATCATGAGCAAGGCCGCGACACGTGCAGGTGCACAGCTGGCTGACATCATGTGGCCGCCGCAACATGAGATGTGCCACGCGCGTCTGTAGATTACAAGGGTCACCGCTTTCCCCCCTCCTTCCCTCCGCTCCCCGCGCGGCGCCGATAACCTGACACTTGACACCTGACAGTTGGGGAGTTCCGCAAGCCACCTGGCAGCTGCCGACGCGTGTCTAAAGATTTCTCGCGTCGGGTCGGCGCGGAATGACGCGACTGGCCCCAGCCGCGCTCGTGAATTCTAGAAGGGCACCTGGGCCGATATATAAGCCCGGAACGCCGGCCTCGGAGTTGAGATGAGTTCAGCTGGGGTCTGGGAGTGTTCCCGTGGCGGAGCTTCCGGGGCGATAGTGCCGTGGGTGCGGCAGGGTGGCGAAGTCCTTGGACGAAGGTTCCAGGGCAGGGAGTCAGTTCAGTGGAGTCGGGAGTTTTTCCGCGGCGGAGTTTCTGAGCGATATAGCGGCGAAGTCCCTGGACGAAGGTTCCACGGCGGAGAGTTCAGTTCCGGGCGATAGTGTCGCGGGCGCGGCGGAGTGAAGTTCCGAGTGAGGCGTCGAGTGAGACCACGGCGAAGGGAGGTGCGACGGCGGCGGCGGAGTGCGGCGACGGAGTCCTGCAACGGAGGTCCGCGAGGGGTGCTGCGGCGAGAGTTGCGTCAGAGGTGCGGCCCAGCGAAGTGTGCGGTGTGTAAGAACCGAGTGACTGGGGAAGCAACATTTTTATGTGCAATTAATTATTTGGCATTTTAGAATATATTTTGTTAGTGATGTAAGTAGTGGCAATAAATAAAACTGTGTGATAGTAAAATCTTTAATTGGGCTATCCTTTACGAAACCGATCGTAACAATATGAAAAATATCACATTCCTTTGAAAGTATTATAACTCGTTGGAGTAACACCAAAATCTTTTGTCTGAATCACTTTTTGATAAGTCCAACCGTAACAAAAAGGAGTGGAATAAACTATGGTTGGAGGACAAAAATATAATAACTTCCTTCCTAGGCACAAACATGGAATTCGTACGAATTTTGTATCAATCTTATAATTTTAATCTAAAATTTTTCTGAAACGATTCTTTAAGACAAACAATTACTACGAGGGATTGAAAAAAATAGGGGTGAATATAAAAACAAAAAAATCTTACTGCCTTAGTATGTACACTACCAATTCCGTTTGAATTGTTTGGAAATCGTATTAATATCATCTCAAACTTTCTGCTGAAATGATTTTCCATACGACCAACCATAACTGAAAGGGGTGTAAAACACAAGGGTTGGAAGTCAAAAATATTATAGTTTCTTTAATAAGGACACTATCTAATCCGTTCAAATTGTTTGTAAATCTTATAGTTTTTATCTGATACTTATGTTTGAAACAATTTTTGATAATATGAGCTATTTCTGCAGGGGGTTGAAAAAATCAAGGGTAGAATTTTAAAAAGTTTCTTTATTTCCTTACAATATACACTATCAAATTCGTTTTAATTAGTTGCAAAACCTGGAATTTTAATCCATGACATGTCTGAATATGTTTTGTACAACCTACCATGACCTTAAGGTGTGGAATAAACAGGGGTTGAATAACAATTTCTTAACACTTCTTCACACATTCAATTTCGTACAAATATTTTGTAAATTGTATCATTTCTATCCAAAAAATTTCTATAAAACAATAAATAATTGATAATACAAGCCATTAGTACAAGTGGTTGATATACCTATGGTTGGAATGAGAAAATAAATAAAAATTCCCTATCCGATACACTATTGTATCCATTCTTATTTTTTTAAGTTTCTAAATATGGACTAAAACTATTTTTAAATTTTTTTTTTGTTTACCCAACTATTACTATAAGGGTGGAAATAACAATGTTGAAAGTAAAAATAATCATTCCTTTTATTTAAATATATATACTGTTATATTCGTTTTAATTGATTGTATGAAGCCTGAACTTCATCTAAATCTTTGGCTGAAACAATTTCTGATGGAATGAATTATTACCATAAAAACATAGGTTGAAATTTAAAAAAATTGAAAGTTTCTTAGTATCAAATTTGTTTGATTTTATTGTAAACAATATTTTTGTTATATTAACCTTGGTGCAAAGAATATTTTTATATGACCACGTTATTAGTGCATGTGGTGAAAATTAGTGTTGAAGTTAAAAAAAATTACCCTAGTTTGCATATAATGTGAGCTATTCCATGCTGGATACATTAGGTTAAAATTTTTCGCAATATTTTCGCTGCATGGAAAATAAAAAAATGGTAATTTATAATTTTTTAAATATAGGAGAACATAAAAATGTTATGTGCATTAAGTTCTTAAAATGTTCTAAATTTTATACAAGTTTTCATGATATTTCCAGTATAAATAGGTTCTTCAAAATCTACCTACTCCTGTAGGCTGCTCCGAAAGGTATTTTTTTATATGTGTTTTAACTGAAACTTTTAATTAAATAATGTTGTTGACGTGGCCTTACAAAGAAAGACATTACTACATACTTCTACAAAAACCTGCCGTCCCAGTAAAATCACATGATTTATCAAAAAAGTTTACATTGTTAAATTGATTACAAAATATGTTGAATTGTTATACAAACAAGTCACGTGATTTTGTAAAACTTCGCTGTCGTTTTAGGATTTCAGTGTGAAAGGTTTTGGCCAAATGTCCGCAGTAGATACTTCTCAAGCCACACCTTTGGGGAAAATGCAATGCAGAACAGACAATTATGAATCTCAGACACAAACCAAAATATGGCCAAATTTTGTGACTTTTTTTGTTGCAGATAATTTCTTAAAAGCATTAATTTCGAGTTAAAATTTTCTACGTTCAAATCTTCAGTTCACCTAGACTAACTTACGTCCACTTACATTGTCATTTAACTGTGGCTGTTGGAAAACGTTTTGTAGCCTAAGCATAACTTTCTAGGGATTGGCCACAAATTGAACGACCAGCTAGAAGTAGTGCAGGAAATTATACACACCAAGTGCATTATTTTGGGTAATTAAAAACAATACTAACCCCGCTGGTCTTGACCCACCCGGAAGTTCCCAAAAAAGAACTAGTTAGCAGAGCATGAAACTGTAGGAGACGAGTTGGAGTAATCTTATAAATTGTGTCTATAGAATTTTTATTTATTTCAAACTTTTAATAAAAAGTCATACATTTTAGGCTTTATCGTGGCAACACAGTAAATAGTACATAACTATATCAAAAAATTACTGATCATAATTGACCTCTTTACAAAAGCTTTACAATATGAAAATACCAAAAAAAGGCGACAAAATCCATAATCATTAAGATGACTAGATTTTACAAGTTTCAGGTTTATCACCTAAAAAAAATTATATTCATAATAAAATTAATATTCCCTTATTTAAAACACATAAAAATATAAACAATCTAAAAAATATGTTTTTTTTTTTACCAGCCAAATAACAACCATTAATTAAAACTTTTACTGTAACAGACCCGGGTCTTTTTTTAACCATTTAATTACCGTGTCTAAACTCAGTTCGTGAAACCCAATTAATTAAGGGGCATTTTTTTTAGAACCGCGCGGATAACTGTCCCTGTATTAGATAAAGTTTTGAATCCAAATGACGCAAAAGCTTGTTTTCGAAAACAAAAGGTTAACTGTACGCTGCAGGAAGAGTTGAGTTGGGGTCAACACAGTTCTTTAGCTTCGTCGTGTTCGCCGGGAAAAACATGACACGATCCAGACTCTCTTGTGACGACAATATTCTCGTAGGAAACGCTGCAAACCTCTAGCCCGTCGCCCAAACCACTCAGTGAGCCGTAATAACTGCGTGAAACTTGTGGCTTACGTAGGCCGTCCGCATGGCAGACCATGACACACACACACACAAACAGCACTGCCGAGCGTAGCTTCTTGCTGCGTGACGACTCAGCGCCTTCGCCGTTAAAATCCTCTCATTGTAATGTACACCGCTTCAGTGCTCCGCACGAAACACATATGGTCTTCGTGCCGAGCCAAAGTACAACGAGCCAAGCGCTCACGGTCAGTGCCGGTCGCCGAATGCCAGCCAACCCTCTCGATAAGCCTAAGATGTCCATCAAGTTCTGTCCCTGCCCGAACACGCCCGAATATTCACATTCGGCCAACCTCGGGATTTGTTTTATTTTTGCGCAGGAAAAAAGAATTCAAATATTAAAAGTTTTAGGTTAGGTTAGCTACATTAAAACACTTTAAAACACTATGGACGGTTAGTTAGGTTAGTATAGCTACATTAAAATAAACAGAGAAATATAAATATATAAAAATGAACCCGAGGTTGGCCGAAGGTGAATATTCGGGCGTGTTCGGGCAGGGACAGAACTTGATGTACATCTTAGGCTTCCCAACCCTCTCGTCATTCACCACTCCCCTACTCCGTCCTACCGTCGCAGCGTTCACGTCACAAACCACACACATGCTGACTTTTTTCAAGTAAAAACTTCCATGGTCACGTGACGAGAATGTGTGTGTGTGTATATATATATACACACACTCAGTGGTGCGCGCGCAGCCAGTACGCGTCTTCAGTCCCTGTACATCAGTGCTGTGCACATGTGAATCGAATGTGTGTACACAGTGTTCAAATTGTGTTTTTGTTCAATTTTGTTTTTAAATCTTAAGTACACGATTACTGTGCAGTAAAAAGTGAGTATAAAATATATTAATATTCTCATATAGATATATAGTTTGAATAACGAAGAAAACAGAGTCTTTGTAGCGATATAACCTAAAAATTAAGAACATAATTTTTTAATACCTACAATTACTGTGCAATGCGTATTTTATAGTGATTTATGAGTTATTTTACTAACGTGATAAAACAAATTTGTTGTGTTATAATTAATTTGGATAACCAAAAATAACAACTGTTTGTTTATAGTTTTAAGTTTTCACTTCTGTCGGCAGTCCTCATGACTGCTTTGAATTTTTTTTTTTTAAAGATCACTGCCTAAATTACGACAATTTTAAAAATTTTAAATTATTTTGCTAAAGGATTAAAATAAAGCTAAAATGATAATCTTAAGAAGGTTATTTTTAATACACCTCGGTAATTTCTTTGTGCGGTAATTTGCACTTTTAAATTACATTTCCTGGTAAACTGAAATAAACTGAACACTCGTTAGTAGGCCTATCATTCTAAAAAATAAATAAAATAATTATAAAAATAAATACATCTTAACGAAACTTAATTATAAACTAAACTAAAATGAAATAACAAGTTAGTTAAAATATCTTTAAAACCTCAAACAAAAATTATTTTTAAAGTCTTAAAAAAATTCTTAAACCGTTCTTAAAAAATAGTACCAGCAAGTAACTCGCGACTGTCGAGGGTTACAGTTTCCCATTCGGAAAATAAAAAAATAAAACAATCAATTTCTTCTTGACGGCTACACGCTCATGGGGGTAGATTAAAAACGCAGTATCACCGAAAGAGCGTTTTTTACATTGTTATGTAAATCTACTAAATAGTGACTTGAGCACGTTTGATTCTAAGATAAAGATTAATGTACCTTGTTATATTGTTAACATTACAAATGTATCTACAACGAAGTCACAAGAAAGTCAAGAATGACAGACACAAGAAATATCTTTTACGTCTGTTTCTTAGTATAGATTTCATTACGTCTTGGTTCAACTTATGATAGTGTGTGGTCGTTGCAATAAAAAATTAGACATTCTACAATACATGATGAAATTCTTACAAAATTTGTCATTTTCAAGTTCTTTAATTAAATGTAACTTTAAAAAGTAATTAACAAAGTTTTAACATAACTAAAACTGTACAAAAACGAAAATTTAATCATATATTAGGTTATCAAAACATTTCAAACCTATACCTCGTTTTATTCGTGATTTCAGAAATGTTAAAAAAAACATATCTGAAAATCACAAAGACCACTAATTGGAAAGACAAAATTTAAGACAACGCAAATGCATTTGCAGGAAATAACTATGGTTAAGTTGTTAAGGTGAAATCATATCCAACATGTTATCCGCTATTAAAAACGTGATCAAACAAACACGATTCAAGCGTGTTGCTGTACAAACCAAAACACGCTTAATCATCAAACTCAATTTTTGTTAATGTGTAAATAAAAGTGTAGACCATAGCCATAGCCACGCAAAAACCGTAACTAAAACTAATAAAGGCCCGTGTGCGTGGTGAAGAATCCATTCCAGCACTGGCCTGGAGAGACTATCGGAGAACTAATCTGTTTGGCTGGACCGGGAATCATGCCTAAGCTCCTCAAGATGGCGATTGAAACGCCTTAACCACTACATCAACTCGCTCCAGCCATGTAGTAAGCCCTTTATAAAAACGTTTGGTTATTTGGGTTCACGAGGAGGTTCAATAAATTAAAAAAAAAACAAAGTTTGGGCACGAAATTTAACGTAGAATTCTTTAAAATAGTGCCAAGCATCACAAATATACGAAAATTGTGTTTTCAGATTCATTTCTGGTTTCAAATCACACGTTGTTTCCGCACCCGTCACTAGAATTTCCTGGTGGAGCAGCTACGTCGACTGTTAAATCGTTTTATAAACAGAACAAAATTGTGATCGCTGTAATGAAACGGCTCCGATAAAAGCGAAAATGACTTGATAAAATACTAGGCCTAAACTACGGATTTGGAACTGATTTGCAAGCTGTTTTATTGAAATACTGCCCATCTTGTTATAATAAACCAAACAGTTAATACTATAAAGTTTCATTTTTATCTATGAACTTTGGTTACCCGTAATTCATCACAGATGGCAACAACCGTGGTTACACTTCCTTTCCATTCTCGAAATTGCTCTTGTCAAATGCCGTATTCGTGGGCTAAGAATGATGTTCACACGTCAAAAATGATGCGGTCACAAAAAAAATCTGTTGTTATAATTATAAATAAGTCACTTAAATATTTTTCAAGGGCAAAATATAATATTATTGACAGTCAATTTTCGTGGTCACTAATTATTAAAATTGTTAAAACTAAAATTTTTTCTTTGGCGTTAAAAAATTCATCGTAACAGTCGCTAGAGTTATTTTGTCTCCTTTTCCTCCAGTGTTCCGAGTTCAGATGTGGTTTACTGTGTTTTACGGGATGTAGAGGGTGGAGGGAAGGGTGTGTTAAACGGGGTGGATGGCGATGCTGCGTCACAGCTGACCAGGGAGAGATAAACGCGTGCTTTAGGATGTCACGGACCATTAGGCAGCGGATACGTCCCGGGCACGCGGAGCCGCGGACTAATGATGGATTATAGACGGATTCTGGTTTTCTGTGGAAGACGCGCACATTCGCGAGTAACAATATCGTGTTCTTCATCAACAAAAAAGAGGCTATTTTAGATTCAAGGCTGAATTTAATTGAGAAACTCGCCGTGTAACAACAATCAATTTTGTTTGACCCTATAACACAACCTGTTGTTTAACCAAGAAAGAAATACTTATTCGACAGTCATTTTTTTTATGTTGGCAAAAATTGCACACTTTATATTCAGGCATTTTTTTTATTTTTACACATGTAATTTAATCATTTGACATCATATTAACATAAAATATTGTTGACAGCAGTTGGCTGGTTAAGCAGCAGAATATCCTTATATGTTTACTATACGATAGAACCACAACCCCCTTAAAAGCCGAAAGGATGCTATAATAACGCTAGCGATTCATCATTTCAAAAAAGGCTGCATCGACGATTATGTATACGGATACCCGAAACTATCCTAAAGGTCAAAATAAATGGCACACTTCGTTTAAGACGTAATATTTTAGTATACTTGTGTTAATTTCTCCTTTTAAAATATATTTATAAACAGCTTATGACTGTTATAAGCAATGCGAAGTGCGTTTCATAACTAATTTTACTTTTACCAATCGCATTAGTTTTTGTTAATAAACGTGGGAAATATATGAATATGCTGTAATTTGACTCCAGACTTGTTTAAATGTGCCACAAACAAAATACTTATTACCAACAGTATTGAAACTCACATGTACAAAGTGATGCTATGAGATATTTAGCATTAATAAGGTTCCAACCACTTCTTCTCCTGTGGTGGCCAAACTCGTGGGTAATGTTGTGCCTTCTTTGCGTGGTATTTAAAAAAAAATGCTATATGAGAGAGGGATTTGGAAGAAACTGTGGGATGAGAATTGCCGAGAAATAAAACTTAGCCTTAATTTCTGGCTTCAGAGGCATGTTACACAAAAATACCCTCCAAGCCATATCCAGAACACGTTATCCCTCCCTCCCCTTCTTTTTAAAGTAATTTAGCCCAACAGTGTTAACTTTACATAAACATATTACAGTTCAGTATCCATCTTCACCCCAAATTAACGATCTGGCATATCTATGTGACACGTTGACATGCCGTTAAAAATGTTGACAATTTTTTTTTTTGCGCTTTATGGGCCAAATTGGTTCAATGATTGACGCCAAGGATCTTTACCACGTCGAGATAGTCATGTTATATGACCGTCATAAAATTGATCAAAACCGAAATCAAAATCATAATATTGTTACTCGGTCATTTATTTAAGTATTATAGAACTATACGGTTTATTGTTTCCTATACAAAAAAGTGCGAATCATTCAGTATACGTGATAGATTTGTAACAGCTAACCACGGTCACCAGAAAATTCATGTGTTCTCGTGTTTCAAATTCAATTATAATACGAAATTTGGACACGAACTATAACGTAGAATTCTTTAATATAATGCAAAATGTGATAAATATACATAAATTATATTTTCAACTACATTTATTGACTCGTAGTTTCCTCACCCGCCCCTAGAATTCGTTGACGGAGCAGCTACGCCACTGTTGAATCAACCCCTGCTTTGGACATGATTTTCGATAAAGATTTACTATTAAAATATCTCCCATCTTGTTAGAATGCATTAACAATCACAGTTAGTTTTCGTACCTGCCTCTAGATTCGTCGCCGAAGCAGCTACGTCGACTATCGAATTATCCTATTTCCGGAGCGAAATTTAAACTATATAATGAAAAGGTTCCGACAAAAGAGAAAAAGACTTGAAATAATACTAAATAATGACTTTTAACCTGATTCTTGATAAAGGAATATAATTAAAATTCTTCCCATCTTGTTCAAAATCATAAAAAAAAATAATACTTCTAAGTTTACCTTTGGCTTTGTGAACTTTGGCACCGTGGTTACATATTTCCATTCCATGCGATTTCCGTCACATTCCAGAAATTGTTATTACCAAATGCCGTATACATGTTACACATTAAAAAGAATCATTAAAAAAAAACTTTTGATGAAATCTTAGTATGGAATTTGCCATGGCGAGTTCAAATTGTTAGGCGGAGATAGACTTGTTATGGTCGCCATTTTCGAAACAATCGCACAGTTTTTCGAGAACGATGTGCCGTCTAACCTGTTTCGACGTTCGACAAGAATAGGAAAATCGACTCACGTCAGCTCTCTCAGCCTCTGGCCGTGTTACAGATGGCCGCGCATGCGCCGACAGAAAATGGAGTTGTGCGGATGGGTGAAGGGGCCAGGGGGCCCCGTACGTCGTGAGAATGGAAGCTGGCACGTAATTAACAAAAACCGCCTCCCTCACCCCCCGTCGCCACTACATAGTTTCCCCTTCGACCACGAATAATTTGAGTCGCCACATAAATTCCGTTCGCGCGCGTGCCCTACGGTCGGTGAAACACGACTGAAAACGAACTCTGCTTAATGCTGGGTAACGGAGAACAGCGGTTAGGGGGTAGGATTGGAAGCGGGTGAATATGCTACCACGAGCCTCCACAAACATTGATCATCATTTGCCACACAGAGCCTTAAATTTGCTACCCGTACCTCATGGTTATAACCGTACGACATTGCGCTGTTGGAATGTGCATGGGTCTCACTTTTTTTGGGATGAGTTTAGTTAATGATCTCTTCATATTCATTAACATAGCATCGTAAATTACAATTTGACAAACAGAAAATAAGATACCTGTTATAATGAGAGAAATTAAGTTATAGCTAGTAGGATTCACGTTCAAAAAAAAAAAAACTATTGGCCCATCATTTGATTAAATCTCATATATATTCTATTAAGTTTTTAAAGTGATAGAAAAAGTTAAATAGTAGATAATTATTATTGGTGCAATCATTTTTCATTACGAGCATTGTATAACAAGACCTACTGTATATGATTTTTATTTTTAACGTAAAGGTGAGAAATTTATGCACATCTATATATCATTTAACTATCGTAAAAGATAAATTAATACAAAACGTCTTGAATTCTGTGGGCGCAATGACATCTCAGAATAACGTAAATAAAATTGAAACAATGGGGTTATTTATAATTTTTTTTTTTTCATTTTATTTGTTCTGAGAACAATGGCCTACTTCGACGCTATAAGAATTTTAACAATTTTGTTAAATACTAACCTATTTTTTTTAGCGTGAATGTTACTATGTTCATATAACCCAGATGGTTTACTTCAAACATCTGTTAATGGTATCTTTTACGAAATTCATGAAAGTGGGATTTAAAATAATATAATGGACCTAAACATGTTTTTAGCTGACATATTTTTAGTATTTTTTAATGTATTATGGAAACAGTTATCTAATATTTCGCCTATGCCTAAACTGAACACATCGGTCTTCGTTGTGGTTTTGATCATAGTTTGGAGTGAAGCAATATATTGTTGACTCTAACATTCTTCTATAGTCAACGTGTCATTTTTCAATGGTAACAAACTGCTTCATTGATCAGCAGTTTTATTGAATATTTTTACTCTGAATTTTACAGCACCTATTTTTAGTTACTCTTTTAGTGTTTCATCTTCACTACTATAGTATAAGAACATCAGATCTGTTTCTCAATTTGTTTGAAAATAAATAATATAAGTGAAATGAAACATAATGAAACAATATTTAAAGAAAAAACCAATATATTTTATACTAATTAGTTGTAAGGAGCCTAAGTCGCTCCTTTAAAATGATGAATATTACAATCACTTCAATTTAATATACACATATTATATTTATTAAAAATTAATTTTTTAGTCTTGTGCAAATTAATATTAATTTATATATATATGAAATTTTAAAAAATATATTGACAAAACCATGTTTAAAATAAAGAACAATTTATAAACTATATTGCGTGTTAATTGTTTCGTATCATTCAATAATCTTTCTTGTTGTAAATTCCATTCAATATATGTATCTACACCAGGATGGCCACCATACTAGCAGTGTGATTCATATGAAGGTGCTCAATTGAATAGAGTTCGCAACAACATTAACATGCTACAATAAAAATGGGCCTTAACATCTATTCCAGATCAATTTTATCCTTTAATTTGCGTTCCAAAGTTGAAACAACAGTGCTGGCAAGGGGAGGCCAACAACTTGAATTATATTAAACAGCTACGTTGCCAAAACGTGGCAAACTAAGCCACGGATCGCTAATTTAAAGCTGAAAAGTGCTGAAAATGTCGGTCTCGTCAAAATATGTTGCTATGCCCCCATGCATATTATCTTTGCGCCACGGACTCGGCAGCAATGCTAGGAGGATAATAGGTTAGCAAAAATAAATGAAAATTTTACATTGTATGCACATTAAAACAGAATTAACAAAGCGTTACAGTCAGTCAGTGAGACAGTGGTGATCGTATTTATATTAGCCTACACTAGCTGTAATACCCGGTATTGACAAGGCTGTAAACAGGGTGATATATTGTCCGCGAGTTAGAGCAAAATGGATAGCGCTGTATGACAGTGTGGTGGACACAGAGAAATGGGACACAATTGCTGTTTGTATGTCTATGACCTATGATTTCTGTTTACCCATGGCGATAGGTTGAACGGTTTAGAAGTTGATGCGCTGCAGCGCCAGCTAATGAAGAGTTGTAACAAAATGGATATAGCGAAAATATTCTCCGTGTTCAAAATCTATGTAAACAATTTTTTATGGAGATCGGTTGCACGGTATAAAAGTTGATGTACTACAGCGTCAGCTAGTGGCAAGCTACAAAAAAATGGATAGCATAAAAACATTCTCGATGAAAAAACACTTTGATGTACCAACTTTCATGGCAAACGTTCAAACAGTGTCGGAGTTTATCAACGTCAAATACCAACATCCTATTTTATACATACAGATATATATTTCCATATAATTTAATTACAACATTTAATTATTTTTAATGTGTACAATGACACACAGCCGAAAAAGTACAATCTCTTAGTAGAAAAGTTTTCTAACTTCAGTTTCAAGATAAGGATATGTATTAGATGATGATTGAAATGTAAATTTGTAAAATGTTATACCTCAAAAAATACTGATAGTAGTGTATAATAGCCAGTCCGGGTACTAATGCCGGTGCGAGGTGTTGGTGTTCGCCATTTTGGATTGTGACGTCACGGCGGCTCTCTACGATGAATTTGACCTTTTATTTTGACATTCAAAATTTGCCAAACATTCGCCAAAATTCGCTCAGGTTTCCTGTTGATAGGAAAACATTACCAACAAAAAAATCCTTGTAAACAAATCTGAAAATTTAAAAATTCAATTTTCGACGGAAAAACCTATAACTTTTTTTTTTTAAATTTGAAATGCCTCAAAATCTTTTAGCCTTTTAAAAAACGCAAATTCCCCATAGGGGATTAAATTTCCCATTAACGGGCCTTGAAGGGGAGCTTTGACCTTGAACTTGACCTCGACCACCATTTTGACCTGGTGTAGGCCTAATCAGGAGAACACGGAGAAAACCAACAGAGGTCTTAAAAACCCAGCTTAGTGAATGTTATATTTATACGATTAATATATTTAGTATGCCTCGCATTATAATATGCTTAGCATATAACTGTTACAAATATGAATAAGCATAAAGTATTTAGCTATGCTAGGCATATTATTATATAAAAATTCAAGCATACATTTAAATGTATTCACTGAGCTGGATTTTCAAGACTTCTTTTGGGTTTCTCAGTGCGCTCCTCATTACACATGGCGATACTTCTGTTTGGTTTCTCCGTGTGCTTCTGGTTATTCCTGACAATACTTTTTTTGGTTTTTCTACGTGTGCTTCTGGTTATTGCTGAGAAGAATTTCACTGCATGCAATTTTTTATATGAGCCATATTCAGAATTTTTTTTGACTGAATTCCTGTTATTAAATCAGCAATTACAATATTACAAAAAAAACATCAAAAACTGCGAAGGTACATGTTTTTACATGGATGGCAAGTATCGAAAAAAAAGACCTACTTGGTAGGCGTAGTGATATCGAGTCACATATTTATTCACAGAGCAGATCCAAGATGGCTCTCGTGACTAATAAATCTAAGATGGCTGACGAAACTGACACCAACACTTCGCACCGGTATCAGTAGCCACAACGGCTATTATATACTACTACTAACGAATTTTCTAATGTATCTTGTGTGTATGTATGTATGTATATATATATATATATATATATATATATATATATATATATATATGTGTGTGTGTGTGTGTGTGTGTGTGTGTGTCAAATGAAAATTTAAAATTATAGCTTTACCTACTGCTTCCCTAATATTGATTATATATTCAAATCTTTCCTGTGTTTTTTTCAATAGTAAGTATTTTTAGCTAAATGTTACACAAAATTTCAAGTTTTTTATATGAGTAGTGATTTTGTAACAACTTATTAATGTTTACATGCTATGTTATGTTTTGTATGTGCTATACTTTGACTACACGAAATATAATGTTTATTATTTTTTGCTAAGTTACGCACTGTTCCTGCTTAGTGTTTAAGGTCTTGTATCTAGTATGGTAAGCATGACTGATGACAAAAGAAAGCAATGTTCCTTCCGATCACGAAGTCGCAGGATAAAGCACAGAACAAGCCACGCAAAAGTTTATATAAATTGGAATACGACAAGCATTAATGGTATTAGCCAAGACCCTAGCTCTATTTTGATTTCTTGTAATTTTGTTTTTACCAAAAGGTTATACATATAAACATTTCACAATTATGGATAGTAAATTTCCTAAGCATATAACTTTTATAATTAATATCTATAGGAGTGATCCAACGGATAAATGTGACATTTCTCATACAACTGTAAAGACAAATAATTTGCGTTCCATGTTTACGGACTTTCCCATAAAATTTTTTAAATTATATGAATAATTGTATGTCAAACAATATTAGCCTGAAGTGTATGAATGCATGGAAATGAAGACACTCGAAACAAAACAAAAACAGGCAGAACATCACTTATTCATTCAATAGCATTATAGTTGAGAGACAAAAAAAATTATGAACTCATTTGTTTTCTTTAAGAAATTCTAAGTTTTATTTATTTATTTTTAGTTTGGACAATATTTCATTTTCAATAAATCATGTTATTTTTCAAAAGTCAAATAATTGGTTGGCTTTACAATATTAAATAAAAAATTCTGCAAAAGTGTGTTTACAATATCCTATTTTTAAAGTAACTTTAAACAGATTAACTGCGATAGCTAAGAATGACTTAATTGAACAAGCACCATTATCAATTAACCGTAGCTACCAATTACAAAGTAAAGGAAACTAAATTACATATGAAGTATCAAACCTAAAAATATTATGTATTTTATTCAAATGAATACAATTTTTATGAATATGTAAATAAAATTATTTTTAAGTGATTTTAAAATATAGGTGTTTTTTAATTGCTTGCTTTGAAGACGAGTGAGCATTATTTAACTTACATTTTTTTATGGGAATAATGAGATGGGTGTTGATTTTACTCATAAATTTCTTCCTCCGGAGGAATATTTATTTTTTTAACCCTTACAATAACTTTTTATATTTTTCTTAAACCTTTAGTTAAGCCTCTTTGGCGTTGCTCTCAGTACTACACCCAGAGAAAAAATATATTTTTCAGTATTTAGATTTACTAACAACTTGTATCGAACATTATATTTACAAAAACCCATATTTTACTTAAATTTATTCTTTACTTAATGCTTCGGTATTTCAATTTTAAAAACAATCACTTGGGAAATATTTTTTTTTAGAAATATTTTATAACAATCCTTGTTTCTATGAAAGTGTTTCTTTGGCTAATTGGCTAATTCTCTTGATGTAAAAAAAAATATACATTCCATTTAGTAGATGTAATAAAAAGTTTTAACATATACCAAATTGTATCAAATCTTTCATTTTCCTTGCACAAAGTTTGTTTAAATTTACCAATACAGAAATGTCTTATCCTTTTATTTATATGGGTTCCATACCTAACACCACAAATCCTAAAACTTGCCTTCCTCTTTCCGTCCATCTGTCAGAGGTTTCTAGGTTATCAATGAAATAATTAATGATTTGGAAATTTTACCAAAATACGTATTTAATTATTATAAATATGATATTTAAAAATTATAGACTTCTTTTAATATTATTAATAATATTATTATTATAAATAATATTATTATCTTATATATTTCTGTAGGGTGAAAAGGTTTCTGTTTTACCTAAACATGTGAAATACCATTATTTTATAAATCGTCAAACAGAACACGAATATGCACGTTTACCCAATGACGCAAAATAATCATAAAAACTATCAATAAATGAGGATATCATGAAAAATATATATACAATTTATTTGACTAAAATTTACACAAATCAACGTTGACACAAAATATATATTATTATTTTTTTTGTTAGAAATCGTTTCTTCTGTATAAAGGTTTTAGATACTGCTTCAAACTAAAATGATTTTAATAAATACATTCAAATAAATATTTTAGTAACAGCTAATATTCTATAGAACAATTTGAATCCCTTGTGCAGTTATAAACGGAATTTATAAAATTTCATGAAGTTTTCAGATGGCAATAAAAGTTTGATGTAGTATTTTCTGTAAAACATTTCGTTTTATAAATGTTTAAAAAATTCCGTAATGAAGTCTAATTTTTTGCGTCTCTAATGCGATTACTTGAACACATAATTAAGAGTAAAAATAAAGTTTTATGAATATTTTTAGTGGTGTTCTTAAGATTACATGCGTGGTACAAATAATTAATTATGAGGAAAACATTGTTTATTTTTTACGCATTTCGAACGGTAATTTTGGCCAGTCTCTTAGGTTCCACTTCAGTCAGCATGTTTTATTTTTTTGGATTACCTATATTTATTGTTTTCCATGCCGTTGTTATACATATTCTCTTTCGTAAATTATCTACTTGTATTGGTATTTAAAAAAAAAATTTGCGAATTCGCAAATATCTAGCTTGAATAACAAGTGAAACGATTTTTTTTACAGTTGTATTGAAATTAAGTTTTGAAAAAAAATATATATATATATATAGTATCTGCTTGGAAAATTATTTATCCCGGTTAACCGTGCTTTTGTATTAAATACTCGGTTCGCCTGGCACGTAGAGGACAGCAGTAGATTTCGCAAATATTTAAAGCCTTGATTGCATACCGAACCCGCACAAATGGGACCTGGCGTGCTCGGATGCAAGTTTAATCAGCAGCGCACAATGCGTCCAGGGAGACGGGATATTGAGAATTAATTATTCTTCCCGGCACGCCACGCGCATTCAGTTGACACATGCCATTAGATTCCCGGTCCAACAATAACAGCAATGAGAGACGGCGTGCCATAGGCTGCTACTGTTATGTATTATACATCTCCGACATGTTTGCGTTTGCGCAACGGAGGGGGTGGCGGAATTCCTTTTGTTCCGGATTTATTCAACACGAATATTCAGAAATTATCTCAGCTGCACGTGCTTGTATTTATGGACAACCTAAACGCTCATTAAGCTTAATATATGAATTAGTAATCATAAGACGTGTTGTTGTTATTGCAAAACCATATTTTATCCATACAATTATATTTTATAGACAGAAAATTAGTTAACTATACTTGAGTATCATCATATTATAAATACTTAAGCTTGAACTTTGTCTAGTTATTTCCATTTACAATTTTTGACGAGGATTATTAATGCGAGTGACTCATTTCTGAACATAATGTAACATACCTATATTTCATTGAAGTAATTTATCAGGTGTTTAAATAATTTTGCCATACGATTCTTTTTTTAATAAAGATTTTTAACATATAAAAACTGGTGCTTTGTGTGTAAAAATTACAAAGGAATGTGTCAAGCTGTAAAAAATTTTTATTTTGTTTTCCAGATCGGAGTTTTCCTCACAGACAGCCATGCATCAATTCCATTGTGCACTCGCAATTCATATCCTCTTCGTACAAGGTAAAATAAACTGTTTCTTTTCTAAAATATTACATAAATTGTAAATACGGGTGATTTTTGAAGTTTGTAATAAGTTATTTTTATTGCTTTTACTGTCTACGTTTTGACTGCCATTTTTGTAGTAGCTATCTGACAATGAATAGTAAATATTTTTCCTTTATCATCGTTGGCTTCTATTTCGTAAATTTGACTTTTCTTCATGTTAATGTCTGGCCCTAGTTCTAAATTAAATATAGCTCACATGTTTTTATTATTTTTTTGCAGTATAAATCTTGTAATTGTAATAACAGTAACATGCATTCTCATTTAAAAACTTTGTTTCTATCACATAAAATTATATTCAGTATAATTATTCTATGTTTCAGTTTTTATTAGCGTACGCTTTGTTTGTTTAGTTCTTATTGTGCTATCAAACATAGTCTTTGCAAAGTTTTTCCACAGTAATGTAATTTATTTTCAAAAAATGTTATATAAATAACATACGTGTTGTTTTGTAATGATTTTAACCTTTGTTAACAACTGTGTGGTTAAGTGGCAAAAAAAGAAAAGGTAGGACCGCTTTACTTAGCCAAATAAAATAATCCCAAAAAATCTCATTAGTTCTTTCCAACACATGTTCCAATTATGACTAACTTGAATTAAACATGTATTTTACAACTACAAGTTCAACAATGTTTTTTTTATAATGTAAGAGTTTGCTTTTGTAAGTCCTTTTCTGTCAACATATACAAACCTATAGCTACAAGCTAAGCCAGAAACACTCATATTTTTATTTAGGCATGTACAGCTGGACCAGCGTTGAGAACAAGGTCGCATATCCCCGGGGGGGGGGGGGGGGGGGAGAGGCATTGACCCTTGGAAAAAAATCATCTCTTTCATGAATTGTGTCGTTTAAGCCGAAGCACAAAATTTTGGCCGCAAATTCCAAGGAGGCTCCTTGAGAATTCTGTATATATCCCCCTTCCCCTGATTGTGAATACTAAATGTCCTGAATGCCCTCACAAAACAATGCTCATCCAAAATTTAAGCTAACCAGACGACATTCTCTTGATATTCTTTTGATGTTCAGACTATTCTATCGTTTCTCAAACAAAACACAGTGATTCACAAATAATAGTTTACAATTATTACTAATTTTCAAAAAAATAGAAACTCATGTTATAAAAAATAGCAGATGTACCATAAAATATGGGTAATGAATGGCAGAAATACATATATTTTCCTCGTATTCTACTAAATCCGCTTTGTTTAGAGAGACATGTAACAAATTTCGAATGTCCATGACAGTTATCCTCCATACATTCTGCTGTATTGATTGTACTAAGTTGAGATGGTTTTTGTTATAATATATATATATGTTTCATTTTTTTTAGACTATTTTTAACAAACATTTCGTATCATTAGCAAGTTTCAAGACGTGGAATACGAAAGCTTACATTACACAACACAAAACCTTTGAATAAGGACCTCTAGACAATCCGAGAACTTCCAACCATCATTCCCCTCCCCCCCCCCTCTCCCTGGCCCTTTTACAGCGACTAAATTGGAGTACCACAGTTAACGAGATACAGACTTCTCCTCTTGTCGTAATTTCTCTCTCTCTTTCGTCTTCTTCCAGATGCTTTTGTTCCGCGTACCACTCGTTATTTCCGTGGAAACACACCTGAATGTATAATATCAAACACGAATATAATTGATGGGGGGTTTGTGATATCTGACGTCTGTGTTAAAGACTCTTCAATTTGAGAACGGCGTTCGATTGGTAACGAGTCTTTGACGTTTACAGTGACCAAAACGTTCACACTCGCTAAGGCTCGACTGTTTTAATTTAAATTTTGTTGTAATTTATCAATAAATATAGTTTTAAAATGTTTATTAATCTATCAATATAAAAAATTTAATTCATTGCGAAATGTTGGCTATCGTCATATGGGGCCTTACTTTTTGTATATTTCGCTCTTCAGAAGAAACGGGATATCTTTTGTTAAAATTGAAAAACTTTTTTTAACTTTATAAATAAAAGTTCGCTCACATCCCTGGACCCTGCACAAGAATTTCTTGCCATTTACTTTGATAAGATGTTACCAAGGTTAAATAACACCGGAATAGCTATCACTGGTGTATATTTTAAAGTGAGCTAAATTCAAAATATATGTAGTCTTTGTGAGTTGCAGATTTTAACATTACTATAAAACAAAGACATTACTATTCTAGTTACAAAATAACCATAGGTTAACAAAAAACGAAAATTCCGAATAATTTTAACGCTCAGTGATTACTAAAAATCATCTATAATAAATCAGAGAAGCGTTGAACGACATGTGTATGTTACGTTTTATGAAACATGTGATGATGATTCCTTATTCTAAGAAACATTATATGAAGAAGCATAAAGAAACACTTTTGTTTTGGTAATTGCAAGCATGGGTGTAAATTTATTTTAGCAATATTTATTGAAACGAAGCTTGTATGGTGTTAAAGGAAGTCATTTTTACAGGGAAAACAAGCGTTTACAAGGCTGGAATAAAAATCAGAAAGATTTTTAATGTGCGAAGAAAGTACATTTTTTGTATATTTGAATTCAATGCTGCATGTGAAAACAATTAAAAATTCAGGCATTTATACAAATTAATAATAACCATTTCCCACTCGTATTTCAAATATTATTTGTAATTTTAGCAACGTATAGACTACATTAAAAGTTTAATATTATTACTTTGAAACCAAAATTTAATAACATACAAGTAATTTACTATCAGTTTTGAAATCCAATATGTTTCCTTAAATGTTAAAATGCAAAATGACAGTTGACAATAACAAAGGACTATGTAGCTAAAATTAGAAAATAAGCTTGTTTTTACAGCTTCGTATATATAAGAAACCATATTATTGAACATATATTGAATCCTAATTTCTTCACGTAGTTGATTGAGGGCTTATAGTTAATAATAAAATTAATTCATACGCTAAGAATTGCAGAATTATTAAAAGCTAGAAAAAGTTGCGAATATTTCAGCGGATATGAGTATTGGATGTACTAGTTTCGGAAATGTAAAACGCTTTAAATACGGATAAACTTGAACAAGAATCAAATCAGATATAAAGAAATTATATATTATGCAGCAGTTGTTATTAATAAAAAATTAAGCTTTGCAAATAAGTGTAAAATTTTGTTACAAAGCAATAAATACTTACTATTAGTCTAAGAATACACATGTTATTGCTGTCATGAAAATATAATTTAATGGATTAGTTAGAAAAACAAAGTTGGTGTATTAACACTTAACCTAAATTTTTTAAAATATCTTTAAAGACACTTTGCTTAGAGTATTAGTCAAAAATTCCATGTATACGTAAGTATTTTTAAACAAATATATAAACAGTAAATCAGCAAAGAATAAGCATTACCTAAATATCATTATAAAAAAAACAGGTTTCGTTGTCTCCAGATGAAAAAGAGGGTGGGAGTCGTTCTCATTTTAACTTCAGTTATAATTGCATTTATTGCATTCATACACACACCCTTACTTATTGAATCCATAGTTTCTGTATTTTTACTTAAATGTGCCCATTATTTTAAGCCTAAATATACCGTGCGTTTCATAGCTATAAGGTAGTTGTTCTACCCAGGCTGGGATATTTTCAAAAGATCTGTTAGAACATTATGGCACCGCATTTACCTTTGCAGTAAATGTATTCAAATAATCCTATTGCATTTGTATCACTGTAAGGTTACTAATTACTTCACATGTGTTTTTTTCTATGAGACGATATTCTCGTATGTAAATTATTCTGAAGTTCGTGATTATATATCAGTGGATGTCATAATTTTTTTTGCTCTATTGGCACTTTGCGTGTTAAACGCTGCATTGATTTTCTGTGTGCGTCGCATTGCGAATACATTTTGTTTCCTATTTGTCGTACACTATTGCACTTCTCTGGGGGGTTATTTTATGCTGTAGGGAAATGTTTGAACAATGGCGGTGCCATGTTCGAATTCTGTTTCCATGATTCATTGGACACATTTGTCGTCGCTCTGACAAACGGTTCTCTTCGACGAGTCGATCCGGGCGAGTCGTGGCTGACACAGTTTGCTCTCAATCACGCAACAATGAGAATGCTTTGTTCAACAGAAAATATACTGAAGGGTCGGCAGAGAGAGAGAGAGAGAGAGAGTACTAAATAAATTGACTAATATTCTTCATTTACCCGTTTGTGTATGCTTGGTGACACGCGAAAGAAAAACTTATTTCTGTGCTGACGTTATATGCCATTTACTGGTTCTAATACCCTCGTTTATTTAACATTAAAAAGTGATAAACGTAGCGCAACCACCACTTGAATATAATTGTACCTAATTAGCTCATTGAATTTATTGTCACTACTGCTGTAAATAGTTAAAACAATTTTTTTTAATGCCTGTAATTAATTCTTTTTAATGGAAAGTCGGATTTTTAATAAATAAACACGGAAAGTGTTTTAAATATTTAACTAAATCTGTGTTATTTTCCGGCATCTTATTTTAGGGAATGTAATTAACTGTAGGTATCAATTTTCTGGCAATAAAGCTGCAAATCAAGAGACAGAATTCAATAGGAAATATTTTTAGACCTATTATTTCAAATGGTTGAAGAAAATAAACGAAGCACTCAGTTCAAATGTCCTTAGGCAGGGTTTTGATATTTTAGTTTAATCTTAAATTTCATCCACGAACACTTAGCCGTGTTTACAACCATTTAACCCGCATCGATGGCTTGTTTGTGTTTACTCTCAAACTGTTGACCGGCTCGTAATGGAAGGTCAGTGCGTAAACATTCCGCTGAAGTGGCCAGACGCGCCGACGCTGTGTGGAGACGATTCAGGCCCTGCTGCATCGCGCCGTCGAGTCGCATGGTTCGATCGCAGAGTTATTCTGTTTCCAGCACTAATATTACCTTTAAAATTAATTGCTGATTTTTCTGCACAATCGGCTTAAAATATTCTGCAGGGACAGAAGTGACTTTTTCTCTCAGCTTTGTATGTTGCCACAATAACTTCTACAAATAACTTAATGACAACCCGTAAGGATTGAAATAAATAAATATTATATTTATCATTTCTATGTTTAACGCTCTGAATAAAGCAAAGATAGTGTTTTTATACGTTCAACCAGATTCTTGATGTGTTGTATAAGAAAGAGTTAATGGTGAAACGAAATTTAACTTTACTAGCCTCGTTTTTTTTTTTCAACCAAACAAAATGTTTGATTATTTACATGGTTTTTATTAAAAAAATTTAAAAAATTAAGTATTTTATAAAATATAAATATTTTATTTTTTATTGCATCTCATTATTTAAACACTTCTTTGAACTAATGTTTGTTGGCTTCCTGAAATTTAATTTAGGTTTATAATAGTACGAATTTGACTTATTTCAATATTAAATTGTAAATTTGTGATGGAAAATTGTGCACTTAATTTTGTGAAATGTAGCTCACCAGTAAAGAGATGTGGCCAAAAGATATAGTGGTGAATTTTACTTACAAAGGAGCAAAAAATATATATATACATATATATATATTGTTACGAATTACCGCGGGTTCGTAAAGGATAGGCCAATTAAAGATTTTTATCACACACACAGTTTTATTTATTACCACTACTTGTCACTTACAATTCATCTTCTAAATTGGCAGATAATTAATTACACGTAAAGAAATATAAATTCCCCAGTCACTCGTTTCACACACCTCGCTGGGCCGCACTTCCGGCGCAACTCTCGCCGCAGCACCCCTCGTGGGTCTCCGCCGCGGGACTCCGTCGCCGCACTCCGCCGCCGCCGTCACACCCTTCGCCGAGATCCCACACGACGACTCTCTCGCAACTTCACTCGGGACTCCGCCGCTCCCGCGACTCTATCGCCCGGAAACTCCCGACTCCACCACTGAACTCACTCACTCCCTGCCCTGGAACCTTCGTCCAAGGTCTTCGCCACACTGCCGCACCCGCGGCACTATCGCCCCGGAAACTCCGCCGCGGGAGAGCTCCCCACTCAGACTCCCTCGATTTCTTCTTTTTTTTTCCTAACCTAAGTTAATTCTAAGTGTGTAGGGGAGGGTCCAGGTTAGGGGAGGACCTAAGTGTGTCTCAGGCCGAAGCCTATACACTCTACCATGCGGGTTTTTAACCATGCAGGACAAGGGCGCGTGCATCATGTGCTTATTGGGGTTTATTGGCCAGCCATGGCTGCGATTGGCGCCATGACTGACGCCCCATTGGTCGCCTAGCTTAAAAGCTAGCTAAGTGTGACCCAGGTAAAACCTGCATAGACACAGGGAAAACCCTGGGCCGGTTCATGCGGGGATCAATTAACATGCATTAAGCAAGCAGGTAACTACTGGACAAGAGGAAGAAGGGTCCAGGTAAGAAGAGTTGGAGGGGCTGAAAATCAACCTTGGTGGAGTTGGGTGCTTGGGCCTTGCGGCCCGCATTTAAAGTTGGGAGCTCCTGGGTTATTATTAGCCAGGGGCGCATGCGCCCCCAGGGGCGGGCGATTTCACGTCAGCCCAGCCACAGCTGCCCAGGCAGCCACAGTTAAGACAGAAGCGGGCAGACGAGCCAGTAAACCGGCTCGAACTGCTGGCTCTCGGAGCGAAAGGCAGCCTGACGTTGTGCCATCTTAATCTTCCTTCTTCAGGTCAACAGCAGTACTTTTCAAGCCAGGGTGGGGGGAGGGAACCAACCTCGCCACCCAAAATCCCCGAGATGGTTTAAGGTCGCGCCGCTCGAGGCTACTGCTGCCACACCTACAGCAGCCCCAGCTGAAGGTTCCTGATGTCTTCCTTCAGAGTTCCGATGCATTTCAATTCCGTTGCGCGCGCAGCAGTTCACAGCTCCGCAAGTTCCAGCCCGCAGTTCGTCTACACTTCGCATTTTTTCAGCACATCGAGCTCCCCTGCGGGCCTTCGCCGACGAAGCTTCCTGCCACGCGCCGAGCTGCATTCATGCTACCTTTCACACCGACAGCCGTAATAACGACTCCGCAGGCCGGCCATTGGTCCGCGGACTGCTATTGGTTATTCACAGCCACCCCAGCGAGATTGCAACTCTCGAGCTGGGCTCCCGTATCCGCCACCCGCGGGACGCGGTCGGTAGCAGTTGGCGCTGCTAGGCCGCCCCCAGCACGCACACAAAACCCACACGCACTGCCAGCCTTCGGTTACCCAATAGGTCGCAGGGAACTCCCAGCCAAAAGCCCGCGAGAGAGATGCGCACGCCCCGAGAGACGACCACCGACCTCCCTCGAAGGTCGGCCCAACCTCCTTATATAGTCTTTGGGTTCCCGTCCAGAACAATCGGGCATGTCTCCGAGATATCGCGCCACCTTCGCCGTCGAAATGTCCAGAAACGCGTCGTGAGTCCTGTCGAAGGACGCGGCGGCTGCTCAAAGAACGCCGATAAACGCAACAAGCATCGGGTTCCCACAAAACGCGCCGATAAACATGTCTGAGTCATTTTATTCCGCAGTGCGGCCTCTTTTAAGTAACTCGATCTGAGGCAGTTGCGCGCTGCGACGGTCAGGATGTCGTGAGATAGTATGACACGAGATACCAGGGAGAGGATGCGGGTGGAAGGGGGCGCAGACAGGCCGAACGAGCGCGGCGACGCCAAGCACTGCAGCCAAGCGCGATCGTAACAATATAATAAAGGCGAGAATATCATACAGTTGCTATCATTTTCCGATTGGTTTTTATTCTTCAGTTCAACATCATTTTTAACGGGTATGGCCCTACAAATCGCGGTCGAAAATTTGGTGCAATACTAGTTTGATTTCGTTTGTAATGTATTTTCTTTTTGTTTAAAAAAAACTCTCTCAAAAATATTGATTATTGTTCTTAATATTTCAAATGGCTTTTTTTTGTATTGGTGTTTTTTAATACAGACTTCGTACAAAAAATATTTTTGTTACAATATGTTTAAGGAAAGCATACAATTTATTTACATGTGTTGTACAAGTTATTCCATGCAAATAACTAATACATATATATTATTAATTCATATTTATGGAAAGAAGGAACGAATATCGATACCTTTAGATGAAATTTTGTTCACATATTGAGAATCAACATTTTGATTTGAACCATATCATTAAACATTATGTTGTAGAATACAAACTAATTTTTATCTTTTGTTTTTCACTTTAGAAACAGGGAAAGCTTTAGTTCTTATATTTTTACAATTACAAACAATCAAAAATTATCACATTCCTGATATTATAGAAACATTGGCGTTTCTACTCTCGCCACAATTCATTACGTGTGTAAAATATTGATGGATTTCTATTTAAAATAATATTAATGTATTTTTGTATCATATAAACGTATCGTCCAATTAAATTCCTATGCTCCAAAAAGCTCATTGAGACCTAACTAGACAATGACTCCTGAAATACTTGATCGACAAAAGTCTGAAGCTACAAATTTAATTGTTGTTATTATTTTGCTTGGTTAGTTTCAACAATCATGTGTGAGGGTGGTTTACAGTCACCTTATGATCAGCTGCTCTGAGATCCGCCTGAAGGGGACGATAAGGGACATGTTCCTTTTTCCTGGGAAATTTTCCTTCCGAGAGATGGAACCTGGGAGTTGTTCCTGCTCCCAGAGTCAGCCGAAACGGGTGACGAAAATTCTGCAAGGTCGCGCAGGGGTAGCGATTTTATTCCGCTGCGTAAGGCAGTTAGATTCCGCTCCTCAGCACACAAACCCCTGTTGGGGGCTTGCGTCAACCCCATGCCAACCTCCTCGCTCCTTCAACAAGTTTCACTGCCTTCCAGGTCCTTCATCTAACGTTCCCTCTTCAATTCGCGCTGAATACGACACTTTCGACGGTCCCCTCCCGGTCGGTTGGTACGAAGGGGGAAAGGGGAGGAACAGTGGAAGGGGTGACGGGACAGCATTGAGGAAAGACCTTTTTTTACATCTCCCCCGGGGGACAGGGCTGAGAGACGTGCGTGTGGTCTGGAGATGGGGTCGGAAGAAACTCGCTTTTATGAGCCATTGTCGACGGTCGGAGGTGCTCCTAGGGCGTCGCTCTCCGCTGGAGGGGTTCCACTGACGCCATCTGCCCCGCGTTGGAGCGTCGGAGCGAGCCCCGGCTCTTTGAAAAACACAGCGCGAATCCGCACACCACCCCCCTACAACCATGCTGAGAGCGGCAACCTACACGTAGTTGTGGGCCAATTAGATCATCGCGCTGATAAATAAGTAAAATGATAAATAAAACGAACGGATTTTAATAAGCATAAAAGTGATATTTTTTATAATAATACTTAAAGATTTTTAGGTGAAATTTGAGTTCCCAGAAGCCGCTACAACAGAAAATTACCACCAATTACAAAACATTTCTAAATCCAGCGGGACAATTTGTATCTAAAGTGTAGATTTTTAAAGTACTAACAAAGACGACAATTTTCTTTGTTATAAAACACTACCAGCAAGAAAGTATTTAGGAGTAAGTACCTACAATCACATCACTCACTTACAGCAGATGAAAAGTAAATAACAGAAGAAAAAAATATTTTTTTTTTTTTTACAAAGAAACGCTTTTTCAGCTGTTTGGTGATTATTTATTCTTTTATATTTTTATGTATATTAGTAGGGTCTAGGAAACTAAAAGTTTTATGTTAGAAAGTTATTACGGTAGTCTCTCATATTATCATAAAAACAATAAGTGCGTGGAGTCTACGTGCGATTAGGTATTGATAGAGATAAATTATTAGTATTTTTTTTATTTAACATGAGATAATAATTGAGAATAAAAAGGATGTGGTTATGATCTCAAATTAAAAAAAAAAAATGATGAGTAGACAAACACAAGCAGCGTTACGAGAATTCCGTAGCATCACTGCTGCTTCATTCCTACCTCTCCCCTGCCGTCTCCCCATCCGACAGTTACAACTAGCATATAGCATGCTACGCTATATACCTTGCCCACCCCCACCCCCCCTTTTCCTGTCCCTTTTGCGACTTCTTTTCATTCGACCGCTAGAGCATGCGTCGGAGTGGCGTCACCACTGACGCACTTTACTCCTCTACCGGTTCCCCCACCACGTACCAATCTTTTTCCCTCGTGCGATCGTAATTTTCGTAACGCTCGAAATTTGTAGCCCCCTCATCAAAGAAGTTTCACTTCAAAATTATAAGCAAAAAAATTGGTTGTCTGTTAAGTCGGTTTACGGACGATAGTTTAACGTGACAACGTCATAACAAAACATTTATGAAATTATTGATCCAGAAGAAAATTAAATATCCAATTCGGCCTGAGACTGAACCGTAATAGGTTTTTGCAATGAAACCATTTAGGGATTAATAATATGTTATTCTTTGAGGAAGCAATTTTTTTTTAATTTTTCTATCTTTTGTATGATGAAATCTACCTCTGCATACTTTTATGAATAAAATTGAATCATTTTTATTGAATTATCACTATTTTGTATGGATACAAAGAAGTGAAATGAAATCTACAATTTAATTGATAAATTTACTTTTATTTGCACTCATTAATTCAAATATGTTTATTACTTTTGTAGTGTCGCGCGCGCCGTATTTATTTTTACAAGTATAAATATCGTGGCTGCGGGAATTCGATCCATCAACCTTTGGATTGGTAGTCAGCGATGCTAACCGCACGGCAACGAGGCCATCTTGGAAATAATAATATCAGATGTTGTACATATTCTTATAAAAATTTTGTTTTGTGTTGTGGAAGTTTTAAAAACGTATGTAGTCCACCATGTTTATTTCTTATAGTGGTAGGCGGGAAATTTAAAATATATTGTCGGCTGCTAGTCAGCCACCATGTTTATACTAACTTCAAGATCGTCGAGAATGTTTTACGCTTTTTCGCAATTACACATTTAACGACGAAGTTTGTTCGTCGTGAAATTAAACGTAGAATTTAATAAAAAAAAATGCCCTTGCAGTTAATAAAATAAGTATTAGTAAGTTTAAGAAAGAATTTCGGCTTTAAACTCCAACCCAGACGCTCGTGGTGCGCTGGGGCCGAGATTAAAATTCGTCGAGAATATTTGACCATTTTTATTTCTTCCAGTGCTCAAAATGATATGCAACTGTGGCTCCGGGCACGAAATTTTCTTTATTATGCATTAATAATAACGCCCCTCGCGATAAACAAAGGAAAATATATATTAACGAGTGCCTGGTTGCCGCGGAAGACAATGAGCGTAACGGGACACATCGTAGTGGGACAATGTGCGTTACGGGACACTTTTTCGTGCGTGCAGCCGGCGTTCGTCGATTTATTAGACGTTTTCACGTCAAAAATTCTTCAGAAATTCGTTATAAAATGTTTGAAGTTTTACCAGTTGCACAATGTTTATCTACCAATTTCAGCTTCATGCCCGTGAGAGGTATTGTTTGATCCCAACTAAGGAGCGCGGGGATGGTTCCTCGTTGGTGCGGCAGGACGTGCGGGCCACGGCGGACCGAAGATGGCGCGCGGGCCGCGAGTTGGGTCCTCCGCTGGTCTCTTGAGAGGCGCGCCTTCCAGGAACTCATCAAGCGTGGATCAACGTCGCCACTCGCGCGCGATTACAGCTCCGTTTGCCTCCGCGCCTTCTCTGCCCGCTCTCCCCCCCACCCACCCTTTTCTGAGAGAGTTTTCCTATATTATGGTTCTTGCGGAGTCTGTATTGTGTGCTCTTGGCGAGGGTACACTTCCTGTGCCACGATTTACATTTCGAACCATGTCCGTAAGGTGGCTGAATAGTTGAGCGGTAATAACAGTCAACGTGACTTCATTTCTCATAATTGCAACTGTGGGGTATTCGCCCTATTCCGCATCCTATAGAAATCAAAACATACTTTTATTGCCAACATTATTGTAATGATATAAAAAATTAAATTAGACAATCGTCATTGCTGGTTGTCACTGTACTGTATGTCACAGAGGAAACCTGAAGAACAGACAAAGAAAGCGGAAACACAAACATACAGAAAACAAGCCCAAATAAACCGATGTCAAAATTCAAATGCAAATCCAGCACAGAGAATTACGTGGAAGGAATTAGAAAAAATATATAGCACATACGAAAAAAGTGAGTTGACAACGACGAATTATTTCCAAAAAAGAACAGTCAGTACAGTCAAACAACAACTTAGAACAACACGCCGACAAACAGAGGAACCCAACTATGATACTAAACAGATGATCTGGTAACACAACGATGACAGCACAGATCTTTCTTAGGCAGGCTACTGTGTTCGTCTGTGCTGTCGTCGTTTTTTTACCAGATTATTTATTTAATTCCATCGCTAGGTTTTCGTGTGCATCGGAATATTGACGTTGTGTTGTTCAATTTTTTTTTGTATCATCGTTGGATTTCTCTGTATGTCACTGTGTTGTTTAATATTATTGAATTTATGTATTTAGTGTTCTTGTTGCAACTGCCTTGTCTTTATCAGCCAAATTTGTTCGTCTGTGCTGTGATATTGTTGTGACTAATCCCTTTCGCATAATTATATGTGCTATCTAAGCATTTAACATTTGTATCGGCTATTTGCGGTTGGTTTTCTGAGTGTTTGTGTTTCAACTTTTTTTTCCATTCGTTTTTCTCTTTGACATAAATCAGCAAAGGTGTGTATTCAAAATAATGTTTAATATGAATCTTCCCCAATGCAATAAACATTTTAAAAAGTTAAAATCAAATCATACAAATTAAAAATTTATGAACGTGTTCTTTGCTTGCCATGAACCCTGCATTGTTTAACGCAAGTGAAGAATTTGGATCCATATTTTGACGCTTTATTTATAAATAAAATACATAATTATTTTCCACTGATATAAACTAAGTGGTCCACGTATGTATCTGTAGCTGCATTTGTGTTAGTAAAGAGTAATGATAAGTGTGACGCATGCTGGTGCTTCCACTGAAGTATCGTCCGTAAGAGCAAGGTCCTTAGCTGACACGCAGTTCTTTGAGTCGTCCTTTGAAACTGAGTGGTAACCTTAACATTTTATTACTTAAAAATAAATTTACAAGGTAATGCAAGAACCAATGGTTATTTTAATAATATGTACCGGGAGTTAAATATCTAAATATTATTATTCTGAATACATCAGGATTTAGCCATTTTCATCTAAAAAAAAAAAGCAAAGTAACAAAAAGATACTCTAGAAACTAAATAATAATTTATATCTCAACATATTTTTACGTGCTATTCGTAAATAGACCCCACTAAGACATCTTGATCAATCAGTTTATTCTGAAGTTCTGCTCACCGTATGTGTACTTACGCAGGCAGAAACCTCGAATTTTGTTTTGAATCAAGTAGAATAAGAATTTCAATCATAATAATAACTGACCTCAACGTCTAATAATCAAAACGTTTAACGCACACGGCAATGCATTTAGCAAAAGGATTGAATTCTCATATAGTGTACTTCAGGAAATTATTTCTCTACTTTTCACGTTAACTTGGAACAATTACATGACATCCAACACTTTCAACTAAGATTAAAAAATATACATGTGGATAATTACCCACGAAACATGAGATGGATAGTGGTGGGATAGGGCACATGTGTGTACCAGTATCCGTAAATAATTATTTTTATCATGCCATTTTATTTTGTGTAATACTTAGGTTTAAAACAAATCTTTACCAGGAATAAGCATTAAATTTTAATTCGAATATATGTAGTAAAAATAAGCGTAAGAAAAACCTCAACTGTTTCACCAATGACGATCTTTTTTTCCGTGAGCGGTTGTTTTTATGAATGTACGAGGTGGGATTGGAAGGAAGTGGAATTTCCAAAGGTACGTTCACTCCTAACGTGCGATAAAATTTTTAGACGTAAAGTGTGAAGAACCAATATTGGGAAGGAGGGAGAGGGGTGGAAATACGCTCCCTGGGCGACCTGGAAATGCGGTACACGTCGTCAGCTGGTCACGTGCGGTCGTCGGCACCGCCAGGAACGACACGCGGTCGCCAGGCCCTCATGCCACAAAGATGCGGTCATTCGGGGCTGGGATTGGCGGGTAAGGGATGAAGGTGGGGGGTGGGCGAGGGGGTTGCTTGTCGGACCCTCTAGTTAACCCGGTTTGGACATCTGGAGAGGACGTAAAATGCGGCGAGGGGAAAATTGGCCCCGGCACGGCCTCGTAAAATGACGCGAAGCTTTTCGGACGGCGAGTCGCAAGTAATTCCCTCTCGGCGCCCCTCACATTTTCGTCCCCCTCCTTCCCCCCCCCCCCCTTAAAACCTTCTTTCTGCCCGTCCGGGCCCATTCTTCCGGACGAGCCCGCCTCCCTCGGATTAATTTGTCCCGAACTCGCCGAAACTCCCCGGAAACATTTCCGGGTAACTTATCTGGGCGTCACTTGGGAGTGGCCGAGCGATGGCAGACTGTTTTTCGACAAAAATGACTCACCGTAATATGGCGACTCTGAATTCAGCAGATAAATTCTGGTTGCAGTGTCAGCACAAAAAAAAAGTTGTAACTTGAAAACATATTTTTGCTATGTATGTGCTTCCTAAGGCTGGTTGGTATACTCCTTTAAAGTTGCGGTGAACAATTGCTTGTTTGCAATTACAAGACAAAACGTGTTAAAAAGTTCAAGTCAAACAACGTCCGAAAATCACCGAAAAACTTGTCACTGCCGTAAAATGATTTATTTTAAATAATTAGAAGTTGACACTTTTATTTTCCATAAATATATTTTAACTACCATTCATACTAATAAATTAATTTTTGACAACGACAATGTTTTTGGGTTTTTGTAGGACGATGTTCAGTTAAACATTCAACATTGGTTTTTAATATTAAATACGTCTTCTATTACCCGAAATAAACCCGTGGTTAAACTCACATTTTCAAGGCGTGTACCATTTTTGGGAAGTACTAAGACGTATACATGTTTACAAGTGATTTATTCATAACGGACTTGCAGCTGAAGAATGAAGCTCGAAATTAGTCTCATCTTGTAGACCATATCATTGAGCGGTTTACTCCAGACAATAATGGTGAATGTTTAATTGGCTGCTGATAGTGCTAGGCACCAGATTTCTCTTAGAGCCGAGCCTCATGGACCACCTTGTTAAACTTCGACAAACTGAGCCAAAGTTTTTTTTAATTATTTTTTTAGGATTTGTTTTTAAATTTGGCATCGGACGGTGAGAGGTGCTTTTCCTCACTCGGCTGCACCAGTGATAACACGGATCCTGTTTTCTTGAACGTCCGTGATTCACCCGGGGAAAAAATTAACCGAGCTATATCGTACATCTATTTTTTTTAACCATAGCCAGATCCTTAAATATTTCGTGGATTCATATGGTAGCAAAGTAGTCTTGAAGCACTTGTACGTCTGCTTCACGTTGGTGGGTGGACTTGAATTCAATTGACAAGCTCTTGACGACTTTGAGCCAGTTTTGAATAAGGAGAAGAAGTGGTTGACCAATCACGTGCAACTCCGCTTGGTATCGATCAATGTTCATTTATAAAAATGCGCCATTATAAATAGTTAATTTAAGTAAAATTAATACGCGAAATAATCATGTTAAACATAAAATGAAAAAAAAAACCTCAGTCTTTCGAGAAATATGTTACCCATTAAACATTATCCCGAAATGCAGGAGTATATTTAAATCATGGAATCAGCACACCCGATAGTTCAATATTTACCACAGACTTGAGGTCCATTTAAGATTTTTAAAGTAACGATTATCCAATAGATCATTGGGGCTGAATTTCAGGGGGTCACCCAGGTAGTGTCAAGAGTAATGCAGACAAGTCAACAAGAAAGTCAGACTATTGTTGTTTAGGTCTACTCTGCTACTGAATGAAAACGCGAAATTTTTTCACCCGCACGTCACGACTAAGGACTGGAAAAATTAATAGCTTCAACGATGGACTCCACAATCCTTTGAACACTCGAGCAAATGTAATTCGTTCATTTACTGTTGTGAGACGTCTCAATCCAACAGGTTCACGGAATGGGTGCAAGGATGCGAATACAGAGCCTCTCTGCACCAAGAGGCAATCCTCTTCCTCCACGTGGGCACCGTTTTTGGGGGTTGAGACGGGTAGCTTCAGCCTCTGGTAATAGCCTCGCCTTAATAGCAACAATAAGGAGAGATTTCTATCAGTCCTGTATATTAAAAAGCTCTGGAATGTTTTAAAAGAGAACTGGAAGATACTCCCACACTATCCTTCAAGGGCGCATATTGGGAGGGGAACGCGAGAACGCCGGCCGCAAGGTCGGAATACATCTGCTTATATACTGATCAGTGTAGTGGTGCGTGACATTAGTTCAAGCCGCTGTACCATAATATTACCAACAGGAACTGGATTTGCCAAAGTGACAACTTTTCGTGCTCGTGAACACCCTCATTTGCGCCCGAACACTGGTTTACTGCCTGCTTTACCAGGCTTCCTCTCTCCCGCGCGAGCAATCCAAGAATAGAATAGAGAAAGAGAGAAAGGGCTGTGCAATTTGGTGGCAAGAGGTTCTCGCGACGAGACCACCGAATGACAAAGGGCGCGAAAGGCGAAGAGAATTGGGGGGAGGGGAGTCTTTTATTTCCCGCGCCATTAACCCGCTCGAAGATATGCTCTCTCTTTGTGAAATTCTTACGAGGGGGAAAGGGGGGGTTCGAGGTTGAAGGGACGTATTTCGCCTCGTCCGCAGTCCTGAATGCGTCCTCCCCCCTCCTCCCGGACTAAGTTTACGCTCGTGCTGGCTGCCGCCGAAAGTAGCGGCTAATTCCTCGGGTGCGTTCGGGTGAGTCCGGAAGAGGGCAGACGACCTGCGGGTTGCGGGTTGTAAGGGGCGCAAGCGGCGACGGGTGAGCGGGTTGCAGAATCAGCGGGGGTAAGAACCCTAAATAATATCGAGCCGTGCTCTTAGGACCGGAAGGATGCAGGAATGACGGGGGAAGGGTGGTAGGGGTGAGAGACCATGGTTTAGGCGCGAAGGGGATGGAAGATAGGCGAAGTAAAGGACGCGCCCAGTATTATATTAAGAGGCAGACGGCGCGTGGCCAAGAAAGAGAGAGATAGAGAGAGGAAAAGAACATGGAGATTCTTCGCTAGCCTTCTTGAAACTCTTTTGAAGAAGTCAAAAGAAAATCTTGCAGAGTATAACAAATGAAAAAACCCCGAATGGTAAGAATCACTCCTAACTGACGTCTTTTAACACTCAGTTGAGAGTTTTGCTCAAGAATGGGTTACGGTTAAACTTGTGGCGGCGACGTTGGGTAGAAAGAAGCCCGCTGCCATCAGAAACGCCCGCCCAGTTTCATAAAAAAAGGGAAAAGCCAATAAGAGAAAAAATATAAATGAGAATAAGAGCTCTCGTTGACAATAGTGACACGGTAGTTACTTCTTTACCGATGAATTGGACAGTAGTACATAGATATATCTATCCAAAATGATAGCCACTGTTTATTACTTCAGAATTGTGTCCACGTCCATTAAGGAAAAAAAGCTTCCCGATCAGAGTAGGTATTCTAGGAATTTAAATATATTCCTCTTTCCATTCCACAAAGTGTAACATGTTACATTCTACTCAGTTACTATACGTGGCTTTCGACATCAATTTTTATGGCAAACTACAATCGGCAATTCGTTTTATCAAATAAAAATTTCATTTTGCTCTCGCCAACGTATCACTTTTTTTGTATTCAGTTGAGTTTACTCTTGAGTCATAATATTCTTAAAGTAAAAATAATAATTACAGATGACAGTAAAATGTATTTTAAGTCATAATTCTGCAGACTGGTATTACCCATAATTCCATGTCTCTTTTAGGATATACTCACTTTATTCTGTTTCCGTAACTAATATAACCCGAAAGAGTTATTTTATTTTTTTTTTTAAATAAAATATATGTATTCTATTCTGTACTTGAATACTGAGCTAAGCAACCCTGAACTCCGTAAAATATGTTCAAAAATATCAAATTTTTTGTCCAACATCACCACAAATAGCTGCGCATCATCAATTTTTGAGTAATTTGGGTTTGCTATCCTACGGTCCCAACGACACTTTCAGGACTTTTATACTAGCTCATTGTTTTAGTCCGTCATTCATAACTTGCACGCTATACAGGCATCAACATCAATACGTATTAAATTAATTTGCTTACATTGTTCAAGATTCCCGGTTATTGATATTGTGTTTTAAAATATTTGATTTAAAAAATAATTTAAAGTATTTTTGTTATGGAGTATCCTGATGTACAGAAAAAATTATGAAAAACACCAAATCAATTTTAAAAATACAATTTTTAAAATTATGGTATAGTATATCAGTCAGACTTATCCAATACTGCATTGTTTGCCAGTCCTAAAAGTGTTAGATTTTAAGTATAATTTGTAAGAAATGAATTGCAAATAGTTAGGATCTTAAACATGTTGCTGCATAATAGTGTAAACGTATTTAAAATTTTAAGTTTTTATTGGAATATATGTAGGGAATTAAGAAAAATGATGAATAGAGGAATAAAACGAAATTTGACGGTGTTTGAAAAATCTCGCAAAACCTTTTTTTTTTTTTTCTTTTTGATGAAACACGAAGTTTGACTTCAAATACAACTACTTCCAACGAGTTAATGGACACTATTTATGAAAGCATGATGTTCTTCAAAGATCTGTGATAGAAAAGAAATATCTACAGAAAGTATTTATATATCACTATAATTTAATATTATAATACAGCGCCAATCGATGTTACTGATGAACGGAACAAGCGTATCAAAACAAAGTTATAAGTACATATTATTTATAAATATATTTGGTTTTTAAGTAAAATATCAGTATTGCCTGTTTACAGGAGAAATACTGCGTATTTAAAATTAATTATGGTGACGTGAAAATTAAAAATTTAATCTTTTTAAAGTGCAGAAAAACTGTTTCTAGAAATCGTCAGAACAATTGTGAAAAATAACAATTATTTTAACGTTTATTTCATTCTACTTATTAAAATTCCATAATTTGCACCGATAAATAACTCTTCGTGGTTTTAAAAGACAACTTACAAGGTTTTCTTTTAAATATAATTCAGCAGATTTTATAACACCAAGAAACTTATCAATTGTATATGTTCTTCCTTTTTTATGCCAAATGATAGGAGTTTGTGTGCTGCTTTACTTAGTACTTATACCAAGTGCCTGCCTGATTCAACAGTAATTTGTCAAAGCTTGTTGTGTGAATTCTATAGTGGTTGTATACAACATCACGTGTAAATGTAGAAATTAATTTTTAAGAAAATTTTTGGAATGGTTTTTAGAAATTAAAACTAGCTAATAACCCTCATCTTTGCTCACGTGATTTAAGTGTATCGCTGATATTGCGTCACTTTAAGAAGAATATATAATAAATGTCAAACTTTTTGCTTAGTTACATTCGTAAATATAATCATTTATCTTCAAACAATTATTACATATTTTTCACCCCCTAGAAGCTAAATTTCGCAAAATCATAAAAAAATGTGGTTGGTTGTTTTAGGGTGTTTATTATTGGTACCTAAACTAAATTTTTAATGCTTTATGAAATTATGAAATGTAAGTATTTATCTTAAAATGATATTAACGCCTTCCACCCCACTCCCCTTAGGTATTTAATTTCGCAAAATGGTACAATTGTGTTCGCTAGTTTTCGTATGTTTATTATTGGCACACAATATATATGCCTTGGTCTATGCTTGAATAGAATCGAAGATATAATTGTTTATCTTAAAATGAAATATACCATTTTTTCACACATTCGGGGTTGTAATTTTGCAAGATGGTAAAAATGTGTTTGATAGTATTCGTATATTTATTATTGGTAGCCTACCCAATATATTAACATACGCTTGATTGGATTAATAGATATAATTAATTTTTTTTAAAACAAATACATATTTTTTACTCCGTAAGAGATAAATTACAAAAATTGGTTAAATTGTGGTTGGTGGTTTCCGTCTGTTTATTATTGGTATCGATTATCTTTTCTTGTGCTTTATTGGACTCGGAGATAAGATTATTTGTCTAAAAACCACATTTACACTTCTTTTCACCCCTTAGAATTTAAAATTCCAAAAATTATAAAATTTGGTTTGTTAGTGGTCATAGTTTATTATTGGTTCTCCATAAATTTTTACCCTTTATTATATTCGAAGTAATTATTATTTATCTTAAAACCAAATGAACCCTTTCTTCATCCCTTAGGGGTCGTAATTTCTTAAAATTGTACAATTGTGGTTGGTAGTGTTTTTATGTTTATTATTGGTACTTATATCTTTTTTACGCTTGATTATATTCGGAGATATTATTTTTTATCTAATAATAAATTAATCCCATTTTCACCCCTTACGGATTGACTTTCGCTAAATGGTAAAATTTGTTGTTTGTATTATTTGTATATTTATTATTGTTACCCAATATATTTTCTTATGATTGATTCGATTCGGAGATATCAACGATTAATTTTAAACTAAATTTACCCCTTTCATAGCGCTTTGGGTAAGAATTTAATAAAATCGTTTAAATTGTAATTGATACAATTTTTTATTTATATTATTGGTAACCTATATATTTTCTTATATTTCATTAGATTCGGAGGTGTAATTAAACATCTTAAAAACATATTTATCATTTTCCCCCCTTAGGGTGAATGAACTAACTAATAAAATAAGTTTAATCAAAAACGTCTAATAGTTTTCAATTGGTGCTAGAACAAATGGACAAACAAACAGACAAATAGCCGGAAAGACATACAAACATACAGACAAACCAACAAGTAGACAGACATACATACAGACAAACAGACAAACAGACAAAAAAATTAAAAGTGAATTATTTTGAGTTTTAATTAATGTAAATAGCCATTTACGATCATTTGTTCCTTCATTTCATCCAATGTACAGACTTTTTACCTCAAACAGTTTATCAGTATAGACTGGATTCACGTACCAAATTTAAAAAAATCTACTTACACATTTTCCAAAAGTATTTTTTTTTAATTTTATGACATGTGTAAACATTAATAAACCCAAGTTCAACATCCTAATTAACAATTTAGCTTTGTATTTCTAACTTTAAATTTTGTTAGTGGTTTTATTGAACTCCATATTTTCTGATAAAATTACTTGTTTTAAAACTTAAGGAGTTGTTGTACAGAAGTTATTTAATCACTTTTTCATTTATAAGCTTGAAATATATATGAGTATTTTTTAGAATTATACTGGAAAGGATACTCTCATATTGTGAAGTTTTCCAAGATATGTAGCTTCCCTCCTACACCTCATTTCTATAACTGTCTACCAAACAACTTCATTTGCTATTTTTTGTCAGGCAGACAACAAAACAAAAATTTGCTATGTGGTCAGGGAAAAGATATCACTTTATCGAACCAGCCTTTTTCTGTGCAGTGAAACAAGTTTTTGATAAAAATATTTACTGATTTTCCGAGAATAGAAGTCAAGTTAATTCCATTGATAAGTATTAAATATATATATATGTATATAACGTTTTGAATATTGTTTTATCGTAATAATATTTATGTATTTGACATATGTGGCAAAGTTAAGGCCTTTGATTTAATCTGACTTAACAAATACGTATTAAATGTTTAACATACAATAATTAATAACCATTAAATGCAAAGTTATAACTTAAAAAAAACACAAAATTGTAAATGATCTGAAAAACTTTTATGTTCAAGAAACTTTAAGTATAAGCTATAATTTACTTATTTTTCAAACAACTGAGCAAAACCTTTACAATAAAACCAACTGACAGAAATTTCAGTTCATATATATATATGTATTTATATTAAAAAACAAATAAAATTAAGCATTGAGCTACAAAATATAAAAAAAATCAGCACAGCTTACAGCCTACAGGCTTAGGTAGATTTTGAAGTACCTATTATTCTGGAATTGTTTTGGAAACTTCTATAAACTTCTGGAAAATTAAAAAAACCTTAATGTACATTTTTAATATTTTAACTCAATACATCCTCCGTTTGCAGCTATGAATTTTTTGCCCAACCCTTGTTTTATTCCACCCCTTGCTATAATTGTTGATCGTATAAAAATTATTTCGGAAGATTTTATAGTGTATGTGGTACGGAAATTATTTTTTTAAATTCTACCCCTTATTTTTTCATGTCTTTTCTACAATGGATTGTTTGATCAAAAATGGTTGCGGAAAAAAGTTTGGATAAAAATCAACCCATCTACAAATAATTGGAACGGATTCGACATTAAGCTTACTAGGAAGTATTAATTTTTTTCCCTCCAACCCTTGATTTTTCTAATACGTGCATTTATGGTTGGTCGTATTAAAAATGTACCTAGACAAAACATGTTGGTATTACTCCTACGAATTATAAAACGTTCAAATGGATGTGATATTAGTATAACTATGGGAGTTAAAGTGATTTTTCTGTTTAACATTTCGATCCCTTGGTGGAATTTTGCCTATTAACGAACTCGATTGATATTTTCCATTACTATATTTTATGTATAATTTTGGAAGTGATTCGTGAAAACTTACAGCAGTTATCGTGTCTAGAAAATTGTGATATATATTAACTTTTGAGTTAATAATAGTTTTGGGGTCTATGGATCATGAAACGAAAATCTATACAAACATTTTCTGGACGTTGCACCATGGTAACGGCTACAATAGATTCTTTCTTTGAAATGTAAATTTGGTGCTGTTTTTCTAAACCAAATGTTTGGATTTAAATTTATTATTATAAAAATATTAAAATTTGTAAATATATACATTTTTATTTTTTTATGGGAAGATCATTACAACCTTGGGTTTAAGTAAGCTAAAATTATTGGCAAAGAATGAGTTATTTTATTTGCGTATTTCGAGATGCAATTATTCACTGAAGAATGCTTAAGGTTTCCTCCATGTGACATATTTTGTTCATTGAAGGCCCTTTAATGTACTGTCATATGCAATAGTTTATATGCTCTTTCTTCATTTTAATTTTAATGATTTTATCCAGGTGGACGGTTTGACCGTAAGCATGTGTGTATATATATATATATATATATATATATATAATTTTAAGTCTAAAGTAAATTTTATTATTTAATTTGAATTTTTGGAGTTCATATTCATCAACTATCTTTCGCCAAAACTAAATTAAATTGTTACCTAGATAAACATCTGAGAATAAATTTAAAAAATGTGTTTTTTTATTAGTTGAAAAGTTTTCATTCCAGTGAAAACACTGAAACAATTTTTTTTAAAACAATGTGAATTAGTAGGTTACACCCATATTCAGGATATTTTTTTTAAATCGCGAAACTGTTTTCAATATCTCAAGAATAGCTTCAGCCTCGTCGATATCTTACAAATGAATGATCACATTAACGTAAAAGGAAATATTTCAATAATTTGCGATTGTATTTGATATTATTTAATTTTTGACGTTATTTACTTTAGTCAAGTGTCTTTGAGATTAAACATTCATTTCAATTAAGAACTTTGGATATGATTTAAATTTTTTTTAAAAGTATTGTTAAAGCAGTTACATGTAAATAATTCCATATCAATATGTTTGTGTTAGCAACCAGGTTGGTGTCTACTGGATCGTAAGATAATGATATGTGAGCTCTCAAATGTCCTTAAAAACTTCATGGTTATCATAACTTTTGGTTTAAAGCGTTAAAAAGATAGCTTCGCGAAACTTTGAATCATTTTCCAGTCGGTCGGATACCAGTACCGAGGGACTACCAGCAAATTCAAGCCCCCGTTGATTTATTTTCATTTTATTTCATGCTCCTTCTACCTTCCCTAAGGAAATCAATGTTCAGAACACATAAAACTGCTTGCTTCACCCAGATTGTTAATTTATCAACGAAATTACTTTTTTTTTTTCAATTTTTAGGTTATTAAATTTTTGTATTTTTATCTCGTCGACAGTAAGGTCATTAGACACACACACACACACGCACAATCAATAACATAAACATACACAAAAAACACAACGACAATAAATTGGGGACAGTTTTGGGCCTATAAAAAATGAAAAGGATTGATCCAGGTAAACAACGGTAAACCTAAATCTCATGAATGACTAAGCAGGCCTTCAAACTAGTATTACCGAATGCGAACCTAATATTTTACAGTTGGTTCGTAGTCCACTATAATCTTGTATCTTACTATTATATATATAAATAAATATATATATACTTAATGAATTTCTTAAACTGGCTGACTGACTGACAACGCACAGCTTAAATGGGTGGGTCTTAGGAATTTAAAAATTGTAGGGAAATATTCCTTAAGTACCCTAGGAGTGCACCAAAGTGAGATTTTTTGAAATTCAATCCCTAAAGGGGTGAAAAGGTGTGGTTATATTTGTATGAAGCGAATCACCACTTTCTGGCTCACTCATTACGAATTCTCAGGAACTATAAGACCTACAAACTTGAAATTTGGCACGTGTATTCCTTTTTGCTACGTAGACGTCCGCTAAGAAATATTTTACGAAAATAAGCTCCGAAGGAGGGTTACGGGGGCGTTAAAAAAAATGTCTCTACTTGTAAATACAACTGATTTTGTTTGCAACGGCTATTGCATTGCTGATGTCTTCTGCATCTCCTGGCGCCGTATTTTACATTTTAATTTTTTACTCATTTTCAAATCTCAATCCGCTACTAAGGCGGGATTCAGGGGCGTTAAAGATCAAAATTTCCCATTTTTCCAAGTATAGTTCCTACAAACTTCCAATTATGCAGTAATGTTCCTTATATTACATAGCCATCAACTGAGATATAGGTTTTCCGAAAATCATCTCCCAAAGGTGATTTTCTCCGGGCAACGCCGGATTATTCAGCTGGTTTATATAAATGATCTCAATAATCTTCCAACATATTGAAAATACAATTTTTTTTGTTTTTTTTTTCGATATCAATGCCGTGATTGTAACTTAGAACTGTCCTATTAGGAAGAGAAAATGTCCTGGCGGTGCCTGGCTGTTGTTCGTTGTCTAGTTTGTTTGGCTACCCGAGCACATGCTTCACCGAAGACTTCCAGTGGCTCCGCTAGAAACCGATCCTTTGAAAATAAGATGGTCAGTTAAGCGTGACTCTAAACCCCGGTGGGGGGGGATGTGGATGTTACGGGCAACAGTCCTTCCCAAGAAAGAAGTTATTTTTTTTATTTAATTCTAGCAGTTAGGCCTGTATTTGGGTTTACTAATAATCTGAAATTCATTTATATCTTCAAAAAAAATGAATGAGAGTACTAATGATCAGTGCATATAAATTTTGTGAGTATTCAGAGGCAAATCTCTGACTTATATAATGCCATGTCTTGCAACTGCATCATTCATTGTTAAATGTTTTTTTTTGTAAATGGAACTGAAAAATCATGTCGTAAAACAACAGACATCTGGAAATTTGTAGTTACATTTATATGAAAGCAAGTGTATCACTAATAAACATAGACGTAGATCCCGGGAAGGGTGGATGGATCAGAGTTCCTCCCCCCTTCCGGAAATCAAGAAGCCCCTCTCTGAGGGGCCACGCTTACGCTTGCAAAATAGTGACTGTGACACGGGGTCGATAAATGTCAACGTCGAAACTATGTTTCGTGGAAAACTTTCTGTATTTTATAAAGTTTTCTGCTTATTCCACGCACACATGCCAACATATGGGCAGTATATAACATACAATCATCCTATGCAGAGATGATTTGTGTCGGTTAAAAGCCACGTGCAAAATATTGGGCTGTGCGAACCCCTCTCCCCACCCCCTACAATAAAATTTCACAGGGCCCCCCTTGCGAATCCTTCAGGTTCGCACCCCTGCTTAAAAAAAAGTGTACGGATATTTACGTGGGAATTTATAATTTGGGTTGTCCCAGTACGTCCAATAGTTATAATAATTTGTAAACCTTTCCCAGAATAGCTTACTAGTATTAACTGCGCACATAAGTAGGCAAGATAAAATACATAATGTCTAATTATTGAATACCCAATGACTTTCACTATGGTTTTTAAAAAATATATATGCGTGAATGGAAACTTCAATTAAAATTTTAAAAATATGTGCAAATTTTACTTGATAAATGCTCAGTATTATCTTGAAAAGCGTTTTTTATGTATGCAAATATAACCATAGCCATGTGTTCTACAAATTTACAATATTTTTCTCGTTGTATTACATACTATATTTTGGCAATAGGCTTTCCAATGAAGTCCTTTGTAAATGTAAATATTTTTTTTTGTTTAGTTGAACTTCTTTTAGAAATGGCAATGAATCAGGAATAATGCCGTGAAAATGCAATTATCTGAAATGAATAATGTTCGCAGGCTTTCAGGGTCAGTGTCTGAAGTAGCTTGGCTTCTGGGTTGTAGCCGCGTTCTTTGACGAATAATTCACCGACGTTTCGGTCGACATTGCAGTCGCCATCATCAGGGAGCAGCTACCTACTGTTATAGAAGCCAAGCTAATCCGAAATGAAGTCTGAATGCATTGAATGCGAGCCCTGAGCCTACATGGCGAGGAGTCAGTGGCGTAGGGGGCGCCCCTGGCGGCGGGCAGCGCAGAAAGTTGCGGAAATTAACAACCAGTCGATCACGCGGGGACTCCTCGCTCCACGGCCCGCGGTGGACGCAAAAGGGGGGGGGGGGGGGGGGCGTAGCATCACGCCGACGATAGCGAATCTGCTCCGCACAGTCATCGCGCATGTACACACAACGTGAGTCCGAATTCGACCGACAAAGTTCGGGCTTCATGTTCATCCCGACAAAACTAGTTTGAAAAAATCCGTCCGTCTTATCGTCTAAAGTGTTTCCCAAAGCTGGTACGGGTTTTTGAAGTTGTGGCTGAACAAAAATATTTTTTTTTTTTTTTTAAAAATTTAAACTAGCTGAACTACACGATGCTGTCAGGAATTAATACACCAGGTCAGGTCTGCAGGACACGTACTTTACAGACGGGAAATTTTTGACTTTAACACCTCCATAACCCGCCTTGAAAGTTCATTAAGATCTGAAAGTGAGTAAACAATTAAAACGCCGCCAGGGGACGCAGAAGGCATCAATGATGCAAAGGCATTGAAAAATTTTGAAACTTTGATCTCTAAGAACCCCGTAACTTTACTTGGGAGCTGATTTTCGTGAAATCCTTTCTTAGCGGATGTCTACATAGCAAACGAAATATACGTGCCAAATTTCCAATAATTGTCATCACTAGCAAGCCAACTTTACTTTTTATTGACATTATTTTGGAATTACAATTTCATTTAATTTAGCACGATGTGCAGTTTGTTTAGTTTTTTCATTATTTATTATGTATAACTATCCTTTTAACTCGATAACTCCCTTGCATTTGTTGTTCTATCATAAATATTTTCAATAGTTATTTACCAATTGTAATACAGGATATCCATAAAATAATGTGCCAGTTTCAATGGTCTATAATAACAATTTTTTAGACTTTTTACGACAAATCATACATCAAATTTAATGTAACCTAACCTGGTATTTCTTACAACTGTTCAATATGTGCACCTTTAGTTGTTATGTTCGTTCCAACATAAAGTCCGATTCTTCTCAAACTTTTGATGAACACGTCCGGAGTAGTGAAAGTAATCTCCTCTTCAATTGTCTCTCAACTTTAGCAAATCATTAGGTAGCGGCGGAACGTAGACACGATCTTTTATAAAGCCCCAAAGGAAATAATCGCATGGGGTTAGGGGGCGTTCATTAGTTACGTGAGGTGATTTTGGCAATTTGGTGACATGTCATGAGATTTGTTTCGATCACCCCCCACACCCCCTTGATCAAACGTGATATTTTAAAAACGCGTATTTTTAGTGTAAATAAGGTAATATGTGCTTGATTGCGTTGGATTTATTCAAAATACAATATTTGCTTGATTATTTTTATTTAAAACAGAACGTAGTCTAGAATCACAGTGAGGAAATCTAACAAAATACATTCAGTTGAAATTTTTTTTAGAAATATCGCTTACATTATATTTTTGGGTGGAAAAAAAAAATTGAAAAAACCAGAATGTGTTGTGAGATCGAGCCCTGAATGTGACGAGTTCAGACGGCGCGTGTTCACACCCGTGCCTCAGCCGGCGAGCATCCTCCCACTGCGCTGCTGAAGACCGCTTCAGGACGGTCGCACGTCCGCCGTCTCGCCGTGCTCGCTAGGGCGAACTGGTCGCCGGGTCGACTCCGGCGTCTCCAGGCATGGACGCGAGTTCATGAGTACCCGGCGACTGCCCGAGCGGTTCGAAGGCTCCCTCCATCCCCCTGTAGTACCACCGTCTCTGCTCATAACCGCGCGACGCAACGTTAACCGTAACTGAGTTGATCATTTAATATTACAGATGATTGTTCATTTGCACGAAAGTAACTGTACCGCTACAAAAAAAAATATGTTCGCAAAAATACCAGGCTCAGATTCTTGCCTGGGCATTTATGCTTTGTGTTCCCCAATACCTATACAATAGTTTAAAAAAAAAAATTAACCGTTCCCTTAAACCGTTCCAGTTCTAACTGCGCACATAAATAAGCATTACAAAAAAAATTGAAGTGTACTTCAGCCACATCGCCGATGACGTCTTGGCGCGGCTACCGGCTTCCATCCATCCGTCTACTCTCTCTCTTTCAGGGCCTCGTCGTCTCTCTCTCCTTTCTCGCTTCCCCTCCCGGCTGAAATCTGCGCAGGCGCGCTAGGCCTGAGGCTATATACTATTTAAACCCAGGAGAACTCAGACTCATCCTTATTTGTCGTAAATTTTTCGGCGGTTCAATAGCTTTCAGATTGAGTAAAACTGTAACTAGCATGTAGGAGTCCACGAGACGGAGGCAAGGAGCGGCGTGGTGATAGGAAACGAACATGGCAAGTATTTAATTATTCTGGTGTTCGTGGCAGACAGTGGCTCTGCGTAACCATGCGTTAGAACATAAATCTAAAGTACTTCTAAATTCATTTTTCGGCTGCCACCTTATGAAAATTTAAGTTTTGGGTTGACTTCTTATTTTTGTGCAGTTAGCTCGCTACGGTGAATCCGCCTTTGGGAGCGTAGCTCCATGAAGATTGCTATGTTTCGTCGACCTGGGCCAGGTTCGCGTGGTTTGACTTTGTTTTATGTGTTCACTCATGATCTTAAGGAAACGTGCGTGTGCAAAGTCGCACACCGCTACTGATTTTTGCCCCGCTTCACTGCGAGAGAATTGGGCTTGTTAATTCAGCGTTTTGTCGAGAAGGTGCTTGGTAGAGATTACGGGCTTGTATGTCACGCCTGGTTTGTGTTATTGCTTGTATTTAAAGGCATGGCATACACTTAAAAATGTTATTTGTATTGAGCATCCTTGTAAATTACTGTTTCTTAATAACCCCCTGAGATAAGTTATTGTATTCATATATCTTCCTTGCTAATTGTAATTTTTGTAACGTATTTAACCTTTTGTGTGTTCGCTATGTCTCTTACGTGGGACATTGGCCAGTCCCGGCGTATTTCCCCGCTAAACACGTGTAGATAAGTTCACGTATTCGAGAGAGAATTTTTCGGTTTTTTATGGTAATGCAATACATTTCTTTTGATTGTCTTTGACATTGCCCTATCAAGATAACAATAACTATTGCGTGCAGCACTTGATAACTCATTGGTGCCACTTAGACGTACGCCAAAAACTGTATAATGTGAATACTTTGCACGTGACGTTGCTGTTTTGCATTTATTATTTTCGTCGGGCGTGTAATTGTAAACCTAACAGTATTATTCTTGTGACAGTTTTATTTTCTGTGTGTTCTTATATTGTTCAACCTTTAAAGGTTCCGGAAAATAAGAGAGCTGTTGTATGTTAATAAAGAAATATGATATAAATGTTGTTTCTGTTGACAACACAATAGGCCAGGCTCCGAGCCTGTTAAAGCACAGGCCATTTACGAATTTTTGATAAACTGCTTCACGTGTGCGTGTGAGCAGTAAAGTCTGTGGTGTACTGGCAGATTACTCAGTACGTTGAAAATGAAGTCTTATAATTGTTAAATACGCCATTATATTTTCCATGGTTAAAAAATGTGTGCTTTATTTTAAAAAAAATCTTAATTTAAAATTATGTGCCAATTTTTTTATGAGAAACAAGAACTATTTAGTAATATTTTCAATAAGTCGTTCATACGTAAAAATATATAACCATTGCAGTGTGGTGAACAGGTTTACATTATGTTTCTGGTAATCTTACAAACTAATTCACTGGATTTCAAAGTAATCTTTCGTAAAATAAATAAAATTTTAATGCAAAAAAATTTGCACATACATATATAGCAGAAACATGTAGTACTACGGTAAAACGAAATAGACTAAGAACCAGTATCACACAACTTTATACCATCATTAGAAGTGAGCGTGCAACAAGTGGGGTGTGTAGACACTACACCAATTCTTATTAGTTTGAAAATAAATTTTAAATATTTTTATCATCTGGCTACGAATTATTTTATTTCTAGAAATAAATTATAAACTCTCAAATTTTATATTTCCAATAAATTTGTATGACAATAAAATGAACGGTTTGCCAAAAGGATTTCTTAACTATAATTTAACAATATGCGCATTTTTAAAAAAGATAATGTTAAGACAGCATGCAACGCACCAAATTCTTGGGTGCTGTCCTATATTGGTTTTATATGCATTTTGTAAATTTTATTACTTCTTTAAAACCATGCCAAAAATACTTATATATATTAATAAAAATTATTTTAGGTTTTTCCTTTATTTACATTTATTTTGAAGCAATATGGTTGTTAAAATTCTTAAATCAATCAAGTGAAGTGCAATTCAATCAATATAAAGATTCATTTCAAGAACAGAGACTGTCCTGAATGCGATCTTGCCTCAGTTGTCTCATAAATATGCACACTGTTAATATGTTTTTAACGCTTTACCTGCAAACCTAACGTGAGCATGAACGTACTTTTAAATATTTTCGCTTCGAAATGAGTAGAATTACAGGGACTGCAAGGGAAGCTCCGTGCCTTCGGCGAAAGGTTTTGAATGTAGATGAGACCGAGCTCGTAAATTACAGGCATCGGACCCCGCGCCGGTCAAAGGAAATGCCTCTTCAGTTCCTGCCCGACTCGAACGCTGCAGCGACGGCGGGATTACAGAGCAGAAGAGATGAACTGAACCAGAGAAAGAAGCGGGACCAGAAGATTCCGCCTCAAAAGATTTAACAGTAATTAACTGCCGAGCTAATTAAAGGTAATTCAAATTTCATAAGTAGCTTCCGTTGGGGGGTCATCACACTTTACTGTATTTCCGCTGCGGAGAAACAAAAATTTTTTCTCCGAATAGTTACTAGGCTTTTCGTAACTGGATTTGCCTCATTATTTTTTTTTTTGTCTTTTTTTGAGCAATCACATAAAAAAAAATTTATCTTGCAAATAGATGTCCATTCAAAATGAAAGACATTCACTGCTATTCTTGCAAATTAGTTTATACTTAATGCGTTAAATCAGATATGTCGTTCACAAACACTGATGAATTTTTTGCTCCAGGAGACAAATGCAAAGCGCACTCGTGGGCGTGCAAGGAAAATCCACCCAAGGTTTTTATTTCGTCAGAGTTGATTTTTTGGCAACTAGGCAACCAATATTTTTTCCCCACATTCTCGACATGTTTATACATTACCATAGATTTTTGTGCTAATATTTTCCACAAACATATAAGCATAAAATTTCATAGGATGACAATTGTTTATGAACTTGACTAGTGGATTTTTCTTGTACGCCAAAGGTCTTATTTTGAACGATTAGCTTTTTCCATTGCAGATTTGTAATTTCAAAATAAAATTAAAGCTTGCTTTTGAGGTATCTCACGTCCATGCTAGATTTACTTACTTACGATGTTAGCCCGGAAATTCTTATAACTATTTTTTAAGTTACGAATATAAACTTTTTGTTTAAATTATTCTTTTTTTTTTGTGTTTTCAAGAAAAAAAATTTTCTTAAATTTGTTTCCAGGCACTAGACGTAACCTCTACTCGGCACACATCGTAACTTTGCCCGAAGGGAACACGTCAAGGACGTCAAGGTTATATATATATTCTTTATTAAGCCGGGAGAGAGAGAAAAAAATATTGGTTTCTCGTACCCGCAGCGCGGGCAAGCGGGCACGTTATTCCTCCCGTTCGCCGCGCGAGTTGCTCTCCGCCGTCGGTTTACGCGCGCCGGGGAATTGAATCGCGCCGCGGCTAGGCGAGGCACGAGGCCGCGCGGACCGCGAGCCAGCGTGGAGAAGGGGTTGGACGTCGCGCGGGGGAAAGGATGGATGGCGTAGCGCTGAAGGGTTTACGGGGAGGGGGTTGGAGGAAGAAGACCACGTGGATGGATGTTCAGTGAAGTATGACGGACTACACGATGGCAGGTGGAGAAGGAGGAGGATAAAGGAAAGAGGAAAATAAAAAGACTAGGAAAGAAAAAAAATGGATGGGAAGAGAAGTGTGTAATCTCTATGGAGCACTTGAAGCGTGTAGAGGCTGAGTCCTCCTCGCACATGAGAGGCAGGAGAAAAGGTGGCTCGCGGGGGTTCGAGAGATCGATAGTCGCGGGATATAAAAGGCTGCACACCCCCCCTCCCCCCCTCTCCCTTCCTCGGCAAGCCACTTCCCGGAAGTGAGAACATACTTGTCCATAAACTGAACAATGGTTAATTCCACAGGGAGCGCGTCCTGAGGGGGAGGTAGGTCTATGGCACTCCATGACAGAGGAAAGGTCTTGTAAAATTTCTTTTTTTAAAGACGCCATACTTGGTGTGTTGCACTGGAGAACTATACAGGAGTCCAGCCGAGATAATCCAACCTTTTTGGAATCGTTTCGCGAAGAGGGAAAAAGTGGCGGACGTTGCCCTGATCCGATGGGGTTTTCTCGGGGTTCTCCCGTTTCCACCAGCCTTCAATTCCTGCGATGCTCCAACCTAGTTTCATCACACTACGTCGTTTCTGATGATCTCGATGTTGAGGAGGAGTTAAGCCCATTCATTCGAAAAAATTAAGAGAAAAATGATTAAGAGATAAGATTATTTATCAGACACGTGTTAACCGATGCAAGTAGGCAGAAAAAAATAAAATTATGTTAACTGTTTAGAAACATTATAATGAATATATACATAACCTATTTAAAATTATAGCTACCATTTAACATTTTGTTTGGTTCACACTATAAGCAGTCCAATAACGCCCCCCCCCCCCCCCAAAAAAAAAAAAAATCAACGAAGCAAAGTTTAGGGCGTTTCGGTATTACACCATTCTTAATATCAACTAATATTCTGAAATACCGTAAAAGAAGAGAATTTTTATTTTTTTTATTTTTTTAGTAATATTGTACCATTTTCTTGAAGAAACTAGGGATCAAGATCAGGAGCGCAAATCTGTACGATTTGCATGGAAAAGGGGGGGGGGGGGGCGGCGGCCAGAGAGTATTGCACACGGGGTTAAACGACACGTCATCACTAGACAGGGTGGATTTTTGTTGTATTCTAACCATATTTTGGACTACACGCATGCAATAAGTGTAAAACTTTAAATTGTACAAAAAATTTCCTGTAAGACATAGTTGTGACATCAAATCCGTTTCACAGTCACGCTTTTGCGACTGCAGGCAGGAACCCTTCTTAGTTCCAGGCAGCCCCCCACCCCTCCACAACGGGATATTACGCCCATGATTATGATTACAAAACTGTTTCGAAATCAGATAACTTGTTCCACGCGCGTTGGTAATCTTAGAAACTGCAGGGACATAAATATTTTCGACATAATCCACTTTATTGATTTCAGAATCTTATAATGTTATTTTTTAGCTACCACATATTAAACTATGAAAATTATCACTAAGATAGCCATTGCATAAACTAGTGCCTTTCCTGTCAGTTGACATCATATTGTAAGATCTTTAGAGGACTTAGAAAGTACAACAATTTTTCTATGTCACAGAACGTCATACGCTTAAAGCTTGGACTCACGCGCCATGCTTATTTTTTATTTTAGTTCTTTCGAAATAAATGTTATTTAAAAGTTATTTCTAAAGTCTTAAATCGATACCTCAGTAGTATCGTTTGGTTCCTCCGGGCGCAGGGTTCAGGGTGCGGTGTGTGGCGGCTTCTGCTGCCTTGGAATCTACATCTCCGATGACGTCACGGCGGCCATCTTGGATGACCTAAACTTTGAACTTTACCTTGACCTTTTACCTTAAAAATTTGCCTATAATAGCCCAAAATTCGCCAAAATTTCCAGTTTTTAGGGAAAAAAATACGCCAAAAAATTTCAAAAAATTTGATAATTAAAATCAGGATTTAAAAAAACCTCGAAAGTCTTTTTGCCTTAGAAAGAACTCAAATTCCTAAAAGCGGCTTAAAAGTCCTAGCTAGCCGCTTTACGCCGCCAAGGTCATGACCTTGAAAATTATGATTCCATGGTAGCCATTTTAAATTATGACGTCACCATTGCAATTTCCGTACATGCCGCCATCTTGAAATTTTTTATGTATTATCCGGTTTTAATGTTAAATTTTTAAATTTTTGACGTGACAACGTCTAGTAAATCGATGAACGCCGGCTGCGCGCACGGAAAGTGTCCCGTTACGCACATTGTTTCGTTTCGCTGTGTCCCGTTACCTCATTGTACGCTTGCGCCGCATCTATCTCTCTTCCACTCGATTGGCCTATGCGTCCGAGGAGAAGAAAGACAGCGGCAGCACACAACTTACATCTACACGTGAACTGTTTCGTCGACTGTTTATAAAGTGAAGTGAAAAGTTAATGTGGCTTTCATTGCGTATTACAAACACAATTTCGGCAATAAAGGTTAATTATTTTTGCATTTTAAAAATCTTATTACTAGTATAATTTCAAGTATTTATTCTTTTATTATTAAAATAAAAATGATTCAATTTTATTCATAAAAGTATGCAATAATTTCATCAATGTTTTGTTATGACGTTGTCACGTTGAACTATCGTTCGTAAACCGACTTTACAGACAAACGTTTTTTTTTATTAGAGTGAATGATTAATAAACTCCGCGAAAGGTAATGGAAAACAGAATATAAAATATATTAAATATTTAGTTACACTTGACACTGGTCAAAAATCAAACCGAGGACAGGAATCCATTGATTCAACATGTAAATTAATCAGTGATTTTTTCGGTGAATTTTAGAATGTTTTTCCGAATTTCTAGGTCAAGAAATACAAATTTTCAAGATGGCGGTCATGATGGCTTACTGGAGGCTGGTAGTAGAGGATTTTAAGCCTCTTTTAGGATTTTGAACATAATTTGTTGATGTTATTATTTTTTTTACATAAAATTAAATTTTTTGTATCGACCAGGAATCGAACCAATAACACGAATCCATCGAATCAATAAGTATATAAATTGCAAATTTATTTAATGAATTTAGGAATTTTTCCCGCATTCAAGCTAAATAATTACAAATTTCCAATATAGCACACAAATGATAAGATGGCAGATGTCACATTAATAATAAATGATTACTGCACTCTAGCGGGTAAAACTTAAACAAGTATGATAGTAATACACTCTATCAGACAAGTACACACACACAAGATGGAGTCCTCATGAAAACAAGATGGTGGCAATGTCCTGTAGCGGGTAATATATGTTAACTAACGTTCCTGGTATCGAGTACTGAACACAAAATGATAGATCTAAGATGGTTGTCAAGGTTAAAGTCAAATTTTTAAGGTCAAGGACAAATTTCAATGCCAACAGTCGTGGTCAAAGGTATGGTGAACAAAAAGTTATACTAACATGGCATCAGCGCACTCTAGCAGACGAAAACCAGATGTTGGCCTCCAGTGGACTAAGACAAGATGGCGGACATGACGTCATACCAGCTGACGATATATACCTTGGTATTGGTGGTGAGAGGTCAGTCTCAGTGGCTTCCGTGGAGGAAGGATCTGTTTTTATTTTTGCTCTTATCGGTTTCGAACCAAGGACGGGAATCGAATTAACCTATCAGTATATTAATAAGAAAATTTTTTAATGAATTTTGTACTTTTTCCATTAAAATAAAGATAATAAATAAAGATTTTCAAGATAGCGCCCGTAACGATAATTGCAACAGTTATGTCTTAATACAAGATGGCGGTTCTGTCTCGAACATGTATTGCTATTATTACTTCAAATTAAAAAAAAATTACATATCGCTTTTTTTATTTTTGCTCTTAGCATGTTCGAAATAAGGGCTTCAAGATGTAAGTGCGTTTTTAAATAGTATTTTATTAAAATGTGATTATTACAATTTTACAATTAATTTTTAATTTTTTTCCAAATTTCTACCAAAATTATTATGGTTTTCCAAGATGGAAGCCTTAACGAAAAGTGCAAAGGAGTTTTTAAAGTTTTTTTATTAAAATTTTATGAATAAATATTTTCTTACAATTTTTAAAAAATTTCCCGATTTTATAGCATTAAAATTACGGATTTTCAAGATGGCGGACATGATGTCATACTAACTGATTATATATTTATATATACCTTTCCATAAGTGGTGGGATGTCAGTCTGCCAGTGACTTCCATGTAAGAAGAATCGATCGCCATTTTTATTTTGTCCTCGTCGGGTTCGAACCGAGGACTCCGAGCTCCATGTCGTAGGTGTATGTTTTCTAAATATTTTTAATAAAATTTTATTAATTGAATTTTTTAAATTAAATTTTTTTCATTAAAATCGGATAATAAATTAAAAATCAAGATGGCGGCATGTACGTAACTTGCAACGAAGACGTCATAATTCAAAATGGCTGCCATGGCATCCTTATTTTCAAGGTCATGACCTTGGTGGCGTAAAGCAGCTAGCTTTAGGACTTTTAAGTCCCTTTTAGGATTTTGAGTTATTTCTAAGGCAAAAACTTTTGAGGTTTTTCAAAATCCTGATTTTTGAATTATCAAATTTTTGATATTATTTGGCGTAATGTTTTCCCCAAAAAACTTGACATTTTGGTGAATTTTGGCGAATTTCGGGCTAATTTGGGCAATTTTTGAAGGGCAAAGGTTAAAGTCAAGTTCAAGGTTAAGGTCATCCAAGATTGCCGCAGTGACGTCATCGGAGATGTAGATTCCAAGGCAGCAGAAACCGCCACACACCACACCCTGAACCCTGCGCCCGGAGGAACCAAACTATACTACTTACCTCCCTTACATTTGTTGTTATGGCACAAATATTGTCAACATATATTCGCTTACTCTTAGTGTTGTTGTATGGTAGGCGTAAAATGTAGTGCAAATGATGATAATTACGAATACTTACGTGCTACAAAATGTTAAAAAAACAATAATTATAAAACTTTTTTTTACACTTATTTGACAACTTCAATTTTTGTTTACTTTTCATTTTACAGGGATGTTACCACCTTTATAAAGACATTTAAATAAGCGACATACATGATGAAAACCAACGCACTACACAGTTGATGTATGATAACATTTGAAATAAAACAAAAATACTCCGATAATGATGTTTACTACTTGAGCAGACATGTGAGTAAATAATGCTGTGTTCCTAATCACTGCAATATTTTGTAAGTTTTACACAGCGTTATCATCGAGATAAGTACCTACCCTTTCTAGCCTTGTTTAACAATATATATATTTTTTTTCGTCCCTATGTTTCTCATAACGCGTAAACGTAGCACAGACAAAGAAACATCAAATACGAGTGGGTAGGTCCATTAAAAATGAAACGCAATCGGGCTGAAGTGCGTACACCGAAACATAAAATATTACACAGTTACATTTCCTAAGAAGGTCTCTGGAGTCTGTGGTATACAAGAAGAGGTCAGGATAACTGGAGCCAGCTCCTTTTAAAAGACTAGAAAAATCGCGCTGTCTTTTGGCGCTTTCTGATAACAAAACTGGTCCCCGTAGGCAGTTACGATTATTTTTAGTTCCACTTCGATAATACGGCTGAAGTTATTATCCTAATATATATTTGACAGTTAAATTTTTTTAATACGCCGTAAAAAACTTACTATTCATTAGAAAATACGTATTTTTTTTATTTTTTACACTACACGACAATAAAAAAAATTCAATAAGTATTACTTTGATGAGATAAAAGTTCATTAAAAGATATATAGCCCAAGGATTTGAACCATTATACGATACTAAAAGAATCGCAATCGTGTAATGCCCATCTCCAGCGACTTGGTACAACGTGATGACTAAAAAATTTAAAGTATAACTTTAATGAATGTGATTTTCTATGTTATGTTTTAAATTAGTCATAAATATGGTAATTGTAGTTGAAACAAATGAAATCTCTCCAACTCAAGGAACAATTGCTTCATCGTTAGCAGAATATTTTACATATTTCCTGCCACAGTATAAAACAATGCATTAAGGAAGTTTTGACAGTTATTTTTACTTTATAAATTTGGATTTTGTTTAAGTATAATGTTCAACTGATTGGAGTGCATGAAGTTAATAGTATCTGACTATCTCAAATAGTTTCTTATATGAATTCATTGGCATGTAATATTGAATTCATTCTTTAGGAATACCTAAAAATATACTAATACTGTCAATAGACACAATGTTATGAGATTTAAAAATCTCTACCTTAAGTAGCCCGCCTAGTCAGGGGTGTACGTGTGTTAGGAGGAATGATAAGAGCGACGGTAGATGGGGCTTCTAGTGTGTTATCGCCTCTAAGAGCAATTCTGTGGATTGGCGTGCAGTCTTCTCGTCGTACATAGGGCAACTATGAGCAAGTGGTAATTCATAACATTTTACGGCAGAGAAATAAAGGTAAAGGTGCAATGCAAGCCCCTTCAGTGCTTTCAAGAATATGTACCGGATGCTCCGTGGCCAAAAAAAAAATTTCTGTAACAGGTGTTTAAGCACCTTTAACTCTCCTAAAAATACAGTTTAAAAAAGAAGTACGGAAACAAAACTACTCATCCGTCTTCAGAGTTTTCTTAAATGCTTTTGAGCAGTTTTTATATCGTTTGGGTTTTCTGAATCTCTGCACATCGTAAGTGTGCCGAGGTAAGAACGAAAAATTTTTTTCAACGTTAGATCTCAGAAACTTGATGTGGCGTGAAAACGGTGGAAATTAATACGGCCTTTTTTTTTTTGTTCGTATCTCTCCCTCTTAAAGAGCGCACGGTTCATGCAAGGAGAAGCCACCCTTCGCGCGCCGAACGAAAGTCAAGACGATGGATGAGGGAGTTCGCCTGTGATCTGCTTCGCCCGCGGAGTTCTGGTTCAATTGACATTCGTCTCTCCTCGGGGATTGTGGTCGCTCGGTTGGCGACGAACTGCAGTTATTCCCCAAATCCTAGTGAAACTGAATTCTGGCAGAGCAGTAACATCGAGCAGCAGTAGGTTACCACTTCAATTTAACTCACGATTTAAAGGCCACGGTGATAGCATCTTTAAATAAATTTCAGTTCTCATCCACCTTACCTAAGGAAATCAATATTCAGAACAGAAATCTGCTAATTCCTCTCAGCTTCTTCGATTTGTCGTCGTAAATTTCTTGTACAATTTCCTATCAAGAATTACCTTATTTCCCGATGAAAATACTTTTTTATTAGGTAATTTAATTACGTATTAAATAAATTATTTAGTAGTAGGTATATAATAGTGGCTTCAGCGCCAGAGTTCAAAGTGTGGCGATGTCCACCATCTTGGATTATGACGTCACGGTGGCCATCTTGGATGAACTCGACCTTCCAATTTTGCCAAAAAAAAAAAAATTACTGAAATTTGCCCAAATTTCAATTTTTTAGAAAAATAATTTCTACGAAAAAACCAAAATAAAAAATTCCCTTTTAGAGGGAAACATTTCCGTTTTCAGTGAAAATGTCCCATTACACTCATCAAAAATGCCAACGGTTTGAAAATTCCTAAAAGCTGCTTAAGACTTCTAAAAACAGGCCGCCCTAAGCCGCTGAGGTAATGACCTCGACCATTAGGAATTATGTCACCGCTGCCATCTGGAAAATCCGTTAAAATTAACGTTTATCAGGGAAAAAATTTTTAATTTTATAGTAAAATTGATAAAAATTTTCATTTGAAAAACGCACTTACTTATGGAAACCTTGGTTCAAACCCGGTGAGGGCAACAAATATGGCGATAGGTGCTTTCTCCACGGAAGCTATTGGCAGACTGGTCTCCGACCTCTACTGCCAACTCGAGTATTACGGCAGCTAGCATGACGTCACGTCCGCCATCTTGTCGTTCAGTCCCTTTTAAGGGGGGGGGGGGGCATCCGGCTGGGCGCACGAGCTCTAGAAGCGGGAGGGCGCTAAGGGCGGTGCTATTTCATTTCTACGACCTAAGCATCTCACAACCGTTTTTTTCTCTCTCCCCACTCTGGTAGTGGGCTGTGGGGGCTGTGAGGGGAAGTTAAAACAAAATGGCGCCCACTGAAATGGTCAAGCCAATAAGGAACCGTTAAAGAAAAAAATATAAAAAAATATAAACAAAAGTTATATAAATAAAGCGTATTTTCGAGTAGTTCCATGCGAGAAAGTATCAGGGGACCAGAAGTCACAGAAAGGTAGTTAAAGCGCCCCCCTAACCAGGGTTGTTTTGGCGGGCAGTGGCCGAGGCTGCAGCGTGTTCGCACCGCGGGGGTCCCAGCCACTTTCCCCCTTCAAAGAAGTCCCGTAATAGGGTGTTCCTAAACTTCCCACCACTGCTGCTCTAATAATACAGGAAACCAAGACTTAAAAAGGCACAGACCTGTGAAAAATTTGTCCAAAGCTTAATTTTTGCACAGTGGTACAGCCGACTATGCTAACAACATGCCAAAAATTTACCGCGGTATAAGCGGCTATAAGCCGCGTGTTTCCTTCACCTGCAGGGGATTGCTTTCATTAGAGACCTGTCTGACTCACAAATAAAAAACCTAAACCTAAAGTAAGGAAAGAACTATTCAGTTTTTAAGATTGGCCATATATTTTGATGAATGTAATTTAGAGAATAAAATAAATTTCACTGCCAAAACTATCCTTAAGTCATCAGTGTGATGAACATTATATTAAATTAGTGAAAACTATAAGAGTTTTAAAACCGGTAAACCTTCCTTCAATTTTAAAGTACTCATACTATAAAATAGGGGAAAAATATATAATTTTTAAGTTGAGTATATCAAAAAATCTGATAAATTTTAAAAATCAAGTAGAAATCTTTTTCGTTAAAATGCAAATATAACTTGGGAAAAACTCATATTTCTATAATTTTGCAGGCGCACTGGCCAAAACGTTTTTTTCGTATTAATTATAAAGGTTGAACTTGTCAATTTCATATAACAAGATGGAGGAACTAAATTAATGTATCATATTTTATAATTTCACTTCAGGACACATTTTATTTCTCTATGAACCATAAGTCAGTAATTTGTATTTATATCTTTGAATGTAAAACTTCTTTGCTCAAGTAATGATATATTTTGTTTAACGAATAAGAATGGTATTTTCAAAGTTCACATGTAATATTATATGACGAATATTTTGTAAAACAATCTGGTACTGGTTGAAAAGATTTAACAAAAACTATTGCTAGAAAATAAAAGTTGTTTGGAAGGAATTGAGAAAACGAAAAGGGAATTGATATAGGAACCTTCGGATAGGAAAGAAGTGACATTTTATAGCTGCAGAAATTGAAATTATAACTATTTAAATACTTTGAAGAATTATAAGAAATAATAGTAAACATTAATAATATTGATAATTTGAAGAGATTTATTGAACTAAAGAAGAATTATTATTTGTAAGAAGATTCTAAGAAACATCGAGGCGTTCCCAGGATGAACACTACGAATATCAACTACGAAGATTTGAAATAATATTAAGGCGTTCCCAGGACGAAGAAAGAAATATTTATAATAGTCAACTGTACGAGACCATACGGAAACGACGAGAGGCGTTCCCAGGACGAAGACGATCAACTATAGGCGTTCCCAGGACGAAGACGATCAACGATAGGCGTTCCCAGGACGAAGACGGTCAACTAGAGGCGTTTCTAGGACGAAGGCTTGGAAACATCGATAGGCGTTCCCAGGACGAAGACGACGAATTACTACGAGACGTTCCCAGGACGAAGACCCAAAACAGCGGAGGGGCATTCCAAGGATGAAGACGCAGAATATTCATTGCTGAGGTCCTGTTTAACGAAGACAGACATCGTAACGCATAGTTCGTTACTACTGAACTATACTAACAGGTCGGTCAGATATTGGTAAAGGAATTGTACAACATTTACTAGCTTGCAAAAACTGACACTCGGAAATAGTTAATATCACTTGAAATCCATTCAATAATCTTTACACCATACCAGATTGCTGAAGTTATGGACAACTGGAATTAAAGTTCAAAAATCGTTGTATATAAGCTAATCTAAGGATTTTACGAATTTTTCCACGACATACCCAGCTCTACCTACTGAATAGTCAGGACAACAATAAAAAGAAATTTTAATTAATGGTGTGTAGTAAACATTCGTTGATTGAAGACTTACAATAAAACTAGGTTCAAAGAGTTTGATATTAATTTATTAGTATTAAACAAATTAAGAATAACTCTTTATAATTATGGAAGGTCACTGAAAACTGATAAAGTTTATTTTCAGATCACGTTACAAATATTGTGTCTTTCATAATCAAGTCTAAAAATCTAAGTAATTGTAATGTTTACTCAGTATTACAACTTCGTAGAAGTTGTTGGCGCCCACAAATTAAACTAAATGATTCGTTCTTTTGTTCTTATCCTATAAATACATTAGAACGAGTCTAAGTACTTTCGAGTCTTACAAAGTCAAATATATTTATTATAAACAATAAAGATTTTGATAGAGAAGGCCCGTTTAGATTGGCTACCACAACGAGGGGCTATAAATCGAAGGATTAGCACGAAGTATATTGACTACAACAACGTGGAAATTTTAACTCAAGTTTAGAGATCCCACATACATGATGTCAGAAGAAAACAGGAACACTTATTTCTTAAGGGGAAATAACTCAAGGGCTGCATCAGAAACAGATCCATCTGAAAACACAGATCAAACTGAAATAGACATAAACATCAGACAGGGCGACGTACCAACACCGCAAACAGGCGAAGTAGATACGAGAATAAGGGAAACTACCACGTCAGGAATGGAACAAATATTTAGGTTCATGCGCGAAGCGGAGGAGATACGGGAACAAAAAGAACGCGAAGCGGAGGAGAAACGTAGACAGGAAAAATGTGAAGAGGAGGAGAAACGTAGACAGGAAATGCGCGAAGCGGAGGAAAAACGTAAACAGGAAAATCAGGAACTATTAGAAAATATTAGGCAAATTAATACAGCCATGAATAGAATGGTAACGGACACAGAAAGAAAATTTTCTATAGTATGTGATAGGTTAGAAGGAATAGAAGGGGATCTATCTAAAGTAGAAGAGAAAGTAGACGAAAAATTGAAAGAATGTGAAAGTAGATGTCAAAATATAGCGGTAACTATAGTCGAGGAAAAGTTAGACATGACCAACAGAAGTGAGAATTTTTCCACGACATACCCAGCTCTACCTACTGAATAGTCAGGACAACAATAAAAAGAAATTTTAATTAATGGTGTGTAGTAAACATTCGTTGATTGAAGACTTACAATAAAACTAGGTTCAAAGAGTTTGATATTAATTTATTAGTATTAAACAAATTATAATTAGGGAAGGTCACTGAAAACTGATAAAGTTTATTTTTAGATCACGTTAAAAATATTGTGTCTTTCATAATCAAGTCTAAAAATCTAAGTAATTGTAATGTTTACTCAGTATTACAACTTCGTAGAAGTTGTTGGCGCCCACAAATTAAACTAAATGATTCGTTCTTTTGTTCTTATCCTATAAATACATTAGAACGAGTCTAAGTACTTTCGAGTCTTACAAAGTCAAATATATTTATAATAAACAATAAAGATTTTGATAGAGAAGGCCCGTTTATAATATTACCAATGTTGTACCATTATAATAAACAATTGTTAAAAAGCAGTGCTTTTAACAAGATACCCAAAGTGATAAACTGCAGCATTTAGCGAGAATAAAAAATATTGCAGTACATAAAAATGTACGATGGAAATCACTTAGTGACACGAATACTGAAGGAGACTGAAAAATAATCTTAATCCAAGCCGTAGATAATATTATTAAATTATTTTTTTAAGAACTAAACAATAACACGTTCTAATGTTGTATGAACTAAAAAGAAAATAATTAATCTTCAACAGCGACAGAATTAACTAGAATTCTGTATGACAAAAAATTTTAATGCATGAGCTTAAAATAAGATCCAGGTGAAAAACAAATAAACAAATCAATTAGTTTTAATGAAAAAAGCGTGACTTGACATGTATGTTTACAGGTGTGTGAGTGAGGTAAGCTACGGCCACACAGGGCGCCATGCTCGCTATGTTCACTATGTTGGCTATGTTTGGACGACGCCAGGTGTTTGGTTCTCGGCTATTTTTCTAAAAACGTCGCTGGCTTCGGGAACGTGCAAATAAAAATATCTGTTTCCGCCCGGAATTTCACTGTAGCCTACTTTCTGTGTATTCTTTCAATTAGTAGCCTATCACGTCGACGAAAAATTTGATTGAAGTACAAAAATAGCCATGTTTAATAATAAGAACGATAAAATCCATAGTAAGCAGTGTATGCAAGATATTGTCTGTGTTTAGATTTCAATGGTATGATAGGAAACTGTAATGTATTTATTCCTCATGCAACTACTACATCAAATGATGAAATTATCCAAATTAAAATTTTTTTGGACAAACTGCATGGACTCATTTCATTTTTACGTTTACATACTGTGATGCCAGCAGAATATTATCATCATCGAATCATCACTTGAATCCCACGGCATGCGTCTATCCAACATCGTGAACTAGACTGTGCGGCCAATTGCTGCAGCGAATATAGCGAACATGCGTAGCTTTCTGTGTGGCCGAAGCTTTCGATGTATCTCGGAGTCTTCACTGGATATTTTATTTTGTGGCTTTTAAGGCATTATAGGATACTTAATTATTGTCCCAATTTTTTTCAATAAAATATTTCAGTTTTGAATTGTAATCAAAAAGACACAATAATATACTTAAACCAAATGTTTTATTTGTCTAATGTATCTTTACCATTAAAACTCGAGGAATGATGGAGTATGGGTCTTAAAAATCAGTCAGCTAGCCTTTATTTTTTAATTTGAATTTGAGAATAAAATATTTAAACTTTGTATTGTTTCTTATCGTGTTAAAATTTCAAAACTCCATTTAGATATATCCTACAGGAAATACATGTTGCGGCTCTCTAAAAAAATTTAGAATCTGTTTAATATTTGGCTGATCTCTCTCAAAATTCTTTCAACCCCTGGTCTTGCTTATTCACTGATTTAATATTAATTAGGTAGACGATTTTTTCTGGACTGGAACACACATATACAAGTAAACATTGGGTGCACAAATAGTCTTCTGTTTGTAAGAAAATAAATTAGGCTTAAAATTAGTTAATTCACTGAAGTTACCAATTGTAACAAGAAAATCGTGGTAAGTTATAAATAAAATAGGTAATAATAGAAATGATTTTGAAAGGAATCATTATTTAAAACGATTTTATGTTTTACACAGATAAGTAGGGTACAGGCTATCCCATTTTAATAATTTGTGCTGTGGTGCATAAAATTCTGAATATAACTACATTTTTTGACAAGGCAGCTATATACACTCATATCTTACTTAAATGAGGCCAACAAGAACAAAAACTCAAATTATTGTACTTATAATTTATTTCACAACATGTCTGAACGGCGAATAGAATGTGAACAGACCCCAAGAAAATCCAGTCAAGGCGAGGCGTCAACCCAAAAATAAACACGATGTAAGGCGTTTCCTAGGACTTTGTGCTTACTATAAAGGTTTTTTGACTAGGTTCGCAGCTGCTGACCGATCACCACATCATCTGACTCAGGAAAAGATACAGTTTTTTTTTTTTTTTTTGGATTTCATGGTGTGAGGCTACCTCTCAGAACCTTTAGGAGTCACTATGTTCTGCCTCCATTCTTGCCCACATTTATCATAATAAAAACGAGCAGACATGGGCTGGGTTCTGTACTTTCCCAGGGTCATAATGAAAGCGAATGAGGTATCAAGTTCACAACAAAGCTTTATCCAAGATAGAAAGTAAATAATTAATATAAAAGAACTTCCAGCTGTAGTTAAGGCACTGCAGCATTTTCACAAATATTTATGTAGGAGATAATTCCTTGTACGCTGACCATGCTCCACTATGTGTTATTTGCAACTCAATCACATAAAGGAACAAATCACTTGGTAGAGTGAACCAATACAGCAATGCAATTGCTAAATCGCACACCACAAGGGCCAAACTCACAGCAATGCTGTTGCCCTACCTCACTGACCATGCAAAGTAGACTGCAACCATTGCAAAAGGGGAGAGAATGATGAATAAGTCGAAGACATCCGAGTTACGACTGATGTTAACAGCGAGCATAAATAGGACTGTGCTAGCCTAAAAGTGAAACAGTAACAAGACTCTGGCCTAGGTATACAGGAAATTATCATATTGTCGCATTCCAGAATTTTTCGGTGTAGCAGGCTTTAAATTTCTGTTGGTTTTCTGGCATCGCACATACTGATGTGTGGCATGAGATGACCATAGATCTGGTGCTACCTCGTGCTAATATTTCTGAGTCGCTCTGTGGTGAAACAGGGGGCTTTGTCCCTTGGGGAGCGAGCGACTCGGGGCTCACTCAGCTAGCATGTGCCCTGATTGCGAAATTTGGGGCCCGCGAGCCCTAAGTCTTCTGTAATTGGTAATTATTAGTCAGCCATCTGTTTGTAGATTGGTTTTTGCGGTCGAGGAGATGCCAGGGGAATGGCGGTAAGAATTGACGAGATAAGGTGCTTCCGTCGACATATGCTATGCATATTTCCTTGATGATAAATCCTACTTGCGACATGAACCCCTGGATATTAACGAACATGTTGGTGGCAGAAACTATACTGAACTCTTTTCCGCATTTACACTAGTATTTACACTACTTTGTCCCGGACATTATATGTAGCCAGCCTATCGTGCATAATAAGAGCATACGCTTCAGTGTTTGCAGGCGCGTTTTCTGCAGCCATAATCTTGATTTTGCAGTCTATAACTCCAGTATTAATACGGTCGTCCTGTCTAATCACGTCAAATACAAAGAGAGGAGCAATAGTTTTGAATTAATTCGGGTATAATATCGGGGATGGTAACTGAACATAATACGATTGCTGATATTGTGCATACATCCGGTAAGCGAGCAAATATCTTCCATTTTCAAAGTCTGCATTCATATCCAGATAAGGGTTACTTTCAGAGTTTAACAAAACTTTAAATTTTTTTATCTTGTCGTGATTAAATGTAGAGCAGTCTGCTCTTATATCATTTTGTTTGATTGTTTGAAATGCTACTATAATGTATCGCGGCTTAACTGCAGCAAAACTAGATTTTACATTCCAATTTATGTTTTGAGACTGGGTAAGATTAGGGTAGGTTTCCAAACTCCAAAAACGAAAAGCAATGTCGATATTTGTACCTTTCTCGACAAATTTCAAAAGCCTAATGCGTTCTGCCGTATTCATTTGAACGTGAGGAAGAAGCCATTCGATAGTGTGTATGGATAAAGTTACATTTTCCTGTTGGTTGCTTGTATCGAGAAGTGCATTTGCCTGGGTGCTGGCTAAAAGTATCACCAACTCCTGCTTAGCATTAATTATGATGTGCTTGTAATCTTCTGCATATCCCAACATCATCGCGAGAGGAATGCAAATTTCAAATCTTCCGCCTGCATATAACGACAACTTGTAATCTGGTTCTATTCACCATCAGACCATTTTAGCCGCGGATAGTTGATTATGGGTTAGCGATGAGTAATTTTTTAAAGTACAAGTAATTCCCACATCTGGCGTTTGGTTGAGCTCGATACCATTTAATTCGTAAGATATTTTACTGATCATGTGAAGAATACCATTACGTACGATCTTGGTAGTTGTAGGAATATCACCATCATCTTTTAAAAGTGTGCCTCTAAATTGCAAAAAAGAGTTGCAAGGTACCGTATATATATCTTGGTTTTGTACAGAAATTCATATTTCCGACGACAGAGGATATGGTCCAGAAAGATAAGGTAAGTACGAGTGTATTTCGGTCTTTGTAATAATATCTTCGTAACTAACTGCATCTTCCACGTTCAAGATTTTCGTATCCATTCCTAATCACTTTATACCCGAGTTGATTCAAGAAACGAATGTTAGCGCGTGTTAACACGCTCGAGGTTGTTGTTATACTGACTGTAGGTTTGGTAGTGTCAGTTAATTTATAGTTTTTTCGTATAAAATTAAAACCCATCTCTCTTCAAGTGTAAGCGCAATGTGATTTCATCCTCTCTAAAATTTATCAACTTATCGTTCTGGTAGACTATGAGGACGACAATTTCGTGTATGCTCTTCCCAATGACCGGTGAGTAAATGAGTGTTTTAGGCACTTCTACAACTTTGAACCCAGGAGGGACTAGCACGCTAAACTCGTGTAGCGTATGGTTCGGTCTACCATTAAGATATGATCCGCTAACCTAATTGCAGTTTACTCTTATAACATTTACAGGAAGACTATTCGGTAATGTTGATAAGGCCTACATGATTTTTTACCCCATTCGTAAATTTTATTTTGAAACCCCAGCATTGCTGCTAAAGTATCCCGCTCCCTAAAGTCAACATTAGTGCTACACATCATCTCGCTTTACCGATTGTTTGGGTTACCACGAAGATAAAACTCTACATCATCTTGTAGTAATGCTTGCTTAATGTATAATGCGATATCCTCGATTTCATATGATCCTGTGGATACAGATATTACTTTCAAAACATCATTTTTCATATATCGTATTTTACAGTTTGCCCTATCGAGATTCGGGACGGAGAAATATGTTTGAAAATCGACTAATGCGATACTCCATGTGCCTTCCAAATTCAAGGCAGGAAAATAAGTAGATCGGAGCTCCGAGCTTTTACCCGATAGGATAAAGTTATCGACATAACTGACTTGTTTTTGTCTGTGTTAAAGCTCTTTTATAAGCATATTATTTCATAATTTGTTAACTAAGAAGCGGAGGCACAAGTGACCTCAATTCCATTGATTAGGCAACTGCTCTGCTTTATAATTATTTTTAATGTAGTGTCACGAAAATACTTGCGTAATTCCATAGGTGGCCTAAGATTCCCGAAACTGTCATAGTATTCTGCCGCATTACCGGCCTTTCGGTATGCTACCCAATGTGTACCACACCCATGCTTACCATCCAAATTTACGATTGCGCACTCCCTCAACTTGGGTTTGCGTGGTAGTTCATCACGCATGTATACATTGCGGAAATATGGTATATGTGTGTAATAGTCGGTCCTGAAACAGGCGCCAGGCGGTGGTGCCGGTGCCGAGCCACCATCTTAGATTTGTGACGTCACGGCGGCCATCTTGGACTCAAAAATTCCTTAAAATTCCTCAAAAATGACTCAAAAAACCACTGTTTCACTTATCGTTATGGTCGCCATCTTGGATTATATAAATGTTGCATGTTTCGTTACGCCCGCCATCTTGGTTGAGTACTATGTCATCGTTACACTTTATGTTAAGACCGTCATATTGGATCCTATTAATGTTGCATGTTTCGTTACGGCCTCCATCTTGAAAATCTTTATTTATTATCCGATTATAATGAAAAAAAAAATCAAAATTCATCAAAAAATTAACTTATTAGAATTCTGATTGATTATATCGATTCCCGTCCTTGGTTCTAAGCCGGTGAGGGCAAAAAATAAAAAAAATCAACACATCCTTACTCCACAGAAGCCACCTACAGACTGACCCCCGCCACTTGTTTCATAGCATATGTGCTCCCGATTATCGATGTCAATATTATGATGGTTTTCTCCGTGTGCTCCTGATTATTCTTATCAATATTTTGATGGTTTTTTCCGTGCGCTTGCGATCATTCCTGAAGTTTCGATCAAAGGTCAAGGTCACACCCATCCAAGATGTCCGCCGTGACAACACAATCCAAGATGGCGGACTGTAAGAAATCTGAGAAGCACTAACATGAAGGACGAACTTCCTTCTCCTTGGATACTATCGAAGCCATCCTTCTTATGCGATCGATAGTGAGCATCCCGCATCCTGCATAAAGGAAATAAATATTATTTACCTGCAAGCAACACGTGACGTCATCTGATGTTGAAAAGCGGAACTACTTGTACCAAGTACCTTTGCATGAGATAAATTAACTCTCACCACTGAATATTGCTATTGTAGTCTGTTAGAGACAAGACGTTTCGTAGCCAATTAGTCATGCAGTCTCGTGACCATGCGTTCTGGAAGCTTCGTAGTCCTATGGCCTCGCGATCACGTAACCTTGAAGACTTGCAATCGCATAGTCTCGTAACCTCATGGTTCGTAGTCTCGTAGTCATGATGTATTGGAGCCTCTTAGACTTGAAGCTATGTAAGCAAGTAGCCTTGTAATCTTATAACATAATGCTGATGGTGCAGATGAGGCAAAAGAGAAAATTCCGTCGAAGACAGATGCGGCAATTGGAGCCTTGTAGACGAGTAGCTTCGTAGTCAAGAACTCATGCAGACTTGTAGTCCTGTATCCATGCAGTCACGTAAACTTGTGTTCTAGAAGCTTCGAAGCTCTGTAGCCTCGCAGTCTCGTAAACTTGAAGATTCGTAGTCACGTAATCTCGTAACCTCATGGCTCGAAGTCGCGTAGTCATGATGTCTTGGGACCTCATAGAATTATAGCTACGTATACAAGTAGCCTCGTTGACTTGAAGCTACGTAAGCAAGTAGCCTTGTAATCTTATAACATAATGCTGCTGGTGCAGTTGGAGCAAAAGAGAAAATTCCGTCGAAGACAGATGCGGCAATTGGAGCCATGTAGTCGAGTAGCTTCGTTGTCAAGTACTCATGCAGACTTATAGTCCTGTATCCTCGCAGTCATGTAAATTCGTTTTCTAGAGGCTTCGTAGCGTTGTAACTTCGCAGTCTTGTAAACTTGAAGATTCGTAGTCACGTAATCTCGTAACCTAATGGCTCGTAGTCACGTAGACATGATGACTTGGGACCTCCTAGAATTGTAGCTACGTATCCAAGTAGCCTCGTAGACTTGTAGCTACGTAAACAAGTAGTCATGTAAATAATAACATAATGCTGGAGTAGTTGGAGCCAAGTGGACATGTATTATTGTAGCTTCAAAGACATGTAGTTTCGTAGCCACGGGGTCTTTTAGCCATGCTGACTCGTAGCCAGGTATAACTCGTAAATAACTAGATCCATTTAGACTCGTAGCCTTGTGTCCTCATAGTCTCTTAGACTCGTAGAATTCTAGCCAAATATATTTGGAGCTGATGAGACAAAAGACAGTTGGAGCCAATGACTGTAGAGGCCAATGACTGATGGAGTCACTAGACTGATGGAAACAATAGACTGATGGAGCCAATGAATATTGGAGCCAATGAATATTGGAGCCAATGAATATTGGAGCCAATGAATATTGGAGTCAATGAATATTGTAGCCAATGACTATTGGAGCCAAAAGACTGATGGAGCCTTTTGGAGCCTGTTGGAGCATTTGGAGCAATTGGAGCCAATGAATATTGTAGCCAATGAATATTGGAGCCAATGAATATTGGAGCCAATGGATATTGGAGCCAATGATTATTGGAGCCAATGACAAATGTGCTGCCTTTTCGTTGATGGTGCTGCCTTTTCGTTGTCGGTGCTTCCAAATGTGCTGCCTTTTCGTTGACGGTGCTTCCTTTTTGTTGACTGCGCGTAGTACATAATGTAGTGATTGAATATTTACTAGTTTAAAACCTCTTGGTGTAACTAAAATATTTTTCAAGGTCACTTGGTCCTTTAGTATGTATAAAAAATGTCACGATGGATTAATTGAATATAATTAGCTAACGACGAAGGTCATGCGGTCCTGAAATTACTAGCCTATACATCTGATATTGACATGACTCGGTCTCATGGACTGAAGACTATTGGTCTGTATGTGTGGCTTTGTACATGAACGGCTTATAGGTTATTCAGATTATTGAAAAATTAGACTTTCATGTTAGGCTAATCGACACTGTATTAATTCGTTGGTTAGGTATATTGACTTGAGTTGTTTTTCGTAGAGTGAATGATTAATAAACTCCGCGAAAGGTAATGGAAAACAGAATCTAAAATTTATTTAATAATTAGTTACAACTGTCTTGGTAGTTATGTTGCAATGGTAGAATGTTCTAGAATTCAAAATGGCGACAGTAAAGTGAAAATTCAAAGCCCCATTAGTTATGATGTAATGGTAGAAAGTTCTAAAAACAAAATGGCGGCCAGAAATTACGTAATCCAAGATGGTGATTGCCTAATGGTAAAATCCTAAATCCGAATCCTCAAGCCTCATTGGTAGTGACATAATAGAAAGTTCTAGAATTAAAAATGACAGAACATTCTAGACAAAATGATTGTCGTAAAATTACGTAATCCAAGATAGCGGAAATTCTTGGAAATGATGTAATCAAATATGGCGACAGGAAATGACGTAATCCAAGATGGTGGCCGAAAATGATGTAATTCAAGATGGCGGCAGGAAATGATGTAATCCAAGATGGCGGCCCAAAATGATGTAATCCAAGATGGTGGCCGGAAGTGACGCCAGGGGTCAAAGGTCAAGACCATGACGTCAGAGGTCAAAGGTCACGCAACCTAATTCTAATCCCCGATCCCCTGTCCCCGGATCCCCTATTCATAACTACTGTTAAGGTAGTGGATGGTCACAGTGAGATCCGAGAAGGCTGTTCTGTTTATTGTCACATTACATGTAACCAGATTCTGCCATAGGAAACTAGAAAGCAGAAGATTAAAAGCATCAGAAAATCATATATAATCATAATAATAGTCCTACCGTCTTTATTGATGGCAAAGTTAAGACTGTACGCCTTTTCTTACTTTTAACCACTGTTTTTCAATCACATTAAATATTGAAATATTACAAATAAAGCATGACATAAACAGTGTGATTTTCTGTCGAATTTACTTGTATGAAATTATAGCTGTAAAAGAACACACAGAAAATTTATTTCATAAGTTACGTTGGAAATTTATTCTGGTTCATAAATTTCAAAATAGGGATACAAAACGTAGACTTAGATTTTCATTGAATAAAAATCCAAAGCTACCGCTGTTAAATCCTTAATACAAAAGCAAGGTAATAATATCATCTTGAAAATTACTGATATTTGTTCCTACATTTTTGGGAGTTTAAAGCTATTATGGACAAAAAATAAATATTGACTTTTTATTTCCTTGGCAAAAAATAAATTAAACTGTCGCCAAAATTTTAGATATGCTTGTGATCATACGGTGTAAGTGAATTTAAAACACAGACTCCAAAAGAACAAATTGCACACTTTCTTCATGAGTTTTTTCTATGTATAGACTGTATATAAAATTGCTGTTCTTGTTTATATTTATGTAATTGTTTCGCTTTTCAGTTTTTAGCTGAGATCAGCTTCTAAATTTAACGCGGCCGGTACGCATAATTATAACAAGAATAAATTAATTTATATTAAGAAAATTAAACCTACTTTGTAGCAATAAAAACTTAAATTAAAAATAAATTAAATTTAATTATAATTGTATTCAAAAATGATAGGAAGTCTCAAAAATGTAACATAAAAATAAAAATGTGTGGTGCTTGATAGCCTATCAGTTGACTTGAACTTCTTATCTCCAGTTATTCTGAAATTTCATGTCTTTAAAAAATTTTAATTATAATACTTGATGTGATTTGATTTTTATTTTGTATCAATAGCTATTAATATTTGCCAAATCAATATAAATACGTAAATAGGAAGGTTGGTATAAGTTGATTCTAATTTCATATAGTCATTTATTCAGCCATTCAAATTCATTTCCTACATTTCCTCAATTTTAATAACGTTATGTACGCCTAATACAAATCTGGCCTCAGCCCTCTATTTAGCTCGAAGCTTTCGCTTTCTTTTCTAGTCCCCCTGTCTTTGAAAACACTTTTTCACGATGTGGCGTCCAGCCCACTCTCAAGGGTCGCGGACATCTTGTTGTCAACCTACCTCCCATGGCATTCTGAACGCCGGATACAAAGCTGCTCCGAAGAGCAGAGAGGAAAACTCTGTATGAACTTAAATTTATTTATGTTTTAGAGGGATTCGAGCCAATGACAAGGTTCTGATTCATACTCTGTTATCTGACACGTATATTTATTTTAATATTTTTCTTTTCTTATCCCTAAGGCTGCGCAATGTAACTACAGATAAAAATACTTATGTGTAACAATGACTTAAGATATATCAGAACGTTCGCCCTGAGTATTTAAGTTGTAAACAAAAAAAATTGAAAGCATCAAATCATTTAATGAGAGTCTAAAGACAAATAATATGCTAATAGTAAATATTAATAATCAATAAAAAACTATTTTGTGGGTTTTAAAAGTTATTCGTTTACATATATATTTTCATCAACTTGAAAACTGGATTGTTCAAAATACGAAGTTTTTTATGCGATGAAAGTATAATTTATTTTAAATGCAAATTATTTTCATGATGTTTATTAGTTTGTTATAAATTCGTTTTCTTTTTACCAATCACTGGTTAGTTTTTAGAAATAGTTACGGCGCAATTAGTGTCAGTGTACCTACAAAACCTATTTCCAGGGAAAAAAGCAAGCACGTAAGCAAATATAGAATTTAAAACTGCAAGAAAACTAACATTTGGTACAATAAATTATAGTCAACATTTCATTAAGTTGTCAAACAAAATTCTTGTTCATCTGTAGTAAGGTAAATTTGATAATTGAAACATTTATATTAAAAAATTACATGGTTAAAAATAGTACGGTTTTTACTTTTACAGTATATATATATATACATACATACACACACACACATATTATATATATATATATATATATATATATATATATATATACCCTTCTACCGCAATCATAACAAAATTTTGGTTATGCGTTTTATGATACTAATATATTCTTTACTGTTATTTACAAAGAACAATATTGGCAAAATCAAAACCATTGTAACAATTCCATACACGAATTTGTATTTAATTAACGGGGCTATCCGACCTGTTATCCACACTTTTTGAACCTCTTGACAAAACACTTTTTTTTATGTGCCAATACGATTTATCTGAGAAAAATAAAGTAGCATAACGATTGAAGTTTAACGAACATTTATGATGCATTTATTACAAACCTATCTTTCTATATATGCATATTGTAAATAGTACAACTATTTTTTTTTAACGGGGTGGGTAATGTTTAGTAAACATGAGATTGTTAGAGACAGAAACACACATTAATACTATTCAGGTATATTGCAGAAGGTATTGGCCATGGCTTGCAAGTAAAATCTAACTCTTTTTATACCTAAAGTAATTTACAGAAACCATGGAAAACATGAATCGGTATGACTGGTTCGGAATTCTAGCCCAGATTTTTAATATCGTGTCACTTTGCTTTATTGGCAATGATATATTTTAGTTATTGTAACGAGGCTAACACTTCAACATTATTATAAAAACATGACAACATAAAAAAATCCTTTCGGCACCTCCTACATGCGTGAGTAGATTTATAAGGAATTTTTATTTTGGAAATGTTCTGAAAACTTTTAAAAATTCCTGAAACAATTAGAAATTTGAATGTACCTACTATATGAATTATATGTTCACCAATATTAAAAAAAATATATCTATTAAACATTTTCTTATACTCCAAGCAGTGAATATATATTAAATATTCTTTTTCTCAACTGAATCCATCCAGCATTGAATATATAATCGAATTTATTATTATGCCTCCTGGTAGTTATGCAATTGGTTTAAACCTTCAAACAGTTTTTTTTTTCCATCATTCGCACAAATACGTGGTCGTTTGAAAATTTTCTTTTGACAAAGATTTGTGGTAACAGTCAGATAGTCAAAAATAAATACGACTAAAATTTTTAATTCACACCTTTATTTTTTTAGCCCCCTGCAACAATGGCTCGTATTATCAAAAATATTTTTAAATGAAGTTTTGAATAAAAATTATAAAATAAACTCACAATTTGAACGGATTTGATTGTGAACCTACCAAGGGAGATACGATTTTAGTTGTAATTTAACCTCTCTTTTTTCAACCCCTTGCAGCAACGGTTCATATATGCAATCAAAATTAGTTTCAGTCAAAAGTTTTGGGCAAACGTTGTAAGATTAATAAAAAATTCGTACGGATTCGATGTTGTGCGTAGGAAGGGAGCTTTAATTTTTTCGTCCTCCGACACTTGTTTATTCCAACCCTGGCAGTAATAGTTGGTCGTATATTTTTTTGAATAAAACATGTTATGCATAGTAATTTAAGGTTATAAAAAAGTATTCAATATTGCATATGTGTTGTGTATACGGCTACATTAGTGTTTTGAGACATTTAGACTGTTAACTTTATCATTTCTTAATAGTTAAGCAAAGAGAGAAAACATTTAAAATGGAACCATGCATCTAATCCTTTAAGGAATAATGTGTCTTATGGTGAAATTATATACATAATATAAAATTCGAAACTGATCATTTTGACAAAATTTTACAAAAATATTAAAACTTTTTTCTTAGTTTATATATTTTTTCAAACCTTAGAAGAACTTTCCTTAGCGGAATGTTAAACCATAGACCAGTATCCAAACATTTATGTAGGTGATTCAAAGTATAAGCAAAATAGTGATATTAAAGGATTTTTTGGTGATACAAGATATATATATATATATATATATATATATATATATATATATATTTGGATATAATGTTTGATTGTATTCATTATTAAAAAGAGTTAGTACAAGTAGAATAATTATTTACATGAGTTACAAAATATAAAAAATCTTAACTGCTCTCTAATAATTTTTGACGAAATTAAACTATAAGGGATAAATAACTTGAAATTTTTAAGTTCATATATATAACTGTATAAACTCGTAGCATAATAACTGGTTAGTTTTCAGCAATAGTTACGGCGCAAATAGTGTCAGTGTACCTACAAAACGTATTTCCAGGAAAATAGGCAAGCACGTAAGCAAATATAGAATTTAAAACTGCAAGAACACATTTGGTACAAAAATGCGAATTAAATATCGAGACTATTATACAAAGTGCCATTTTTTAAATGTTAGATAGTAAATATTGTAACTAATAGTTAATAGAACATAAAACATAGTTACAATGTCTTGACCAGATTTAAAGTAATGTATGTATTTTTAATGCTTTGATACTGACTCCAAAGAAATTAAATTTTTCATCCAATTTAGATATCTATTAAACAGGGAAAAAAAAACTACTGAAAAAATGTGTATCTTAGGCCATTTAGTAAATATTAAACTTCAAAAGCTCTGTTGCTAAGAAATATTGATAAACATAAAAGATCAGTGACGTTGATATTTTTTATTTAAAATATTTCAATATGCTGGTAGTGGCACAGAAAGCTGCGCTCACCTCTCGCAAAGTTCTGAGCGCCTGATACCCAGCTCGCCTGAGCGCTCCGTGGACGCTCGGGCCACCCCCAAGGGTCCCGGGGGAGCTAGCCAATGAGGACAATGGGGCGGGCCCATACTTGGCAGTAGGTCTTGTGGAGGGAGTTCAAAGCAGTGAAGGGGAAACGGTCGGTGATCTGCACAGGTCGGGCATCTGCGAACCGACCCTAAGGGCGGCATTATCTCGCGCATCACACACCTCTTCGCCTCTACGCACCAGGCACCGAACTGGCGTGCAGTCTTGCGAGATACCTCTGCTCTCTGGGACTTTAAGCGGTGATCCTGTTATTTTATGCAAGATAATTAAAACTTAAGGCTGCATTTTCCTGACATTTCCATACATAACGTTCGTTAAAACACCAATTGTAGCTTTTTTTTATTGTTCAAAGACAAAACAACTAAACGTTTATAGACAGGAAATCGATTTAATTTGTAACCACGAAGGAATACAAAATATTGCAAAATTTAAAAATATATATTTTTTAAATAATTTAATCATCTCAATATGGATTTAATCGAACATGTGATGTAAAATGAGCCAGTTTTATGTTGGTAATACTTAAATTTCACCTATTTTAGTCCAACGCGAAGCAGGCATAGTCGTTGCTAGGTCGAGTTGCTGCCACTAATGATTGTAGCTTAACCCGCAATATAGCTAACATTCAAATGATATACTGTTTTAGTATCTAGTGCAATTGATGAGACAGTTATCAATACAAGAGTGTTGAAATCTTTACGTTAAATATCATTTAAAGTCTAAAAATCTTCTACTTCAAACAATTGTATATAAACATTTCAAAAAGTTACTCGGCTTAGCACAGTTGATAAAGACGTCATTCAATAATAACGTTACAAGAATAGTTATCTCTGGAATCCTCTGAGTATATGGAAAAAAAATTGCAAGGTTGAATCAAAGAACTTAAATATAAGCTGTAAAAAAAAATGAAGGTCTACTATGAAGAATAAAAACATAATTTAAAATAATACTTCATTTGAATGTTAAATAATGAACTTATATCACTACTCAAAATTACACACAACACATTATAACCCTACACAAATAGCAATGTAACAAAATTTACATACCATATTTACAATCGGGGTTCATCATGTTTCCTATATTAGGAAATGTTAGTTTTCATCCAGCGTTGACGACTGTGATACCTCGTGGTGCGAATGCCAGAACTACAGGCATCTTTCGCGAAAATTTCAAGGCCGCGAATCGCCACCCAGTGCCTGCATTCATGAAAATAGCAAATAGGTTTCGATTGTTATTTGAATAAATAATGTTAGGTGACTTTGAAGTGTGTTTGAGCTGATTAAATATGTTTGGTTGTAGTTTGTGGCTCAAACTCGCTCTGTGCTGAAGAGAAATTTAAAAAAAAAAAATTATATGTGGGTGGAAATAAATGAATAATATTTTAGAAGATGGGTTCCAATCCCAGTGGAAAACGCACTGCCAAACGTCTCAGGGACGAGTGATGCTGCTATTTGCAGGTAAATCTGAGGGCCAAGGTGTCTTCTGGGTACAAAAAGACGTGGGCTTACGATGACGGCAGGAGTGAGATGAGAGTATTAAAAACACTACGTCGTAGTCTTCTCGCTAACTTTAACCACTTACTGGTTTGCTGTTAGCCAACATTCTAATTCAAAACTGGTCCGTTTTTCACACACACACTCCCCCCTCCCCCCACAAGCATCAACAAAACTGAAAAATATCACGTAATTGTTTTTTTGTTTTACACATTTAATTTAGCCTCAGCAGGTTCTGTATAGTTTGTGGCCACCCATTTTATGATTAAAAAAATAATTATCGAACTAAAATTTTTAAGCTACTCAACCTCAACCACTGTTATTAATATGTTACAAATATGATGCCATAAGGGAATCATGATTCGACTTCGGTACTTATTTATTCGAAGCGGAGATGTACCAAATATGTGAACGTCATTTGCAAACGAATACAACCTCGGTGTTCTGTGCTGTTAGGCATCGTCTGATAAATGACTTACTGCAACGTCCAATTTTTACGAACAGAGATGATTATGGCAGGAAAATTCTTTCAGAGTACATTTAAGGCTTTTTTTTTTTTTTTTTTTTTTACGAAAGCTAAGCAAAATTCTGTTTATATTATTTCCACGACTACGTTTGCGTTGAATTTTGGAATTATATTAATAATTCTTAAAGCCATGCGTTAAAAACAAAGTTGTACATACTGCCATATATAAAGTCTAAATTTTAACTACTCATATATATATATAAAATGGTGCTACATTTTACAAAACTCCATTGGCTTGCGTATGTGTGGTGCTGTAGTCTAATAAATTTACAGGGAGACAAACAATGTATAAAAAAAATATTTTGCCATTGCATTTAGCCGCAACTAGTAAATTAAGCAGTATTTGGAAATACATTCCATTTACAGACACAACTCCGTTACATTTATATATAATCATTTCAACATAGAAACTGCGATTCACTTTTAACTGCATTTTTCTTCTGTAGTCTTCAATATTTGTGCTCTCTTTAAGGTGTGATCGTTGTATTTACTTTTGGATGTGTTCTTTAAAACCACAACTCTCTAAAGCCTATTTTTTTGTTGTATTATTTCTTTTGTAGTAAATCTGAGGTGTTTAAAATATTATATATAATTGTAAGGTGACTCTAATTAATTGCAAATTAGGAGTTTACAAAACTAAGAGTCTTTTAGTTCCGTTAAAGATATTAATTGAATTTGAAACTTTTATATTCTGTTATGTGATTTTTCGCTAAATTAATATCAATTTAAAAATTACTGTGTTAGATAATTTTGTACATAAAAAAAAACTGTAACTCCACGGAAACCTGCTCTGTAATGTCAAAAAAAATACATCTGATTTTGTAATTTTCAAAGACGGAACTTTTCATGTTTCTTGTAGCTTCAGAAGTCGTGGGTGAACATTGCCGAAGGTACATGAAACGTTCATATGACAAGGTAACCCGAAACCTCACGTCTCTTTTTAAAGTTACTGTATGGTAGCTACTGTTAAGATTTACAAAATATTATATAAATGCTGACTTTTCTCATTTATCTGTACGTCATTGACAATAAGTTTTCTTGTAAGGTTTTAAATACAAACTGTTTCAAAAACATTTTTATTTTATTTTATTTGTATATAATACATTTTAGAATGACAGGAAATAAATTTTTCTTATTTTTTTCAAAATGAGGTTGCTAAACAACAAAAATACAATAAAACAGATGAATAATTCACGAAAAATTTCGTGTACATACAGTTATTGGTTTTAACAATACGGATTGTCCTGAAAAACGTATCCACCTTTACTTTTATTCCATAATTTTACAATTTTTTTTTCTGAGAGGGCAGTCAACTACTCAATTCGATAACAACAGTAGATAAAACCAATTATAGAGGCTGAAAACACCTGGAAAGGATTACAATTATTGCTACACTTTAAAGTATGGCGGACGGGATGTTCACTGAGATGATTTTAAAAAAATCAAAAAAAAATCGGAGCTTCATAGGTAACATATAACACCCTCTAGTGGATGAGGGAGCGTATGTTAAATGCGAGAGCAGCGCAGCTATCGCTGGCTCATTTGCACTTCAACGCCTGTAAGGCAACTCGCAAGGCGGGTAGCGAAGGAGGAGCACAAACATTCTGCCGAGTTCTCTTGTACATGAGGTGGGGGGGGGGGGGGGGGGGGGGGAGAGAGGGGTGGGATTCGCGCCATCTTTGTCGGCAGCCCTCTCAGTTGAAGCGGACAATTAGTTGTCTCTCTCTCTCTCTCTCACTCTCCTCCGCTCAGCCATTTAGCGAGCGCAGCGCCAACTTTTCCTTGCCTCCCGTTCGGCTCCCGCAGTGAATATGCATTACTTGGCGCCCGAATTCTCGGGCGGCCAAATTACAAACTCCGTGAACCAACATAAATACAGGATGTCCGTCAAAGAATGTCTCATTTTTACCGGTACATAATGACAGTTCGATTTGGACTATTTACAACAAATCTTTCATAAAATTGAAGGTAAACTAAACTAGTTTATTTTTTTCCTTACGAATGCTCAGTATGTGCACCTTTAGTTATACGGCACACATCAAATTTCTTCACACCAATTTTGTTAACACGTACAATGGAAGCAATAGCCTCATCAGTTTCGTGTCTCAACTCTGGCAGGTCATTAAGTGCGGAGGAACCTGGACACGATCTTTCTCATAAACCCGAAATGAAAAAAATCGCATGGCGTTACAGGTAAATGTGGAGGCCAGGGGAAAAAAACTTTCTGTCGTCTCGACCATTACGACCAGTCCAACAGTTAGGGACTTATACGTTCAACCACTCTCGTACAAAGAGATTCCAATGGGGAGGGGCTTGTTGCAGAATAAAGTTTACAGGTTCACCCCTCTACTAATTGGAGAAAGAGTCATTATGTTGCGCTGTCTGTAACTTAAAAATATATTTTATATGTAACTGCTAATATTACTCTCATATAAAATGGCTATCTTAGACTTGAGAGTAATCACTTAACAAGAATATTAACATTAAAAAACTGATCAGCAAATCTATGTGTATTGTAATAGGTTCTGTAGTTCTTTGAGGTAAAAAGCAAAATATATGTTCAAATAAGAAAAACAAAACAAAGCCGATATCATGAAATTATTTATACTTAGGTCCTTGTTGAAAACATACAATAAATTACATGTTTTAGTGATAATGAACATACACATCATTTACTGTAAAAGTGTATGACTAAAGATATAATTTAAACACGTTATGAAAGTTGCTTTCGATGTAATAAATTTACAATATAACCTTTTTACAGAATAACTAAAACAATAATTATTTAATGGCCGTATACGTATATGTATATAAAATGCCGGATATAGGTCGGACACATTAAAAATAACAAACTTTCATACAATTTAGGTCAGTTTATAAGCCTTCGAAAAAAACAACACACTGTTAATAGTTTACTGATAGTTTTAAGTAATGGGGTTTGCTTCGGCTAGCTTAGGCTTAGTTGTAGTCACAATAAACATTCTATAGGATCACTGACTGTGTGTAAGAACCTAAAATTACAGATAATGTCCAGTATCAACATTTGTTGTTTCACTCATAAAATATACGTGTTAGATATTAAGTCTTATTGCTGATAGTGATGTTTTAACAGTGTTTTATGATCGCGAGAAACTCATACACAACAACTATTGTTTACTTAAATAGTTCAACGTATGTGGATAATCGAGGCGAAATGTGCAGAACAATGTACTCACAGAAATTCCCCATGACTTTACAGTATCGAAGATAATCACAATGTTTTATATATAAAAACACTTAATAAATTTACTAAAAACACTTCCCATTTGTTGCTAATAATAAAAATCGTTGTTTGCACATAAAAATCAGTGGATTAAACACTATATAATAGAGTAGCACTACTCCATACATTTTAAATAATATATAATGTTCTCAAATTAACAAAATGCTACTTCTTGATTGGCTGGAAAGCCGTGAGATAAAACGTTTTCCCAAATCAATATAACAATAGATACTGTCAACAAAGATGAGATAAATGAAAAATAACACAGATTCAAAATAAAAGCATAACTACTATAAGTGTTACATTTCATAATATAAAACTATTTCAGTTTACAAACATCATGACAAATAGTCCTGGGAGGAGTCTGTGCATTGTTTGACATTCGAAAAACAATAATCATAAGAGTTCTCGGTTTCATATATATGGATTCAATTTCAAAAAAATACTGTTTCTAAAGTAATAATTAATAAAACGAAAGAAATTAAAAAATTTTAATTGACATCTGTGCTAACACTTCTTTTACTACATATAACCGTCTTTGCGGGATAATAAAATACTGCACTGTCTGTGACAGGTTCTAGTGTTTTTTTTTTTGCATGAAACCACCTACCAAACAGTCTATTAATAGCACCGTTGTCGTGGTTACGAGGCGATAAAAGTGTGTTTTAGCGCGCGAAGCACTCTCTAAAAATCTGCAACTAGCGAGCAGGCGTTCGCGGAGACAGTTTCTGTGACAAACGTCACAGCGTTTTCCCGCGTTTTCCTGGAAGATACCTCTGCTGGAGCTGTCTTATGATCTTCTTGTGCAGCTGCAAATGACAGGAAGTATGGTAGGGACAAGAACTATTGTGAGTTTACTTCCCAATGGGAAAGAATGCTAAGATGTGTACAGTGAAGGGAACAATCAACAATCAGATGTTCTACAGGAGACATCGCGACAATAGACAGAGGATGATTACTCCCTGGTTGACGTAATCCCGTCAACACCACCTGGAGGACAGTTCCTCAGATGGCAGCTGCGGCGACTGCTCTTTGAGTTTTCGTCGACGGCTGAGGGCGGCTCTCCACAACGTCACTTTCCAGGCGCTCGATAAATAGATACTTCGGGCACAATGCTATTATTTTGGGACTACGATTTTGTGGAGGATACTTGTGGTGGTAGCTTGTCAATCGTCAGGCTTCGGCCACGTTCGGGCGTGTCCGCCGCTCGTGGTTTATGATCAGGACCTCGGCGACCATCCTCTATTCCCTACTACTTCTGTCTTATGCTTTCTTCAACGGAATTCTCCATACTCTCTCAGTATGTAACATAATGGAATAGATGGGCGTTGGCTCTTTCTGCGTGTGTTTGTGTATTTATCTATGTCATCAGTTTCAAGATTTTATGTTACACCAATTTTACCCATTGCAAGAATGGTTCAAATAACGTATCAAAGTTTCGTGTGGGACATGAGTATTATTTTTTCTCACGATACCATAAGTTTTAAAAATAAACTGATTAGAGAGTTTTGAATAGCTATTCTTTTTTGAACTGAAATTCGCAAATATATTGTTTTATTAATCTACAAGACTTGTGAGATTACCTTTCCCTGCTTATTTGTCTGTGAATGTGCTCGTCATATCTCTAAATGACCAACGGTATGTATATTCCTCAAAAATATGCATTAACGTTAACTGAATCGAACATTGGCCTTTTACCCTTTCGAGACGAAGTTTAATCATATTCATTTCTTTTTTGCAAACCCGTGTTCAGATACATTGAGTGAAAAACTTTTTTTTTTGTTTATACTGGTTAACAAACATAAGTAGGTATTCAGTCATATACGAATTCACTTGTTTAAACAATCAAATTTTAAGTACATTACTTGTAACAGTTAATCCTTTTAATACTTGATCACAAATAGCCTTAACGTGGCTATAATGCATCTGTTTACCTTTTATAACAGTTTTAGTTGATGTGTGACCTCTAATCATTGCATCACTATGTCACTACCTTGAGCTTTGCGTTCACATTAATGATATAATTCTAACCCAAAACAAATTTTAATGCAAAATGTCCAGATTAGTTAGTTATTTTCTTTCGTAATTAATTTTACTTCTTTTTTTATATCTCGCATCATAACGTTGAAGTTGATAGGCATTCTAAATAGAAAATTTAACATCACTGTAACAATAAGCTCACAATAACCGCTAGAAAATTTCAAAAATATTAATTAAATTTGAATGTGTGTTCTTTGCAACTATATTTTAGTTTTTGATGTGATATCACGGAGAAAGATTTGAGAATCCAGATCGATAGAAATAAACAGGACTTAAGCATGGGAAATGTGTTTCACAAGCAGTGATAATTTGCCTCGCCAAACTTGGTGCCGAGACGTGTCGTGTTAGTACACGAGTCGCCCGCAACACCCGCTCGCCTCCTGGCGCCACCTGTTCTCGCTCCAGGATTAAATCTCGGGCGCGGAACTTCCATCTTGGCTACTCGAGCACGCGACGCGTACTGGCGTGCTGAAAACTTAAATGAGTTCCGAGATTAGAGTCGCGAAATTTCAGCGGAGGCTACGTTTGTTTCGTCTGAAATTAGCAGGAGGTTCAACCATGTGGCAACTGTGCCATCGACACGGTTGTTACCCTAGTTCTAACCTGGTATTCGTGGAGAATGTTCAACAGAAAACTGCGAGTATGTGAAGAAATCTATGTTTTGTAAATTGACAAATTTAAATTTTATGAACTTATTTATTCGTACGAGTTGGAAAATTAAGTAGGAAAACGTAATACAATTATTGCCAAATTTGACTACTGGGTGCATGATTGGCTGATACAGAAGCAAATGGCAGGAAAGCTATTTTCTGATAGGCTGACACCCCAGTCATTAGGAAGAAACCTGAAGACCACTGGCAGTTTTAATACGTGTCAGGCTCGATTCACCTGTGACACGCACAATTGGGCTAGCTACCCATGCATGCGTCTAAATGGTTTCGCTGGAGTGGCTCGCACAGCTTTTACACTGCCGGCCACACCCGAGGTTAATTAAGATACTTGAAGTTACAGCACTTTTACAAGCCTACAATAGCTCAGACATTACGACTCTACAACACGCCAATTAGCCGACCTAACTGGCGGGGGAATATTCTTTCCTCCCCCTGCCGAATAACAAAACGTAAATTTTTGATGTGTGAACATCTAATTCTCGGTGTATGGCATTTGGTAGGAGTAATTTAGTGATTGAAACGGAAATTTGTCACCACGGTGCTGCCATCTGTCGTGGATGTCACAGAAATCTCGAAAAAATGGCGGACCCGCGTGATATATGTTATATATACACACAGAGATTTGGTGAACATCACACAATTAACGAGGAGCATAAGTGTTTAAAAATAAAACCTTATATTAGTACAACTATCCTTTAATACTTCTAATTATTAATTTAGTAATACAAAGAAATTACAAATTAAAATTTCGCATTACAATTTTGAAATTTTGAAAGTCTTCAGTTAACATTGAAATGTACCTAGAGATAGCACAGCATTATACTGTAGAGACACAAAAAATACACCATGAAAAATAAAAATTTGTGTAGTGAAATTTTTATGTTACATCTTAAACGTTAAATAAGCAAGGTAAAAAAACAATCTTTGAAGTATAACTTATTTGGGAGTGATGGGAGTTATATTTCAAGGCCGAATATTAATAAAACGTTTTCGTGAAACATTGATTCTTTTTTTTTACCTAACTTAAAGCTGTGTGTGTGCGGAAGAGGTCTGGGTAGGGAAGACTCTAAGTGCGTCTCAGGCCGAAGCCTATACGCTCTAATCATGCAGGTTGTTAACCATGCAGGAGAGGTAGCATGCATCATGTGCTAGGAAGGGATTGGCCAGCCATGGCAGCGTTTGGCGCCATGACTAACTCCCCTCACTGACTATCCTAGATTAAAACTAGAGAAGTTGGGCTCAGGTAAAAGCTGCATAGACACAGGAAAAACCCAGGGCTCATTCATGCGGGGTGCAAAAGTCATGCATTTATGCGTGCAGGTTGGTTACGGTAAACAGAAGGATGAAGAGTTGGACAGAGTAGAAAACAAGTCTACCATGCGGGGGTTGGGAACTTGGACATTTCTGTCCGCATTGACGCTAATAGGTCGCGGACGGTGCAGATAACTTATCGGACCACGGGCTCCACGTGGCGGCGTGCGGCTCAGGTTGAACCCTGCCATGCTGCAGGGATAGGCGGGTCGCGGCGGTAGGGACCCGCCTGCGCCTGACACCCCGACTTGCTGGCATCTAGTAAAGGAGTATTTGGGCAGAGGGAAACACAACGGTGTATGAGCTTATTGTTGTGCACCACGCCACGGGCCATATTCGAAAGAAAATTGTGTATTATTTTAATTACTTATGTAAATCAGTATTGTTAAACTGTGTTATATGAGTATTGTTTTAGTTGTGTAACTAAATATGATTTTCTTGTGTAATGCTTTTCAAGCTTTATTTTTACAAGGTAATTATTTGTCACGAATTATTATTTGATTAACTAAATCACACACCGTATTATAATTATGAGCCTGCGAGTGTGTAAATATGTTAATAATATGGTAGTTAAAAAAAATGTCTAACAAATACCGTGCGTGGAAATTTGTTTATATTTCACTTTGTTGCACTATGGTTACAATGTAAAGAATTGCCGTGAGTTAGGTCTGTGCCGTTTAGTTACCTCGCAGAGCGGCGGACATGTTGTCACTGTTCATTCATTCGTCAGCAGAACATTATCAATGCCTATAAAAGCATTGCAGTATGTCTATGTGGTATAGTCTATTAGCAGAATCGGTAGCACTTTAACTCAATGATAAGGTTATATTAGTAGAAGTACAATATCAGTGTATTAGAACGCTCCATCACATTTAACCTATAAATAGGTAGTACAAAATTAATTTAAAAACTAATTTATTATAATCAATCCAAGCTTTTATGCTTACTAAACAAATTTTCTCTATGGTGAGAGTGTTTCTGCAAATATTAATATTTATTGTTAACTAATCAATATTGATTTGAATAGCCACCAAATATTTTTCATTTCTATCACATGTACTGAGTTATACGTGCTCTTTTTTTTGTAGGAAGTTGTGCCGATTATTGGTGTGTTTGGCACAGATTTAAATTTTAAGCTTAAATTTTCATTTTTAAATTTTTTGCAATTTATTCTTATTTAATTTTTGTCAGAATTTTGTACACTCTTATCAAACCTTTTTCATCCTAGTTCTCTTTCCCTGGTTTTCGGCTCACTCTAGTGTCTCTTAAGTCTCTCCCTCTCTCTCTTCTTTGGCCGCCAAAGAGCACGCTTGTTTCCCCCCCCCCCCCCCCTCTTAGCAACGTGCTGGTTGCAAGTCACCTAGCGCGAGATTTGCGAGTCGAAGTTAAACTTAGTTTGACTGCGCCTTCATAGAGCGCGCGGCGCTCGACGGCTATAGAGGTTTTTACCAAGCAGACCTTTGTTTTACCTTGCCTCGGACGTCTTCGGCTCCTTTCGGCGCTGAGCCATATCCCCCCTCCCCCACCCCCTTCGGCCATCAGGGTCCCAGCATCCTTTTTTTTAGACGATCTAGCCGCCATGATGGATTAATGCGCGGGCCTTTGGGCTGACTACATCGGCGTCTCGGTCGAACTGCTTCTCGACTAATAAATCGCGTGAAGATCTGCCTTCTCCTGCGCTATAGGATGTAATCGTCTCGGCCGAGGGAATTTTTCCCTAAACTTTTCTTTATCTTCTGTTAGTTAGTCAGCCAATCCGAATAGCTACGTTTTAGTATTTTTTTTAATTCTTTTCTTTGGGCTTCCGCGACATCTTCGCGTCGCGCGTCCTAACTGGCGATCGCGCAACATGAATGGAATCATCTGTCATCACCCTGCTTTGGTGAGTCTTTTGCTTTCAATATTTCCCCCAATTCGCTCCCTTTTAGCGGGCTTTGATTGATGGTCTGTCTGCTACCTGGTCTAATCTCTGTCGATATTGGACCTTGTTGCAGGCAGGGTGCAACGGATACCCACCGATTGAAGAAACACCCCTGTCATCCCAGAGTCACCCCTGCACAAATGGTCGGATTTGGAAGTCAATTGAGTGAACCCCAACAAAATTTATTCTGCTCTTCCCGCCGAATTTTACCTGGTCGTGAGTTCTGAACGACAAAATTTTATAAATTTGGTGTGCCAGTGGACAGGGGAGAAGTTTTTGTTAACGATGTAAAGTTATATCTTCAGTAATTGTGACTCAAGAAGAATCAACCCTTATCGGACACGGTGATATTGTAATTTTTTTACATAAGATTCAAAACCAAGGCAATATATTCTAAATATTTTTGTAAACATTTCACTATGGCTAGAACCTTGTTAAATTCTCGCTAGATTCGCGGTCTGGACTCGCTAGCACTATAAATTGTGTTCATGTTTTTTTCATTAATGATTGTTAAGATGTTAAAATGCTAATTTGTTGATCAATGGTTAATCTGCCTTGATCTTTTCTGGTAAAATCTATTAAAAGAAAGGTTATCCACTACATAAAAGAATATTAATATAAATAAACCAGGAAGCCTATAGATCACATGACTTGTTTTGTTGTTTTTATTTAATTGAGTACCTATATATATCTACCGATCCACTAACTCCCAAATGGATTGTGTGCAGGGAGTTTCTAAATTGTTTTGTTCCCCACCTCGTGCCACCTCTGGTGATGTTCGAATTTTATGTCAATTTTGTAGCTTGTTGCTCAGCTGTTTCCTAGGACTTTTAAGAGGTGTTATAACACTAAAAAATCAAGGGCACGAATGGCGTTACAAAGTATTTACAGAACTAATTCTGTCGTTTTAGTAAAAACAAATATAAATGCATTTACTTAATGTTTTTTTTTATGTTTAAAGTTAATTTTGTTGAAAAGTATATATTGTACTGCAACTGTTTGTTTGAAGAGTACCTACTTAAAAGATAGCGCCGCGTTCATCAGGATTAGAGAACCAACTAAATGTTAAATATTACTAACGCTTTTTTATTACAACTATCATAGATAATAAATTAAAAAGGCTTTTTTAAGTAGCGATTGTATTTTAGTATGACTATTCAAGTTTTTAAAATGTATTCCAGGGTAGCTTCACTAACATAAAGTATACTTTGGCACACCAACACGCTTAGTAGGCCTACATCCCCCGATAGTTAATATATATTCAGGCCCATGTTGCCATATGTGGTTCGCCATCTTGACCACTTCGGCTCGTGGCTATAGCAGTTTCTGCATGCATGCGCATTGGACTTCAAACCTGTTAAATTTCCATTGCGTAATGTGCGTATTTCATTACACTTCTTGTGCATACCACAATTTCACCCTCAACGCGCCTTAATAATATTTCAAAAAAGGCAGGTGATGATAATTCCTGCCTAGGTGGAAATGTGACATGTTCAGCCTTGAGGAATTTACATGCGACGCGTTTAGTACTCCTAGACCTGAGAAATCACTCGTTTTCGAAGTTAGAAGATCACATATTAGTGACAAGTGCTCACATTTTTTGTAGCCTCACACAACAAACCAGCGCAAGCACAGATCCGTGTGACAAACTTATCCTACAAGACACGCACCCGGCCCGTTCATCCAAATTACATGAACAAATTTGTGTGTTGCATCTGAAATAATGTGCACATAGCGAGTTACAGAAACTTCGGTTTCTGGTCCCTCACGCACTTAATGCCCCGTATGACAAATGATGGATCGGCAGCGACTCTCGGTTAATTTATCGACCCTAAATATGCCAGCCTAAATGCAGAACGAAACGTCAGTATTTTGGACTACTTAGGTGCGGCTGGCGAAAATCAATGCAGTTAATTAGTAATTGGCTGCGAACCTGAATACTGTCCGTGAATATTTAGGTTTTAAATTGCTTATTTAAAAGTGAATTAAAAGACTTTCAGATGAGTCATCTAACTCGGAAATATTGTGCTTTTCAGTACAGACATGCAATTGATAAATATAAAACGATTAATATCTTCCATCATAATAAAACGGGAGATAATGTACGAAAAATGTTATCCGGTAAGTGTTGGGACAATTATTATTAATAACAAAAGTGAGACCCAAAATGTTAAAATAAATTTTCCAAGCTAAACAAAGAATATGATTATACTGTGAGTAACAGTTATTTTGATAGCGGTATAGATACATACGGAGTTAAGGGCTTCATATAGTTTGGTGAAAAACCCATCAACGGCGAGTACAGCGGCTACTATGGTACCCGCAGACGTTTGTGCGTTCTTAAGCGGGTTGTAGTTTGTTAAGGAACCATAGGGGGGAAGAGATGCGCGCGCAGGCAAGGCTATGCTATCAGGTGTTCTAGAAACATCAGCTACGAAGAGATCAGTTGCGTGGAAGGCTATGAAGGGTAAAGCACGTTCACAGAGGTACGGGAATGCTACCCACAGCAGTGAACGCGTATACAAAATGTAAATATTCTTTAAGTGTTTGTTAAATATTGACAGAGATTATTTAGAATTATATATCTATTACAGTCAGTTAAGTATTTGAACTAAATTTTAAATATTTATGTTGTGATTGTTTGAATTATGAACAATTCGTGCAAGTTGTATTATTTATTGGTACGAATGAGTGGTTATACTTGTTAACCTGTACCATCTGACTAAACATTTTTAGTATGTTTTGTATCTGTTCAGAGAAAATTTTATATGTGTGTTTTATTGTTCCAGACCATATATTTTTATTTTACCTTTGTTTGTATCCGAGCACTGTACAAACTTTGCTATAAGAGCGGTAGTTCTTTCTTACGATATTGTAAAGTGATGGTGTTATAATATTTGTGTGCATATACTTAACGAGATTTATATAACTGATTTAAACAAAACAATATCACTGTTATATGCTGTAGCTAACAAATTCCTCCGTGTCCCGTATTGTTCTCTAATGTTTGCAGTTTTTACCCAAGAACAAATGTTTTTAGGTCCGCGCGTATGCCACCGGGCCGTGCCCTTGTTGCCCGACCACAAACCGCACCCTGATGAACTTCGATCAAGCAGGTACGAGGGGACTCGAACGCACAGATGTCAGTAGGTAACAGCACCTATGAGGCAACAATGGGCAAGAGAACCTGCGCAGACCGCAATGGACCGGCTAATCACGTGATGAGCGCGTTGGAAAGTGGAGGGGATCACTCCAACCAGCGGCCTCTCTCGTGATAACATCGTTCGCGCGCTGATTTCTGGGGCACTAGTTACACGATCCGATTTATGGAATGGTTTCTACGTCGGAATTTAAACCGCATATTAAATTGGGTATGCCACTGCGGATATAAGCACGGTAGATGCAGTTTACAATGCTACAATACAGTTTGCAAATAGTTCCAATGAAACCAACTACCACAGTCACCTGCTAACTATTCTCTCGGCGACTCCCGCACCACTCAAAGTAAACAATTTTTTTCACGCCATTAAAAATTATCCTAAACTATTACCTCAGTTATAAGTTTATAAAAATATTGCTAAAAAAAGGGATTATAAATATATATAACACTAATAAATCATAACTCAAAATAAAATAAAAACATTATATCATAAATAAACAAGCTAAAATTATATTTACAAATTATAACTATACAAATCTCAACCAAAATTTATTACAAAGAATAGTTATTAAAAACAAGTGAAAGTCAACTAAGGCCAGTGCACTGGCCACAAATTACGACATGACTGCTCGTGTAAGACTGATTCAAAGTAGGAAGGTTTGATCCCACCCTTTTCCTGGCTCGCCACAATGAGGGGATGGCTTCCGAGAAGGCTCTTTTGTTTTATTTGTCAGTATTGGTGTTCTGCGACAGACAAACGCGTTGCGAAAAAAAATCGTGAAAAAAATTCCAGACCAGCTGTGTGTTAAAACTTTGTAGCATTTTCTGCGCATTGTGGTTGGCTGGATTTATTTCAGATACATGTGTAGTGTCAACACACCAATCACAGCCAGCCAGTGCGGAAGCAAGCGCGTTCTTAATGGTCCGGCCAAATAGGGGGACAACTAGATCCATATACATTTCGCGAAAGAAAAAAAAATAATCTGACCGCCTATTAGAATGCATGAAGGTATGCCCTAGGTGATTGTTTGTTCTTTGTAACTGGTGACCGTCTGCAAGAGAAGCCATTGCCTTATTCAAACCGGCCATTTCAGTGACGCGTTTGCTTAAACACCGAATGCCTGTGATTCGTGTACCAGCAGTAAAACATGTAACTTGAATAAACTCAAACAATAACAAAACACAAAACGAAGCTTCAGTGTTTTGAACTCTCAGATAGTCTCGAAATTATTTTCACGAAAAATACATGGCCCTATAGCAATAGCTTCCCTTGCAGACGGCTGCCAGTCGCAAGGAAACAATCGCCATCACGGGCGTAAACGTTTTGCAGTCTAATGAGCAATCATACTACAGGATAGCCATTAGAGTATGTCCCAGTTTCAATGGTATATTATAGCAGTTTAATTTAAACTATTTACAACACATCATACATCAAATTGAAGGTAAACTAACCTAGGTTTTCTTTCAAATGTTCAAAATGTGCACCTTTAGTTATACGGCACACATCCCACATAAAGTCCAAATCTTACCACACTTTGGATAACATGACCGGGAGTAATGAAAGCAAAAGCCTCTTCGGTTCAGTGTCTAAACTCTGGCAAATCATTAGGTATCGGTGGAACGTAGACACGATCTTTAATAAAGCCCTAAAATCAATAATCTCATGGCGCTATGTCAGGTGACCGTGGAGGCCAGCGAAAAAGAGCTTTGTCGTCTCGAATCGCCTATATCATCGGCGGATATTTTTGCCACATGTGGAACCACAATTAAACTTTAAACGAAATACACGTTGAAGTGAACTTGCAGATTCACTCTTAGCAAATTGCTGAACACAAAACGCTTTACGCTCATTAGTCGCCATCTTGCGTGGAGGTGGCGCTGCAAGAGAGAAAACAACAAAGCATTACTCGCGCTTGAGTTTATCTAAAACGATTTGAGTTACTCTTTAATTGTGAGCTTGAACCAACACTCTGCAACGCTATGATGCTATAAAAAAGTTGATTCTATAAAAACTTTTTTTTTATAACTGGGAGAGTATTTTAAGGACGTACTGTATTTCGCGGGGGGGAAAAAATACACGCCCCTACCTGTTAGAGTTCTCGTATCCACGTCAGCAGCTGCAGTCCAGCCCAGGAGTTGGTCGCACGACCCACAATTCCCGAGAAGATCTCGTTTTTCGATGCAGCCCAGACTCGCGTCTTATCGCTGATCACACGCTGATCACACGTTTCATTCTCTAGACGTTGCTATTATTTACGGGATTTCACTGTCAGTTCATCACGATAGCTAGCTTGCATTTGATGTCGGCGCTCACAAATTTTCTCACCAGACATTCACTGAACGTTATTTTATATTCTGTGAGTAGGACAGCTTGAGTAACTATGTGTTGAGGAAATTCGGGACAAAACATTTCATTCAGGAGCTCTGCTGTTATGATTTCACAGGAAAAACCCTCAAATAAAAGTTTTAAAAAGAAAATTATATAACAAAATTGCATGTTAGGTCGAGTCTTAAGAAGATAAGTTCTATTAATGGTAACGGCTGTTACATCTTGCTCTTTAAGTTTCATATAAGTTAGAATGGCCACACTAACACAGTCTGATTTAAGATTTATTTTCCTGTACGTACGCCATTGCTGGCCAATAACGGTCAAAAAAGATTAAAATAGGAACGTACAGAAAACAAGCCATAATCAGTTTAAAACGTAGACAGCACAGAAAAATCCGCGCAAGGAATTAGTAAAAAGAATATTACAACATGGACGGACACAGTGGACCAAAAACTACGAGACAATTGCAACTAGAATAGCAATTAAAGACGAAAAAATTCCTTGGAAAACACAGTGACAAACACAACTAAACGATGATAGTAAACAACTAAATGTTTAATTTGAAACCTTTGATGTTTTCCTACTGTTCCAATGTTGATATTTCTGATACATATTTTATGTAACTCAACTTTCACTGTGTGGTCCATCACTTCATGATCATAAATCTAAGTATCATTTATAAACCATTTTTAGGTTAAGTTTGGAAGACACGCCAGAACGAACAAATTAAGGGCTACTTGAATTTAGATCCAACACGCAATTTATTAAGACCTTGCTATCACTGGAAGCACCTTAGGACTTTGACTGTTCAAAGAATTCTCTGGAGTAAATATCCACTGTAGTTATGAGTGGCACTTTAGTTAACATGGTCCAACGTATTTGTGTGCATGTAAGTTTTTATAATGTAAGAATTTTGTAATACAGCAGACGTAATGTTACAGAATTCAATTAAATACTGTGTAAAATATTTTGATTGTCAGAAGCTTATTATTTTCTCGACTGCATAACATATTAGGTGTGAAGGAGAATAAGTTCACTTTCTTTAATTATTAGTTAAGCTCATGCAAATTTAAACCAACAAGTTCCCTCATCAGCCTTTGGATTTCTCTTGTCAGCGTTACGGGTGAAAGAACTACGTAATTGGGTGGAATGGGGGGGGGGGGGGCAAGGACCGGGTCTCTGTGAGTTATTGGTTCAACCTTCGAAGAGAAACTAAGGAAAAAGAAAAGGGAAAGAGAATCTAATTTCGAAAACTCATCGCATTAAGTCGTATCATTTGCATTCCTGCCGCATTCGCGCTGTCTCTGCCTGTCGAGAGGATTCCTCTCCCCCTCCCCCCCCCCCCACCCCTAGTGACAAGGTCTTCTTCAAATTTCGCTCTTCTTGTTTGGCCGGCTGCCCTGGAGGTTTGTTGGCAATCAGGGAAGAAGACTTAAGGCATCTCTCTCCCTCGCTACCGCCCATTTTGGCGCGTGGACCTCCTCTTCCTCTGGATCGGCTTGAAACCTCACGTCGCGTATCTTCACTGACATTCTCCCTACTCCCGCTGCTGAACACCACACGGATGAGTCTCGTTTGATTGTATACTTTTGTAAACAATCCGATATGACTCGCGCGCCATCTATTCTACGTTATCTCACCCAGACAATAACCTTCCTCTTGTTTCGAAGGTCAAGAGTGCAAACTTTCGTAGAGATCGGATGAACGATGCGTTACAATGAAATGGCGAAATACCAACTGGAATAATTAAATTCTGCTTTAAGATCTCACTTTATCGAAATCTCACCTCGTATTTCAAAGCTCAAGTGAGCTAAGTTTTATCGCAATCGAATGAATTGTTTAGGAAGGCATAAGGGACAAACAATGAAAAAATTCTATAGGTATAGCTATGTGTGTGTGTGTGTTTTCGCAATTTCGGAAGCAAATGAGAATTATAATGGAACAAATCGGTTAACCTGACATATGTAGTAGTTAATTAACCGTTGTAATAATTTTTAACACTATCCTTAACAATAAAGTTCAGTCTACACAATATTTTTAAAAAAATATTAATGTTAATTTTGAAGACTTAAATCCTAACAACGTGTGGGGAAAATTGAATTAACCTTATTTAAAATAAAGTCTTATTTGGTTAGGTTCATGCTGTGTGATTTGTAGAATCAGAATCGTTAGTGGCTGATTTCTGAGAAAAAGAAGAATATATTTAACATGGGAGTGAAAACACTTCCAGGTGTCCATACTATTTATTGGCACACATTTTCGTGTTACATACTGCGTCACAGCTTGTGCACTGAATTAGGTAAAAAATATGTATGGTCCAGTTGGAATGTACTTTTATATACAAATGATGCCTTCCATTTGTTTTATCCTCATGGGAGATTAGTAGTAGACTAAATTCAAAATGGCAACTGATTTCTGCCTTAGCGTTGGCTCACGTATTAGTTTAAGCGAGAATTTTTTTAATAACTAGGCTATTTTCAACTTTTGACCAACATATTAATGACCAAAGTTATAGGAAACCGAAACATGTACAACTTTGGTCATAACAGTTATTACTTTACGACCTATACATTTAAAATTAAACCTAAAAAAGGGTAGAAGTAAAATTATTGCATTATATGGTTTATGATAACTTTAGGGCATAAATGAAAAAAAAATATAGGGAATTAAATCCTAAACAATTTTGGTTTTAACCTTTATTCCCTAGGTGCTACTCCTTAATTGAAGAGTAAAATATAAGAATATTATTTCATAAATCATTCAACGACTGCATTTCTTTATGCCATTTTTTTCATTAAAAAAAAATTCGTTACCACTAGAGGCGTGGAGTCTCAGAGGCGTTTTATTTTGACATAGTATCCCCAGCAGGCTTAATCTACATATCACCACTTGCAAGTTTGTCTCATGTTGACGTTTTTTCCTATAATATTAAAAAAAAAAACACTGCCATTGATCCATTCACAAAGAAATAAACTGTCATGGCCTCTACGAAATAAGCATACCGGAAAAACCCTAGGGGCTACTATTTCCCGTAGAGCTAGCATGTGCCCCCATCACACCAGCTACTTCTCGTTTCCCTGTTCCACCTGCTTCTCTTCCTGCTGCGATGTCTTCCTGTGTGTCGGACAGTCCCAATGGATGTGTCCTAGTTCATTGCAGACGAAGCACTGCGGGGGCCCTCCTGCTCTTCTGATCTGGTTACCTGGAACGTCATTCAGCAGCTTCTTCAATTCCTTCAACAGTGGTGTTTCTGGCTCATTGGCTCAATTGTGTGGCTCCAATACAGCTCTCCTTGACCTGAAGCTTGTGTTTCTGGAGGTACTTCGTGCTGTCTCGATTCCCAAAGGCATGGGCCAAGACCTCGCAGCTACTCTTGTGGTGGGTCAAGCAGAACCTCCACATCTCTAAGCCCGTATATAAAAGCACTGGTGGCTAGCTGCTGGCGGAATTATGTTGGTGCTTCTGGGTAGGCGAGGTGCACGTGTCGCTCAATGTCGGCTTCGAACTCTTGGAGGGTTTCCGAGAATCGCTGTTGATGTGTCATCAGGGCCGGGCTATACACCTCGCCCATGTGTTGGTCACCATACCACAGTTCTAACAGCTTATACTAACACCCCATAGTATCTCTGGTCTGGAACTGACATGATCTGAAGCAGCTCGAGCGGAGATCCTCGCTGGCCCAGGACAAGCACTATAGCCTTCTCTTCCTCGCCCCAGCCATTCATTTCTGTAGCTGCCTCGAACTGTTTCCTGCAGAAATCCCACGACGATTGGCCATTAAAGGTGGGTGGCTTGAATTTTGGGTGGCCGTTTGCAGCGCTTTCCACCTTCACTTCCCCGGGAGAACTCCTCTGTTTCGTAAGAGCTGTAGCTTCATGGCACTATTCATCATTTTTGGCAGATCTTCATTTCACACTGCATTTTATTCTTCGCCTATTCTTGGCTACTATCACTGTATTCATTTCTTCTTGGTTATTATCAGTTTTATTCTTCATCTCCTCTTGGCAGTTCCTCATGTCACTCTTCATTTCATTCTTCATTTCTTCTTGGCCACTCTTAAGTTTTGCAAAGAAAGCCAATATATATATATATATATATATATATATATATATGTTTGTCGGCAGCCATCTTCCTCGTCCACCTATAATATTAATGTCACTATTACTACTAAAATATTGCTAAACTATAAATTCACATATGAGCTAACCTAAACTTCTACTCAAAACTAACACTAACTATACTAAAACTGAACTCAAAACTAACACTAACTTTACTACAACTGAACTCAAAACTAACTACAGTTCCTAACACTTATTTCAATCTCGAAAATCTAAATTCTATATTTTTACAGTTTATTATTATTTTAATTCGCTCTAAATTAATCCAAATCCTTTAATTAGGGCTACATAATTTCTTACACCAAATTTTACGAGTGAGGAAAACGAATTCGTAAGTATAGCCCAATTAATTTTTATACAGTTTTATTTACAACTTATATTTATATTACCAATTAGATCACCACACTTAATGTATGTTTACAAATCACTCACACTCCAAAATGTATTTTTCATAAATCCCTCGTACTTAAAAATGTCCATTAATTAATCACTAAATATCTGTCAAGTTCACAGTTCGCACTCCTCACCGGAGCTAGGCTCAACAGTGGCTCGTTCCTTACCTCGCGCCTGTCCACACACACACAGTCTCGCACCACTCGGTCACACACGCACGGTCCCGTCTCTCCGCGTCGCACCGCTCGCAAAGGGTGGTCTCTCGTCCTCCTCGCTGAACTCGCACTTCACTTAACTCACCTGTTAGAACTTTTTGAACTCCCGCGTAGGCTGACGTAGCTGCCTTTATACCCTTGGAAGCCTTTCCAGAACCGACTGGAGTGGATGTGACTTGCGTCAACCCGGGCCGACCCGACGCTCGAAGCGTCCAGAATAACGCCGATTATTCACGCCACTCCACGCGGAATTCCCAGGCCGCCAGAGGATAGATAACAGTGCCGTGGAAGGAAGACGCGGTGGCAGGAGGGGTGGGGGTTGCGCAGCTGGGCCACTATAATCCCTGAAGTAATGCACACGTGACGTCAGTGCCCAAGCGGGGCTGCCAGGCACCTGGCATGTGGTGTGCTTTTGCCTCCCACGTTCGTAACAATATAGTAGCTCTGAATCTCCGCAACATTCTCGCCAGTTTCTTCGCTGGATTTTTTCGATAAGACATAATTTTCAGTCCTGCTTTATGACATCCACACATTTTTTCGCAATTAGTTTTACATTTTCAGTCTCAAGAAACGATTCCGGTGCGTGTTCAGAACCTTAAATATAAACCACAGAGAAAAAAATTTAAACCAAAATTGTCGAGGATTTATTTTCCTACAAGTTGGTTTATGTCAGGTTATTCCCAAAGGTTAACAATAAACGACATAATGCCAGAATTATACTTAGCTGCTTTTTTTTCATATTTAATTTGCAAAATATCTGTCGTAGAGTTAAAACTGTTATAACCAAAAATGTAGAAAATTCAACTCTACAACCTAAGTAAATTATCCAATTTAGTCAAAAGTTGAAAAAGATCGAGTTATTTAATAAAAACATTTCTCTCTTAAATTCGAGATGACGGCCCAAACAACGGCTAACCCGATCACCATTTTCAATTTAGACTTCTACTGACACCCTCTAAAGATTAAAGAAATAAAAACTAGGAAGAGTGTTTTTGTACATTCAGGCTTTTTTTAAAATCCAGAATGAGATGTTGGGTTTTGTGTTCAAATCACAGAGCATAGCTGATCATGTTTGATAGCTCATGCCAACTTTTCCATTCCAGTCATTGCGTTTTTTTTAACGTTTGTACTTCAGAGATGTGTCTCGTTTGTCATCGAAACGACAACACTTAAACCTCTCAAACAAAAAGCGAAGTAAGCTTCATATATAACTCCCTTCTTCTACAAACCAAAATATACTATGCAAATACATGAAAATCAATTATTATGTTTAACAAAACAAAGCGAAGCTCTATTTTCACGCGATTTTTTTTTACCAACGAGAAAAACCTGCTGGCTGCACGTTAATTTTCCAGCAATAACATTGTTTCATTTCATTCCCAGAGTCATAAATAGGCCATGCATTCATCGCGAAAAGATCTCTAGTCCAGCTGAGATTTAAATCACTGCGGCACCTTTCGCGTTTCTAGATCGGTCGAGGTTTCTTCCAGGTGCATGTCTGCTGTCGGCGCACCGAACGCAAACACAACAACGCAGTACAGAAGCGAAAGCGTTCTGAATGACCCGGTATAATGAGGCGACGGCTTTTCTCGCAGAAGACGGCCAGGAAGAAACCGCTCACACGGGCAGTCTAATTGGCGTTCAGTTTTCTTATCTTTTCTTTTTTAGCGAAAAATGCATGGTCCTATGCACATAAACTACTTGTTGGCATGCGGGTCAGATCCACTAAACGATGAAGTACAGACGGGCAGGCGGGGCTTGTGCCCCGGAATCGCATTTATGAGGGGGAGGGGGGATAAACTGGCAGATTACTTTTTACTACAAGTATTTACTTGAATGTCGTATTGTTATAACACAGAAAAAAAAATTGTTGGATGGAGGATGAACTGAATTATTTGCATTGAAAGATACATACCTACATGATGTACATCGTGAACATTTAAAATTAAAAAAAAAAAACTGGTATTTTTCACGTACTATCCAATTTGAGATGTATTAAAAATTAAATGACTGCAAATAAATCTATTTATTTAGCATACAAGCTGAATAAAAAAAAATGTTTGGAACATTGGAATATTTGGAACATGGCGATATGAGGTTTTGTCGGGAAAGGTTTTGGTTTGGTTGGTTTGAGAAATAAAAAGGGGGTGACAAGATGAGTTTCTTGCCCCGGGTGAAAACTAGTCTAGTTACGTCCTTGTTCGGCATTCCTTGTTTCAGCCGTCATTCAGGGTGATTTAACAACTGCAATGGCGTACGTCCAATCAAAATTCCACATTGCATGAATCATTTAAATTACGAACTGAAGACCTGGAGTTCGGGCCAACCATAGCCTAGCTATGCACGGTCGCTTTGGGCGGCCTACTTACTAGCTCTGCTGTGAATGGATATATATTTTTAGTGTACCAGAACATCAGACCTCCAGTTTTTTATCATCTTTCAAGATAGCTGTAACAATTCATGCCGAAATATCAAGCACATTATAATTTCGAAACCGGGATGAGTAACATTTTTGTTTTCAGGTGGAGGTGTGCGTTAACTTTGTTCCTGTGTTTGTTTGTTTTTCTATGTCCCCGCAAATGTGTATGTTTTTTTATGTGTTAACAATGATAATTCTTTCTTTTATTCTTTCGAAAATTCTACTGGTTTAGTTCTAATGACTGTATAAGTTTTATTATGTAGGGCTGGGTGGAAATCACGTTTAGTAAATCATGATCATTTGCTATTATTTCGTAGTTAATTTTATCATAACCATGTAAACTGCAGTTATCACTGTGTACAGCTGTTTTTATTTTTTAAAAACAAAGAACCACATTGAAATAATTAAATTAATAACTGTTTTGAGTTAACCAAGTAACTAGAAAAAACGTAGTTTTTTTTATAATCGTATTTTATTTCCGTTCCATGAATTTTTTGAAAAGAAATTTAGTGAACACGTTTAAATAAATGTCAACTGCAGGTTGTTTTATTTTTGTCTTTCTGTATGAAAAAAAAAAAAAAAACTTCATTTTGGTACACAATTTCCATTTTAGTTTTAAATATGCATCTCGTTTGCCGCTCCTTTTCCCCCTTTGTTTTAATCAAGCCCTCGCTGTGTTTTAATGACCTCGGCCGTTTGATCTCCTAATGAACCGTTGATCGAATCCTTCCAACCAAAAAAAAAAGTGAAAAAGAAATTTCCACGTTTCAATTTCAGAACGAATGAGGACGTAGCTGATGAAAATGTATCGTTACGAATAAATTTGTTTCTATAAATAAACATGTGTTGTTGGGTATGAACATAATATGTTTTTTTATGCTAGTAGATTAATCTTCCGCAGAAACAGAAAACTACTATCAAAGTAATGTTCTGATATCGGAATTTTTGCTGCTACGTATCATTCAGGCGAATGAAATACCTATCTCCAAATGATATCACATACAGAAATGTCTTTTCTAAAAAGAAAAGAAAAATGTTACGTCTGAAGAAGGATCTGCATTGCCAAAGAAAGCAAAAATAAATTTTTCAAGAGTAAAAAAACTCTTCTCTCGTAATAAAATGGAGGTTTCCTCAGAAATGAGGACTGCGTAGTAATTTCTTCTTGCCCGAGGCTAGAAAACCAAGATGGAAGGTAAGAGAGAGAGAGAAAAAAGAAAAAAAGAAAAAGGGAAGACCACAAGACCTGTTGTTTTGGAAACGGGGGGCAGTTCAATTCTTATGCAGAAAATGTTACTGCGATTATAAACTATCGTAATTGTACTCTCTGTTGTAAACTAAAGCAGCCGTGCGGGCTACTTGCACCCATTAGACTGGTCTACGGACTTAATATTTCATGTTTAAAAATTTTCAATTTTCAAGTAAAAAAAAGGAAACCTGTCTTGTACGTATGCATATGGAGGACTTTTTCTGATCGTAAATAATGCTGGCGTTTTTCCTTCAAACTCAATCCAGTTGCATTATTGTTTTTTAAGTTAAACTTCTTTCGGCGTGTTATGAAAAAAACATGATGAGTATTAATTTCTACGAAGTACACGCAGCATTCAACAAAAAGAATGAAAAAAGGCCACATAAAAATAAAAATTTAAATTGTGCTTTTAAATCATATACTTTAGTTATCGATATTGGATAATCATCCATATAATTAAAACCTTTATTTATTGTGAAAACTGACAATATAAATTGTTTTTATAAACTATTTCACGTGTATTAATATAAATGAGGTTATGTTCCCGAAAGAATCATTTATTTGATTTTTAAATTATTACATTAATTAAAACTATTAAAACTAATAAACTAAAATAAATATTCATCATATTTATTGATATTCATTAGTAATTAAGATTTGTCTTGATTATTTTATTTTATTAAATAATTCATTTTATACACGCGTCTATAATAATCTTGAATACTGGGCATTTATTTAAATTTTTAATTTTGATTCAATTTATACTTTAACAAACATATTTATAATATCCCTCCAAAACTTTTATTATTTTATTTATATTAATTATTTGCATACAAAATTGAAGTTCGTTTTTTTATTACGCCAAGTAAGAATAACTTTTAGAGCGCGTTCATAAATATACGCACCCATTTTTCCCTTTATACTTTACTTCAGTAAACCACTTCATTTATCGAAATTAATACATTTTTTAAAATTATCTTTAAACTTCCTCAAATAAACAAATAATTGCGGACATAATTACGTCTCAGCTACAGTTTTGTATTATATAAATTTGGTCTTGAGAAAGGGGGGAGGGTGCTTTGTGTAGTCATTGAGTAAACTTACTCATTAGCTCTTGTCTATATGGCTTCAAATTCTTTACGGATTATTGCAGCATTGGTTTATTATGCGAAATGTAATGCTCCAAAGCTTATATCGATTAGAAAGCTTACTAACGTGACATACAGCGACCGTAAAGTATGTATTTATGGCACCACTTTATAATAATTGTATTTAATTATATACAATGTTATGAAATATTTGTGATTATATAAACTTGAATTATTTTGCATACGATTTTGTATATTATTTCTTTTAGACTGTCTTTAAAATTGAGCAGGTTCACAGAGAGCAATTTTTTTTTTTTTGCGAGATTGCTTTTGTCTGACGGAAGTGTAGTAAGCTGCATGAAAGAAAACTATCTAAGGCTTTAAAAAAATTAATTAACAATAATATAGTCATTGGTTATCAGGAAACTATATACTATAAGAAATTTTCTTCCTTCAAAATTAGTTTTTCGAGATGAATGCTTCAAAGTAAAATTAATCACCTAAATATTCCAAAGTAAAACTACATTTCTAAACTAAAAATTATAATATAAGTTGTGTGAGATTTTTTTTTATCTGTTTCCATAGCGTTACGAATTTTTAGAAGCGTGATGTAGTAAAACCGTTTTTTCGTCAGATTTTACAATCGCTAATGGTAGTTTATTCTTGTTGTATACTTAACACTCATTTTAAAATGTTTGTTCCAAGTATTATATAAATAAAATGTTATAAATAAAGAAATATTAATAATTATTTTATAACTATAATTTATAAATTTTTGTTTTACTTGTTTGTTGGTCAGAATTTTCTTACTGCACATTAATTTTATCATTGTAATGCTGGTCACTATAGTGGGCACATCACTTATATCCTAATTCGGTTTTATGATTTTATTTAATTGATGTTATACGACTTTAAATTTACGTATTTTCTTATTGCTATGTATAATTTATTACTAACAATTGTTTTAGTGATAAAACTGAAAATGAAATTGTGTACATTCATGCCTGCATACTCTATCAGAAAAAAGGCAATTCATTATATGTATATGCTACCTTTATCTATATTTCATGTTTCGATTGTAGTATACTTATGTTATTTAGCATGGAAAAAAGCATTTTCACAAATGGGTATTCAAGAAGCCTTTTTCAGCTGTTTAAAAATCTTAAAAATTAAAAAAAGGAAACCATAATTATTTACAAAGGTCTTTCTTGCAATTTCGTTAGATGAAATCCAACAAACCGTTGCACGCTCGAAGCAATAATAAAAAAGAACACAAAATGAGTCGGACTAAAAAAAATGTAGCTGAAAAGCGATACTACAGGTGCTCGTCTTCAAAGCTTTTCATTTGTGAAGCAGCTCCTTTCCATTAACTTTTTTTGCTGAAAAGGCATGTCTCCGTTTCTCGTTTCCCAGAACTTGATATGTATACAAGCGCGGATTTTAATGTCTGAAGTTCAGTTTTCCACGTCCTTGAGTCTCGAGTGCACATTCACGAGAAATTCTATTGGATTCCCGGGATTCAGCATTACATGAAAAAAAAGTTGAATGAAATAAAATTAGTTATATCTGCAATAGAAGTAATAAAAATTAATTTTTTTTTTCAGTTACAAAGTATGTATTATCATGGTTTTTACTATAAAAATATTTTTGTACTCCTAGTTTTACCTTGTTTTGCTTGTAAAAGTTATTACTCAATAATTAAAAACAAAAAATATGTCTCGTGCAATTTTTTCGATAAAAATTATGGCTCTTAGCAAACATATATATCTTTTTTAGTAGTAACTACAGGAAAAGTGCTGGATAGCTTCATACATATTTACGTGACTAAGAAATATTTAATTTTCAGTTGTTCCATTTTAACACGAGAAAAATTTTAAAAAAACCTAATTAAAGTAAGTCCAAAAATTGTTTAAATCTCCAAGTGTCAACTCATAGCATTTAAATTTTGTCGTACTTCAAAATAATTGTGAATTTCTTAATAGATATAACATAAATTATGTTGAACTAAAAATATTCAATTTATGTTAGCATTTAAGTCGATAATAGATCAAAAGCTTACATGGTGGAGACTAATTAACTTATGCTGGAACATCTTATAGAGTCTTATAGTTATAAAGCTTTCGATGATGGTAAGCATTGTTATCATATAACCATAATTTATTTCCAACATTACAAAATGTATTACAACGAGAATAGAGTGGATACAGTAGCAAAGTTTGTGTCAGAAGAAAGACAAACCCATTGAGAGTTTTTACATTTCTTGAATTATTTTACACTATCTAATAACCTGCGGCAATATCAGGGTATTGCTGATATTTTACCATAATAAGATTTATACCAAACATTTTTAGTAAACAAATGAAAATTTTAGGTATTAAAGATTAAATTCATAACAAAACCGTTTAATAATTATATTTACTGAAGTCGTTATGCTTATGCCCTTTTCAATATTTAAATTGGATTGAGTTTTTGATTTTATAACACGCTTTTGCCCGCGATTTTGTCTTTATGGACTTCAGAATTGTATCCAAAGGGGAATGACTGAAGATGTAAAAATTAATTATAAAAAAATAGATGAGTCTGATTTGTTCTGCAGTTTAGGGCGCCATTGACACGGTAGAGTTACAAAAATGATATTTCTTCTCGACACTTATAATTTAATGAATTATGTTTGTTGTAGACAAAATTTAATTATTTATTATTTTCCACCAGTATGTACAAGTTTTGGGCGCTCGATACTCTTGAACAACCATCACAGATCTGACCATAGGAGAAACATGGAGTGCCCAAATTACTACCCGCCACTTTCAAATTTTTGCACTGGGACTCATTAATTGTTATTGTAAATAGTAAATTCAACCTCTTAAATTGTGATGGAAAATCAGTAGAAGTTTTTGGGATGCCTAGAATAAACACTCTCTCTCCCCTTTAGGTGCTCCGGTGAGAATAACCGCCTTTAAAATGTTTCTCCCCTGCTCTGTGTTGCGCAGCCTGGTACCGTTTCACAATCTCGGTGCATCAAGGTTACTTATCAGCAAAACCGGGACGCCAAACTTAACATCCAGTTTGTGGGAAGGCAGGTAACACCTAGGCAAGACGTGACGGACGTGCGAACGTTAGCATGTTTCAAATCCAAGGCAACGCCGTCTATTGATGTATTACAAAACTAAACTGATAAGTATTACCGACATTATTTCGCTAGTCGCCTCCAACTCCACTAAGCGCATGGGTCTCGCCAAGGAGAATGTTAGAAAGTTGCTAGAACTTACTTATGTGACCGCGTGGTGGGCATCGAGAAGCGATATACACTCACTGTTTGTGTGTCTATGATTTACCTACTATGGTTTTCTATTATAAAACTCGATTTACCTTTTTTTCCTCTCCCTTAGCGATGAAATTTCATTATTATAATGTAGCCTATGTGTTAATCCAGGGTATGAACCAGCTGTGTGATACTTTTCTCCCTAATCCGTTAAGTGGTTCGGGCTTGATTAAGTAGCAAACATCCAAGCATACAAACTTGCACATTTATTATCACTTGGATTGTCAATGCAGTTAAAAACATTTTCTATCATTTGGCTTCAAAACATTGAAGACATTTATTGTTTAACCACGGTCAGTGCAAAATTTCTTGGTAGTCACCAGCAACCATTTCAATTATCGTTCTTCTTAATGAGTCCTGATGTGGTACACAAGTTGCATACATAAACCCCACAAGAAAAAAACTAGCGATCTTAGTAGCCGCAATGACACTCTTTCCCGTCCAATACACCTGTCGGAAAAATGTATCATCCAGGAACCCTCGTAGATGTAATCCTCAATGTCAAAGTGCGTCCGTTTGTAAGAAAATCAAATGGATTACAAGTCATTCATTTGAGGCGCAACGAATTTTTGCATCACATCCAAGTAAATAGTAAGTGCTGCAAGTTATTTTACGCTTGGCAAAAAAAATATATGTCTCACGACTCCTGTCATCCATCGTATCACACTGGTCATTCAATTTTAGTGCTATCTCTGTGAAGTTTCCTAGTGAAATGTGGATTTTATGAACCCATTAAACGCAAAACCTTTTTTTTTTCACTGTCCCAAAAATGTTAAAAGTATCCTCCTTTGAAAAAAAAGCATGCAGATACTCATTGTCGACAATGATTTGATACAAAATATCGGTTGAAAAAGTATCATGACGAAAATCGGCTATTAAGCTTCTACTAACCTGGAATTATAAGCATACAGGAGAAGTTCTTGCTTAAAATTAAAACAAAACTTTGGCCATTCCAAGTTTCAACGACTGCAGTGTCTCCTATAGCAACTCAAACCTTACTTGATGACCACCTGGCCTGCTGTCATTGCCTCCTGGTGAATATGTTATGATTTCAAAATCAAGAACCAGAGAGGTGTAGAGTGACAAATAGGGAAATTTTGATGTGTAACATCTTACCTCTCGGTATACGTAATTTGGTATTGTTTGTAGAGGGCGACCATGTTGCAGCTGGAGAGCACTGCGACTGTGGCATTGTATTGATATTTTTTTAATTTTTGTACTAAAAGTGTCCACGGTGGGTGGGATTTGAACCACGAGAACAGGGTTGATCTCGTGGTCAAGAAGCAGACACTCTGACCACATGATGACGAGCAAAGTTGATTATGTAATATAAGATATAAATGATGTGTACAAAGCGCATGGCCATCGTCGAAGACGTTTCAAGTATTCAGCCATCTTGATTTTTTGTCAAAGACGTTAGCGTCTTTGAAGATCATTTTTAATCGTTGTCTTGAAGACTTCAAGTTCAAGTATTGAGAAGGGATGCTGGCGGCCATCTTGGCAGTTGTCTTGACCAAAGTGTTGGTCAACGTCTCATAAAATGAAATGCAGGTCAACGACTTGGGCAACATCGAAGATTTTTGTTTTTATGAATAGTGTGTGAGGTCATCTTGCAGTAAATTGAAAAACAAATAATAACCCATCGAATACAAGTTAATGTATGTTGATTACAATCTTGGCTGCTCGCTCGGTGTTCCGGCGCTTGTAAACCTAACGTCAAAACTGTGTTAGCTATGTTTATTCTTACCTTATAGTCTAAAATGTACGTATTTTGGTGTGAATAAATCAAATATGATACCTGAGTATTGCTTGTGCGCTTTCTTGTCTAGAGTGCAGAGAACATTTCCATCGAGTAAAAAAAAAAAAAAGAGAATTGCGAATAAACACAAATCTTGACCGACAGAAAGTCGGAGCACAAAACAAACATGCAGACGACATGTAACTTTCACCAAGAATGCGTTTAATGCAATATCACTTCTTCCAAGGTTATACACAAATCAGTACCACGAACTGAGCATTAAACATAAAGACAAATTCCCATACACGTCAAAATTGACTAATAGCCTACCAACATAATTTACGTGAAGATGCAAATGAAATGCAAGTGTTGAGAACGGTCATCTTGACCGACATAATGCAAGTGTAGACAGCCAGCTCAACTGTCAGAAAAAAATACAAAACATTTCTGAAGCGGCCATATCGGGCCTCACCTCTCTCGTTGGAAGACTGGGGTCAAAGACCGTAAAGTTACACATCACTAACGTAATGCGCTGACGACCATCATGGCCGAAAAACGACTTAGCAGACGTCTCTGACAAACATATACACGCCTGTGAAGGTGTGAGTAGCCGATTAGATGAGTTGTTGTGAACAATTGTCTTGCTACTGTAAATAACCTCGGATTCTGGGGTTACAGAGCTCGGTTTGAAAATTAGCAGAATTTTTAACGAACTAGCTAAGTTCGTGTATGCTCGTGTCTTTTCGGCCGTCTTAAGTAAGTACGTCAAAAGAGCTCATGTTTAAGCATGCAGGCTTCATGAAGCTCGTCTTGTTCAAGGACTATGAAACATTGAGAAAGAAATCGCTGTCTTGAGAAACAAGACCGTCTTCACCAAAACTGTCTCAAGACGGTGCTCAAGACACGACTATGAATACCAGCCTAGTTGACTTAATTCTCAAGACTTATTTCGATTAGCTTTTAACAAACTAATTCTCACAATATTTATACAAGAAAATATTTTCATTGAAAATACACAATAAACTGCCCCCCCCCCCCCCAAATATTTATGTTTATAGTATTCAAATCAGTGCATTATGTCTCAGAATTCTCAATACCCTCTGAAGTACATATAATTTGGCAAACTTCACTTTGACTGTTTAAATACTTTCAGTCACTTTTGGTCAGAGTTCGGTGTAGAACTGTATCAATTATTTTTAAGAAGTGAGAAATCACAGCAGAGTGGTTTGCAAATTGCGAGGGCAAGTAATATCCTGTGATTAATTTCTGATCCGATCGACACGCAGCCAGGGACCCCCACCGCAGGCAATCGATGTCACTGTAATATGTGCTCCCGGTGATTAATTAGGGGATAATAACCGGAAATTGGCCCTTGTGGCGCGCTTCCCCCAAAGGGATATGAGCGCACTTTGAAAAAAATGAGGAGAGAAAGGTTAACAGATCAATTCTGTAACAGGTTTACAGAACATCTGTTAACCATTCTTCAGTACCAACAACACAATCATTCGTGTACGAAACATTCTAAACAATTATTAATAACAGTGATATGTGTGCTAGGGACAGTTGTGAGATACCTACTATAGCGATTATTAATGTCCCATTGGCAACATTCTAGGAGGCATGTGATATACTTGCTAAATCTTAAAAATGTTGAAAGTTAAGTTTACAACGATAAATATAGTAACAAATTTTATTTTAATCACAAGTAATTTAATGATAATCCATTGACATTTTATAATTGAATAAAATCGGCAAATGATAAACTGAAGATAAAACCTGTAATTAGAATATGAATTAAATGCATTTTTAATAGAAAGATTTTTCGACACAATATAAAAATCAAATTTTCACACTACTACAGTTTCAAACTAAAAATTTTAATGTTCACTATGTTTAATTTGACCTAAGTGCCTGTCACATCTTAAACTTATACCTTATTTATTAATTGACCTTTAATGTATTTATTAAATGAGCTTTATTTTAAAATATTTAAACTTAATTAACAATTATATACATACACGTTCTAATTCGAGTATTATTATCTGATGTTTCAAATGACTATCTTCTATGTCATAGCGAACCCTGACTGTTTCAAAGGTGAAGTAAAACAATCAGAAATGATTTAGAAATCATATTACATTTTACTATTGCAGTTCATACAACCTGTAAAAATGGGAAAGTCCCAAGAATATATTAAGTATTTTGATTTTAATTGCGATAGAAAATCCTTTTTTTTTAACTAATATAAATTGACGTTTCCCTAAGAGCTATCATTTTACGGTGCTATATTTTCTCAAATAATTTTGTGCTTTATGAAGTCATTTGAAAGATCCAGTTGACATGATAGCTAACGTTTTGGTTACAAAACGTGCCCTGTTGCTAAAATCCAAAACATTTTGTCTAACAGTTGCACTAACCTAACTTATTTGAAAGGGTTCTTTGGCTTAAAACGTAGAGCTTGCTTTGGGTTTCTACTTTAATTTTTAATTTTTTTTATCCGAATATTTGGCTGGATCTGAGAAAAATTATATTTGCCCAGGAGGTTTAACCCGAAACACTGTAACTGCCCTTAGAAAAGAACCAAGCCTTTTGAAGCAATTAAATGTAATGCATAAATTGTACTTCAAACCAGGATGATGAGCCTAATTATCCTTGAGGGGGTGGAGGTGAGATAGGAACCTACATCCACCATATTGGTTTCAACAGCTTTTGTACCCCAACTTTTATTCATCACGTAATGTTTTTAACCTTTTTCACATAAGCAGAGGTAACACATTTTTAAAAATTTTAAACAACAGCCCATAACAAACTGTCCATCAACAGTATATAAATTATATAATAACGTCGGTCATTATTAATTTCAGGCATTCCAGTTAATTAAATACTATGCTATAGCTAGGTCCATCAGTTGGACAACCGTGGGGGGGGGGAGGAGGGGGTCAATGAAAGGAGCAATATCCCAGAGGCCCGTATAACAGGTGGGACCTGTTTGAGTTTCCATATTTTTTTTAAGCTATATCTCTTTAGATGCATTATTGAAAAATGATGAAAGTGAATGTTTACTATGCGCACGCACCATGCAACGAAATTTTCACAGGAAGATGGTGGACCCACGTGTATGAACATAAACCCATACATAGTCACTTTCATCAAAATTTAGGGGACATACCAAACTTACTGGTGTGCCAAATGGAATTTTATGATACTGAATCTACTACGAAATATATTTGGTAAACTAAAATAGTCATATTAAAAAGTAATTTTAACTTTTAAAAGACTTATTGATATTAAAATTATAACAATTGTAATACATATTTGTTTTGTAGGCTACATAGTGCAGTGGTTATGGTGCGCAGCTTAAAAGCTAGAAAAATATGGTACAAAACATAGCTGTGGATTTTTTTTTTTACTTTATTAAATTACAAATTACAGAAATGTACGTATTGAGCTTTAATGAAATATATATGAGTAAATTTTATTTGTGAATGGTATTGATATAATATTATTAAATACAAAACTCAGGCCATTGGATTGATTTTTTTATACTGGGTGGACCTATCTATATACTATATTTTTACTTAAAATGACATTAAATAAATTACATTTATTAGGAAATGAATTTTCATGAATTCACATTAGTAACAAAGAATAAAACTTTACAATAAGTATAGTACAAATATCCTTTCATACTTAATAGTATAAACTTTTTATTTGAATTTTAACAAGGTGGGCAGAATTTCAATAAAATACCTTGTCAAAAATCAGGTAGAAGCCGAGGTTTAGTGTTTTTTTTAAATCTGTTTCTTTTTTTATCGCAGAAGTTTAATAATATTGTTTAACCTGCAAACTAAATTATTCGATAGTCGTCATAGCTGCTCCGGTAGCGAATTCTAGCGGTATGTGCGGAACTACGAGTGAGTCGTTTTCAGAAATATAGTGATTGATATTAAATACTGGTCAATTTAATTTTTAAAAATTAAAAAAAAAATTACTTATTGTGAATATTAGTAATATAAATTGTGTTTATAAACGTTTTTAAATGTATTTTCAAGTGCAATTATGTAAGTGAGGTTATGTACCCGTGTGTATAATTTATTTACATTATTATTTAATAAAGAATTAAAATTAATAAATTACTTCAAACATTTAGCAAATTTATTGATTTTCATTATTAGTTCAAATTAATCTCATTAATCTCACTGAATTAAATAATAAGTTTTATACAAAAATTAATATTAATATGAATACTGAGTAATCATTTCATTAATTTTTGTCGCAATATATCTATAAATCAAAAAGTATAACTTCTAACGCGTGTACGTAAGTACACAAAAAAAGTTTTTTTTATTGTACCATGTTATGACGAAAATTACAAGTCTTTTTTAAATATAATTTTTAGGGAATTTTACAAGAAAAAAGTATGTCAAATTTTTTGTGGATAATTTTACTGATGCAGAGATTTCTCTAACATTTTAGTGAAGTTTTATATACTTTTGTAACTTATATTTAAAGGTAAAAGTACAAGTACATAAGTTTTTGACTTTTCTATACTTAGATTTTTTTAACTTGTGTAAGTTTATTCGAGTTATTTTTTTAGTATTTTATCGGTTAATTTTTACTATTGTTAAAATGTTTTAATTAGTCAAAGTGCCACACGTAAATTAACGTGACTATTAGCACTCACGCACAAACTTGCCTTTGTGAGTGCTAATTTCTGTTTAATTTATTGACAAAGTTATAAAAGAAAGTGGAAAATAAATTCATAATAAAATAATGCGCAAACGAACAGATCGCGTTTACAGTTATTGCGTGGTAATTTTTAAAGGATTTAGATAATTTTTTTAACTGTAGTGTTTGAAAAATTGTACGCAAAGTAATACTAAGGGGGCTGACAAAATAATTTTCTCCCCTGGACCCTTTGTTTGTCTCGATTGGCCTAGAAGCTGTTTTTAAAAATAATTGATAAAAAATTGTTAGAGTATAAAAACTGTTGAAATTAAGGGGGCCGTCTGCCCGGGTATATGTGTGTTAGTGAGGTGGTATGATAAGCGCGACGCTCGCTGGTATTTCTAGCGCGGTATAGCCTCTAAGCGCCAGGCTCTGAACTGCCGCGCAGTCTTCTCTTCGTCACAGGAAAACTGTGACATTTGAGCGGTGACCGTAGCATTATATGGTAGAGAAATGAAGATAAAAGTGTAATGCAGGGCTTTTAAGTGCTTTCAAGAATCTGTACCGGTTGTTTTACGCCTAAAAATTACTCTGAAAACACGCGTTTTAGCCATTTTAATACTTCTGAAACTTAATCCGAAATCAAAAGTATTTTTCGACCCTCAGCGAATTCTTAAATGTTTTTCGTAAGCAGACCCTGCTCAGATATCTTGAGTAGTTTTGAAATCACGTTTTTTTTTTTTTTTTTTTTTTTTTTCGTGATGCTCTGCGCACTGTGTTTATGCCCGGGCAGACAGCGCCCTTAATATGGCATAGTTCGAATCATATCTCTCCTCTTCGACTTAAAATCTACGTCGTCATTGATGTGAACCTGTGTACTTTCCTGCGCCAGGCGGAAGAACATCAGCCGTGGAGAGCTCGGTCATCTTGCTAATGGGCGTGGGTCGTTGCGAACGCTTCGCAGTCAGGGGCGAAGAGTAAAACTACCTACGAACTGCGTCGTTACGGACGCTTGAACGTTCGGAGCGCGATAGAGACGGGAAGAACTACACAACGTTAATGGTTCGCGAGCATCGTCTTTAGCGTTTCTGGGCGCTTCGCGTTCAAACTACGCTGTCAGCTTTCTTGTACCTCAAATTCCAGTCCTTTAAGGGTGAGAGAATTAGGAAACGAGAGACGCCATCTTGGTTTCAAACAAAATTTTTTCCATTGCAATTTACTTGGTTTCGATTTTAAAAAAAGTGGGTTTTGTTAAAGCATAGCATTTAATTTATTGGAATTCCTGAAGTTAATAGAAACGTGCAGCTACAAATTTTCTGCCCTGTGAATTTATTGGCGTTTAGTAATGAATTATTTTTTTAAAAACTAAAACTGTAATTATTCTGATTTTAAAAGTTTTGTTGGACACACGTCATTGCTAGTTTACACTGTGTGTCGTAGAGAAAACCTTAAGAACGGGCAAACAAAATATAGGTAAATACACAAACACGCTATATCAGATGTTTAAATTGATTGACAGCGCAGTGAATTTGGTGTTAGAATTCTGTGCTGTCTATTCATTAAACAGTTGATATTGTCAGATTTTAGCTTGATTTACTGTGTGTTTGTTTTTGAATTTATCATTTGTTTGTGTTCATGATATACCAATGCGTATGTTTGACATAAATTTTTAAATGAATCTTCTTCACTTCGAGAATCGTTCAAAGAACGTGTAATAATTCTGGCAATAGACAAACTATAACGAACTCTGGAAACCTCGTAATATATGCTCGCTACCTCAACGAAGGCTGATTTTAAATATTAAACTTTAAAAAATTGTTATGGCATGGAAAATATCGAGACCAACGTGGCGCTTATCCGTTCCTATCCATCCTTCTTATGTAAACGTGTTAAAGTAGTTTTAGTTCAAGCCGTTGCATCTCTAGACGGGAGAATGCAGGTGAAATCGTCCGACCGCTCTAACGTGACTGCTTCTGCGCATGACGTCACATTGTTAGAGAATGGCGAGATGAGCCGGCAGATTGATATGCACGGCGTGCAGCGAAACATCTCACGTTTTTTGTGTGAAACTGCAACTTGTAAACTTCAAGTCAACATCGAGTTGAATTTTTATGTAAGAACCATTATATATGAATAAAAACAAATTGATCGTTCACTTTTTATTTGTTCAAATAATTAAACAAGTATATTTGGTAAACTGTCCCAGCCTACTGTGGCCGTAAAAATTGTGCAGGCTTCAGTAAAAAAAAAAATATATATATATAAAAGTGAAGTTTTATTTTTGGAATGACATTTGAGAACTTTATTCACGCTTCCATACAAGCTCCAATTTGTAATGTTTTGATCATGTATTATCACTGTAACTTTACGAAGAGTGCCGCTTGCAAGTTATCCAGATATCTTAGTATATTTAGGCGTGTCTTCCTAAATTTACGAGTTCTGAGATTGCTTGCATTGAAAATGAATTCACACGAATCGTCTTTGCGTGTTGATAAAACCTGCTAAATATGTTTGAATATATACAGAGAACAAACTATTATTCTTTGTACGTGCCTGCTTATATTATTTACTTTTTTATTTATTACATGTGGTGAAGTTAGGGTATGTTACATTTCTTACACTAAACAACATAATCGTTTACAAAGCAGGCACGTGTTAATTGATAGTAAAACGAAATTTGTTTAACGAAGTAAACCTCAGTAAAATTACAGTCAAGAAAATGAAAACAACTTACAAATACAAACCAAACCTAATAACTAAAGTATCAGGAAGTATAAACAAATCAAGCAAAGAGAACATAAAAACATAATTTAATGTATAAGGTATTACAAATTGAATTCAAATTATTGACATTAATATAAACAAGTTGAAATTTTTACCTAATGCCATAATTTTACTTACAGTTAAATGTTTCTTGGCACAATAGTTTATAACAATTAACCAAGATATGGACTACCTAACATAAAAAGACAAGTATATATTCATACCCTATTTGTTACAGAAAGTTAGGTTTAGTGTCGTAATACGACTTAGATTCTACAAATAATCCTCCGTTTATTCAATGTGCATACTTCATTAAAAAGATCCGTAAAATGACTGTACTTTCTAACATTGTTGTCACAACGTTATCAAATGTCACCAGGCACGCGTATCTACGGGCGTAACACGGCAGTTCTTCCATATTTTGTCCACGTTAAGTGAGTTACGTATCGATTCGTTTAGCGTAAAATCGATTATATAACCACTATCTCGCTACTAGTTCTCATTCGGTTGCATTTTAATCTGTCGGCCCTGTGTTCAGCCCGGGAAACGCCGGATACTGTAGCTAGTAGGTACATTTTAATTGTCAAAGTTATGGAGATGAATTTTTATTTTCGGGGATTCTAAAGCACGGGTGATCTAAGTCATGGCTTTCTAAATGACGCGTGGATCCCTATCGGAGAGGTTCAGTGGCGGGAGTTCTGGGATCCGAACCCGGGAGGGTAGAGGGCTCGGCCGGCCACCTTCGCTCTTGGGCCTCCGGGTAGCGGCAAACGGCCTGCGGGCCTGCGGGAGAGGGGTTGTTGAGTGGTCTAGTTGGGCGCTTGGCACGTGCGCTCTCTGGTAATGGGCGCAGCGTTAACGAGACGAAATGCTCTCTCTCTCGTATGCCGTGGCATTACCTACCCCTAATTCCACCCACAACCCCTTTCCCCCAGTCCTGCTCAAACACACTCCTCCTGCTACCTGCCAGGAACATACGGCACCCAGAAGCTCACGGGGACGGAGGGGGGGGGGGGGTTAATAAATGCGGCCAATTAGGGAAACCCCCTGCTCTTCAACAAACGACGTTACATAGCCCGGAAATTATTCCACCACGGCGGCTGAAAACGAAACTACATGCAAGCGGAAGTTAACCCCTTCCCCTATTTATCATTATTTTTTCTGGATTATATTACATATTGAACATACTTCTCCTCCCATCTGATGTGTTTCATTTTTTTTGTGGTCTCTCTCGGCCGTGTGAGTGTTTCTTTAGGATTCTAGTCTTGCCAACTCAACAAACTTGATGTTCCCACTCACCCTTCCCCGCCCCCCTTTTTTTTCCCCTCGGCCGTCCCAGCTCTTTGATGCTTGTTTCGCTCATCAAGGTAAATGCAGCTCCGCTCTCGTACCTACCTACCTACCTACCTACCTACCTCTTGGGACAAATTATTTCGCTGGAGTTAACAGCTGTGCGTGATGTGAGCTTGCACTCTGGAGAGGTTTTGCAAACAGACTGTTATTTCTTTCCGGAAAGAATCTTGGTTTCGCTTTACAATTTCTGGAATTTAATCCAGCAAGCAAGCCTTTTCGTGTTTTGTGTTTTGACGAGCGAAATTTAATAAACTGAAGTGCTGCAACTGTATTACAAAGCACGTACACATTGTGGACATTTATGGCTCTTTGATAGTTGGCATTTACTTCGAAATTGTTTTAGAACGACGGAAAACTTATAAATGTTTTAAAGTCGTTTGAAAATAACAAATCAAAGTGCTGTTTTTTTCATGCTTTGCAGTGTTATCTCAGTAATGTTATCCAAGCGATAAATTTATATATTTATTGTTTTTTTAATTTTTTTAGACTAAAATTATACTTTGTATTTATCTTCCGTCTACCTTATTAGTAATTGTTGGTCGAAATTTTATTTTTCCAGAAGTGTACAATGCTGAAGATTTCTTATTTTCAAGGTATTTTAACTGGAAGTTGTAGGAAACTGACCTTATGGAAACAATTTTCTGTTAATGATTAAATTATTTGCATATTAAAGCTAAAGTGTCTTGGTGTCATAAATGTTATGTTAAACCCAGATACGGGTGTAGAATATCGTAGAAATACAGCTTTTGTAACTTCTTAGTCAGATAGTCCTACAGAAATTGCAGTTTTCATTTAACTTATATTTTAAACTCTTTCAATCATATGCCTAAAATCGTTGATGTGCAAAAATGACACAATAAAACATTCTACGTTCTGCAGTGTTTTTTGAAGTAAATAAATATGGCCTTTAGATTACCGAACATAAATTTAGTGACAACCGATTGAACTATGTAACTCATTAGCTTATAAAATGTTTTAAATTTGATTAAGCCAATTTTTTTCTGACAGAAAAATTATAACAAAAAATTCAATATGCATAAATTTGCATGATTACATTAAATTTAACAGAAAGGTATATTCTAAATAAAAGACAACCACAGATAAATACAAGACTGCAATTATTTACGGAGTTCAATAACTTTTGATCAGGAATACACTTTTACAGTATACAGATAGTGATGATAAAGATAACTTACATCATTTATTGATCTAAAACTTGGATGCTTTCCAAATACCACGCTGCTGGTTATTAGAACGTCAGCACTATAAAATACGTTCCACAATTTTGCTGAAAATCATAAGCTGGTTTTTGCAGTTTTCTTATTTTTAGAGTAATTTTTCCTCAAATTCATCACATGCTCAAAGTACGCTGGTAGATATAATAAAACCTTTCGTGGACATGAAAAAAATTATTTATTGGCAAATGCAACACCAAGATTTTAATACTTTGCCCTTTATTGCTCTCGCTATTTAACTCACAAATATTATATTTATTACTATTTGAAGCAAGTATCGTAGATTAATAAGTTTTATTTCTGAAAACAATAAAAAAAAAATTTGGTCATTTCTCATTTAAAATGTTTTGCAAAATAAAATACAACCTTTTATGCAGCTAAAATAAACCTAACTGTGCAGCGTGACAGTATAAATGTGTTTCGGTAAATGTGTACCACCTTTTTATTTTGTATACGTATACTGAATTAGGTAAATTTACGTTTTTCTAGTAAATTTTGGAACATTTCAGAAGCAAAGCATTTTCATTTTTTTCTCTTTTTTTTCTTTTTTTTTCTTTTATTTTTTTTTTTGCTCCTTTGCTTGCGGGAAATTTTATTTCATGTTGCGTCCTCAGCTTATGGAGCCTCTAAAGTCTCTTTGTGTCGGGCGAGCTCGCTCCTGTTTGCTTCTCTCTCCTTGTGAGGTCCTGCAACGAACCAGGCACTGAATGTCCTGGTTCCATTAGCGGCGCGCTAAAGTCTGCTGTGGGCGCCAGGCACCCTGCCCACCACCTTAGCACCGGATTTGTGTTGTTTTTTTTCTCTTTCGCGTACGGTTAACATCCATGTTTTAAGGTACAGGCACTATTTCAATTTTTTTTTAAAAATTAAAACTTCAGAAGCACTTAGACCCGGTTGGCCAAAAGCTGACTCACGAATATTTTGTCTGCAAATTTACCACCCTTAAAAGACTCAGCAAAGGCTTGTTTTTTTTTGTTTTTTTTTTTTGTAATATGCGTCGCAACATGAGGAGTTAACGCTACACACTATCATGACATTCAAAATGTAAATCATATTCCCAATACTTGCATAAAAATTTGAAACTTTGGAAAAATGACAAATACTATAGTAACACATAAAGATGTAAATACGATGATTTCATTATTATATTGCATTGTTTAAGTTTAACAATACAATTGCGAATAATAAACTTACAAATATTTTTGCCTACTTCCATGCACTAGGCTGCACTCTTAAGGTGGGTTTAAGAATGTTGCGTGTCAGCCGTTTGTGTCACCGTAAAACGCATAAACCCTGTGACACTACACGGTGCAACGATGTTGAATTCCCACCGTGTCATTTATCCGTTGCAGCGTATCCGTATCAGAAATAAATGTTACTTCCCGTTACACCAGAAGGGCAGTTTATCAGTAGCCATGAGCGCAACTCAACAAAGCAGCGGCAGCCTGCAATTTTATACACCACACGCTTAAAAGAAGAAAGAAGAGAAGGTCACCTCGTTGGTGGAGGTCAAAAGTATTTAAACATAGGGAGCTGTTCAGTGGTTCAAGTTTTTTGGCTGATTTGAAATTTCAGGCATCAAGTGGACTATATAAGAACTTCACGAGAATTCATTCAACGGAATTCCAATTTTTGATGTTCTATTGGGCCAAAAATTAGGAACAAATCAATAAAATAAATATTTCTATCGAAAGATTATTGGAGAATTGAAACCCAAATAATGATTGTCTACATTTCATCGCCCCTATAGCCCATCTTTGTACAGATGTAACTTACTTCAATGTTTCCTTCCAAGGTTTTCACAATAACAGCACATACTGCAGAAACAGGTTTGCTTATAGACTGTTTCGAGATTTAAGAAAAGGTATTGAAGGCTAGAATATGAATCACCAGTGGTCAAAACGCGCAGTGCTACTGCCAAACTTTCCTGCACAGATAAGTTCGAAAGCTGGTCTGTTACTCGGAACAGACAGTAGAACAGGAAGAAGAACAGCGAAAAAAAAAAAACAATCTTTCAGTACACGCAAGAGATGAGTAACATCTAACCTCGGTAACGAGCAAAGTCATGTGTTCTCGTGTGGCGAATATATTTGTTATAAGAAAATCAGACACCACATTTAACGTTTAATTTTTTTAAAATAATCCAGAGCGTGATTAATATGAACGCAAATTTTCCTTTAAACTTCTGAACGCTAATCACACATAGTTTCCACACCCGTAGCTAGGGATTTGCTGCCGAAGCAGCTACGACGACTATCAAATAATTCCATTTATAGAGCGAAATTAAAAATTATATAGCGAAACGGCACCGCTAAAAAACGAAAATTAAAAAAATACTAAATCCGGCTTTTTGGACCTGATTATCTTCAAGAAATTTTATTAAAATGCTGCCATTTTGTTCACATTTATTAAAAAGTTAATACTTTGAAGTTTCCCTTTGGCTTTATGAACTTTGGTTCGCGTGTATCGCCACATTGGCAGCACCGTAGTTTCACATTTCCGTTCCATGCGACTTTCCTTTCATTTAAAAAATGACTCTTTCCAAATACCGTATACCGAGAGCTAAGATGGTATACAAAAAAAAATCAATTGCAATATTGACAGAAATTGCTGTAGCATTTTTCAGCACCAAAAGAAAAAAACAACTGAAGACTGTGAAACTTACAAAAACAAATTGTTTTACGTATATTTTGTAAAAAAAAATATAAGTAACACTCTAATGAATTGGCAGATTTTATATATATATATATATATATAGTATCAAGAATATTTAAACTCTGTTTGGATTTATCTAAATCTCATCTAGACAGTGTTTGAAAGGTCAAGTGTGCAACGTTTCATCGCAATCGGATGAATGGTTTAAGAACGCATAAGGGACAAATAAACTAGAAAAATATGTATAGGTATATATATAATATGTATAGGTATATACAGAGATAGAGAGACTGAGAGATATACATAAATATAGAGAAATAACGATAGAGAATGTTAGATGTATAAATATAGAGAGATGTATGGATATGGGTATATAAAGGAGAGACAAAGAGATATACTAGGAGATATATAAGAAGATATAGGTATAAGAATAAAGAGATAAAGAGATAAATAGAGAGATAGAGTGATATATAGATATATATAGATTGAGAGGTATAGATGTAACTAGAGGTATAGAGATATAGATAATCAGTGAGAAATAGAGAGATTATTTGTGTATGTGTTCCTACTACAAATAATTTACAAAATAAATTAATGAGGCATTGCAATTCATGCCGGGCATTAACTAATAGTATCTATCTAAAGTACATAACACACACAATCCAAACTGAATTTCACAAACTAAATACATGGGATAACCACCGTTTGTCACATTTACTGAATATATGATGTTACTATCCTATGTTTGTGTACTACAAAGAAGTATTACATATAAATTAGTTATTCTACCTGAAGCGAGATACTGAACTGTAAGCAATTAACTGGTCCTTGACTTCATCGGTATTTATCAAAAAAATAAGTGCCTTGTTTAACGGTCACAGATTCAATATTTGAAATAAAATGCTCTCGCCATCTTCTACTGACATCCTGGTGAACTTGCGGTGCTGGAGGGCGTTTTCAATGTCAAGTTCTCGGACGTCCCGTATTGAGGTTGCGTTAATAATGTGCAACATATTAGCTCTCGGTACATGGCATTTTGTAGGAGTAATATCGTGAATGGAATGGAAGTCAAAGAACGGATCACGATCTGTGGCGGATGGCAAAGCCAAAGAGAAACTTTATAGCATTAACTGTTTAATTGATTTTAACAAGGTGGGGAGATTTTTAGTAAAATTCCTTGACAAAAATCAGGTCCAAGCCAGATTACAGTATTTTTTTAAGTCTCTTTTGCTTTTATCGGAGCCATTTCATTATATAGTTTGAAATTTCTGTCTGCAAATGGAATAATTCGATAGTGGATGTAGCTGCTCCGGCAGCGAATTCTAGCAGCGGGTTCGCCAAATACGTGTGATTCGCCTCCAGAAAAAATGTAGTTGAAAACACAGTTTGCTATTATATTTACCACGCTCGGCATTATTTTGAAGAATTGTACGTTAAGTTACGAGTCCGAGTTTCGTAGTATAAGTGTATTTGAAACACGAGAACACATGAACTTGCTCTGGTCGAGTGCTTAAGGGCGCCGTCTGGACGATGGAAGGAAGCCACTGTAGACATTTACCTCTATATCTCTCCTTTGGAAAGAACTTGAGATTTTCAATTTTTGTTTGGGCAGGAAAGGAGTAAAAAGAACATTCGACGTCGGTCTGGTGGATTTAAGTTGTCACATACCCACCTTAACACTTTTGCGACCCCGCCAATATCACGAAAATGGCTCTTTTCAACCTATTTTTTTTGTGCAGTAAAAACCGTCAGAATTTAAGGAACTCACCAGTCAGACGCGCCCTGTACCTTCTTGCATTGATTCCTGCATTTAAACAGGCATGTGACCGCGGAAAATTCTTAATGGCAATACTAGAGGTAAACGTATGCACGGGCGAAACTGCTAGCCACCTCGTGGCGCCCTCTGTAGCTGTACCGGCAGCCGGCTGCTATCTCTCCCGCCGCGTTGGCGTGACGTGTAGCCGGGAGAGGGGGGGGGGGGCGAGGCCTTGAATGCTCAGGGCGATAGTGGCCCTTCTCCTCCTCTTCCCCCTGTCAGAGGAATAACTGAACAAGAACGTGTAAAGGAATTACGGAGTGATATTCACAATGGACCATTTCATGTATTCGGGGACCATTCAAAGTGCAGTGAACGAGAATACTATTGTGATGGTTCTAGAAGCACAGAAGAGAATATAGTTCCAAGTATGAAAAGTATGGGCATGTGGGATGAAATAATGTCAGAAAATAATGTGGTAGTTCATCATGCAGAAAGGCTCTTGAAAAACATGACAACAAATCGAGCTGAGTCTTTTAATAATACAGTTGCAAAGTTTGTTAGTGGTAAAAGAGTCAACTTTTCTCTCCGTGGGGGATACCTTACCATAAGTGAACTTTCAGTTATTTCGTGCAATGCAGATGGTAACGAACAAGCCGAAATTCACAAAAAATTCACAAATCACAGTCCTGGTGAATATTAAAAAAAAATATTTAAAAGCAAAAAAAAAAATTCTACTGAAAAAAGAAGAAAAGAGGCGCTTGGAAAACCCCACAAGAATGCTAACAAGAAAATTAACTTTTCAGAAGACTCACATTATGGCAATGTTTCTCAGATACCAGACATGAATCCTGAAGAATACGAAAATAAAAAAGAAGAATTTTTGAGAGGACTGCAGTGTGACAGCAAAAAAAATTCAGGATATCCAGTCATCAACCACTGGACAAAGGCACTGTATCTTGTGGAAATGTGAAAGAGCAAAGCGTCTGACGGCTTCAAATTTCGGAAAAATATGTCAAATGAGAGAAACAACACCGCGCTCTAAAACAGTTCAATCTATTTTATATTCAACCTTCTCTGGAAACAAAGCAACTAAATATGGAATTGAGAACGAACCTCATGCAGTCACTCAGCTGGAACAGGAGGTGGGCTTAGTCATAATTCCTTCAGGACTTTTCATTGACGAAAATATACAATTTCTAGCAGCATCGCCTGATGGGCTCATTGGTAGTGATGGCATCATTGAAATCAAATGCAACTGCCAAGACTATGCTTCCTGAAACGGTAATTCTGGAGAAAAAAAAAATCTTTTTTGTGAATTGAAGGATGGAAAAATGCATCTCAAGATCGGTCATATGTACATGTACCAAATTCAGGGACAACTCCATGTTACAGGTCGCTAATTATGCCTTTTTGTCGTTTGGACTCGAAAAGGAATGCTTTTTCAGAAAATAACAAAAGATTACCATTTCTATAAAAGTTTAATGGAAGAAAAACTTATACAGTTCTACATGAATTCATTACTGCCAGTAACACTAACGTGTCATGATGTAGTCCTTCAATGAAGATATTTAGAAAACACGGCGGTTTTATTTCAACTTAAATATTGGGTTTTACAATGTACTTTTTATAGGACTAGTATTTATACAGGTAATATGCCAAGTGTCATTCTGATTGGGAAACTATGTTTAACAAGAAAACCAGTTTAAATGTGCTCGTGCATATGTGTGTGGTGAGTTTGAGAAAACTGAATGCAGAAGGTGATTTCAAACAGAACATGTAAAATTGGTATCTGCATAAATAAGAAAGTACTTAAAGGTGTGAACATTGTTGGAAAAAATGTTTATTTTGGGATTGTATGTAAATACATTCAAAAATTTAATTAATATTTAACACAGTTCTATATTTAAAAACAATTTTATTTTATGGGTTATCTCTATGCATTATTTTCTTCTTCTATTTTGTTTGGTTTGTGGATTCTTAGGTATATTTCGAAGAAAGACTACCTATTTTTATCGAAGCCGTTTCCAAAGTGCGACTGCAGGAAAATTTTAAGATGATTTTTCGTTTAATGTTCTATAGATACCGAAGCCATCGTGAAATCAAACGTTTGTGTGTATATACATATACAATTTATGGACACGATACTGCCTTAATTGTGCACAAATCATTTCCAAACTGGTAAATAAAATATAGTAATAAAATTTTGGTCGAATTCTTTAATGGGAATAATCCCACCAAAGTGGTAAAATGGGGAAGGTTTTGATTAACGTAACAATCGCTTTAAATCCCATAGTATGACAAATACTGCATCGTTTGAACGTATTATAACTCGTAGGAGTAATACCAAAAACCTTTGAATACATTTTTTTGATACGACCAACCATAAATGCAAGGGTCGGAAAAAACATGAGTTTGAGGACAGAAAAGTTCGTAACTTCCTTAGTAGACACATCATCAAATCTGTTAGTATTGTTTGTAAATGTTATAATTTTTAACACAATTTTTTGTCTGAAACAATTTTTGATAAGCCAAACGATTGCTCAAGGGGTTGTAAATAGCAAGGGTAGAAATATAAAAAAAACTAAATTTACATACCATGTACAATATTAAATACGTTATTATTTATGGTAAAACCCTTAAAAATTAATTATATAACAATTAATGTTAAATGTATATTTTTATTTTTTATCTAAAACTTTGGTCCAAAACAATTATTGATTAGACCGCAAGAAGTTGAAAAAAAAACTCATGTGGAGATAAAAAGAACTGAACAAAACTTCCGTACCATGTACCTACACTATCAAAGTCATTCATATTTTTATTTTACTTTCTATATATTGCCAAGAACGTTTATATGAAGTAAAATATTATGTAACCAGCCATTACTCCAAGCCGTGGGAATAAAAACGGTTAAAAGACAAAAAAAATCATTAACTTTTTAGTTGATATACTATCAAAAATGAAATAATTTATGCAAAACTCCTAAACATTATCCAAAACCTTTGGCTGAAACAATTGTTGCTACGACGAACTATTTACAGTTATAATAGAGGTTGAAAACAGTTTTATAGTTCCTATCAAATATGTTGAAATTTATTTTTTACTATCTTCATATTATCATAAACAATGATCCAGAGCAATTTTTTGTGACCACTTTACGTTCTATGTTATTCAGTCCTGGATGAATTGAACTAAATCTTTTACAATAGTTTTGGGACATGGAATAAGACAGTGTTCATTCGATCAATTTTGAATATTGTAGAACGTACAGGATGCTTAAAAAGTTTCAGAAGTTTATATAAGTTTTTTGAACATTTCATGAAGTGATAGGTACTTCGAAATCTACCTAAACCTGTAGTCTGTGCCGAGAGGTATGGATTTCGTTTACTCAATTTGTCATACTGGAAAAACTGTGTAGTGCAGTGCTTATGAATAAAGTTGAATGACAAAAATTTATTTTGCAGCTGCCTTGAAGAAAATGTTTTTTGCTGTAAGGTATATTTTTATTTTGTTACTCGAAGATTTAATATTACTGAATAAATATTTTTCTTTGATGATTTAGATTCGTTTCATTTGTTATCAAACTTTTTTTAAAACTTATCTACTTTTTATTTCATACCAAACATTCTTAAACTCAAAAAAAAAATTCCATTATTAAAACTCAAAATGTAACAGCCGTTAGTAAAAATGTGTGCCTTTTAAATTATTTGTATTTAAAATATTGCTACTACTGATTTTAGTCTGGAAATTTGCCTGTTTGCCTACGTATTTATGACACCCTTGAGACTGAATAAAACTGCCCGCGCCCTTGGTGCAGAAATGCTGTTAATTTAGTAACCGATCAAAATTTAAAAAATATATATAGATAAAATTAAGAAAAAAGTTCAAAAGTTAAACATTTTTGGTATTAAATATATGTAAATTAAAATGGTCATTCACAGCGTGACTGTACTGCTGGCACCATAGAGGTTTTCAAGTAGTTTTGCGAATAACCGGGAAAACATCACATTGTAATCAATCATCAATGTAAAGTAGTGTCCAGACATGTATTTCTAAGTCAGTAATTCAGACAGAATTATTTTTTTACGTATGCAGTCACATTTGTCTGTGTGACATATACACAATAACTTATTGTTAACACGTTAATATCAACCACTAAAATAAGTATTTTGCTATATCGCTACACTCTAAACATATATGCAATTGGCACGCCGGCTACGGTAAACTAAAGGACGCAGAAAGATTCAGACACATAGTCCAGGCATTTTATAAGAAAAAGGGGTCGATTTATGGACAAATTGTAAGAAAAGGTTTTATTTTATCAAAATTTGCAGAAAAATTCGTAGAATATCATGTCCAAAATCAACCGAAATCCACTTTATTTTGGTAACGTTTTTTCCGGGATTTGTCCCGGAAAAATGGGGAATAAATTAATAACTGGAAAACGGTGCGTTCTACGAAGAAATGTATAGACACTAAAATTAAAGAGAGCTAAATTTACCATAAAATATCAAAAATGTACAAAATCCACTAATAAATACTATTTTGTTTTCTGGAATTCGTCCCGGAAAAACCTAAAATATTGAAATAAATTGAAAATGGCGCATTTTATAGCAAAATGTTTCATGACAAAGTTAAAGTACACAACGATTTCCATAATACATTACAAATACACAAAAATCAACACAAAATAGGTTTTTGGTTTTCCAGAAAATTTCCTGGGAAAAAAAAATACAAAACGAAAACGTTGTATCGTACGTCAAAGAAAGTCGTGACTAAAATTAAAGACTTTTTTGTATTAAATATAATTTCAATTCACCAAAATCTGCTCATACATATTTATATATATATTTCTTGTGTGCGTGTGTATGTCACTGAACTCCTCCTAGACGGCTGGACCGATTTTGATGAAATTTTGTGTGTGAGTTCACGGGGATTCGAGGATGGTTTAGATTCACAATTGGATATTTTATCTCGATTCTGAGTTAAGAAAAACTAAAAAAAAAACACGCTTTAAAAGCAAAAATTGCAACGCATTATTAGAAGCCATTAAGTTTTGCTATTGTAAGGAACTAAGTAGAGTAAGAAAAAAATAAAGATCCTGACAGTTTATAGCGTCGCCATATTTGTTTCAATTTTCAATACCCTTTTTGTATATTACAATTTAAGGGCGCGGTTACACGGGAGTCTGAACTACTTCAGGTGAACATGTTCAGCTGTTGAGTGCGGTTACACACAGTCTGAACATGTTTCGTTCGAGGCCATTTCTCATTTAACTTTAACAGGTTGGCAAAGTAGTTCAGATCGACATATCTTCTACATTAGCCTCTGATTGGCTGGTTAGAATATAAACAGTCTTTTGCAGAAATTCTAGATGGAAAGTGTTTCTGGCACAAGTTCGAGTAATATTTTACCGAATGCAACAAAAAAACCAACAGATAATTATACATATTTTTTAATTTATCCTGACCTTAATTTTCTTAAAACTGAGATAGGTACTCTCGCTCAGAAAATAATAAAAAATAAGTTTAAAAATTTTACTGTGCATGTTTGAATTCCCGATTTGTAAAAAAATATTGAGCAATATGTAAACACATTTCATTTCTGCTGATAATGCTGTATAAACAAGTGAGAAAATCCCGCGTTTTCTGGATGCAATTAAAAAATAGAGATCAACAACACAGTCATTCGTTGACAGTAGACAATCGGTTTTAGAGCTAAACACACTTTTCAGCAACTACCGTGTAACCGCACACTTTCGCGTTTGTAAACGTGTTTACTTAAACATGTTCACCTGAAGTAGTTCAGGGTCCCGTGTAACCGCGCCCTAAATTGCAGAAAAAAAATCATGTTTCATAGCAACACAAATAGTGAGGATGGTTTAGATTCACAATTGGATATTTTATCTCGATTCTGAGTTAATAAAAACTAAAAAAACACGCTTTAAAAGCAAAAATTGCAACGCATTATTAGAAGCCATTAAGTTTTGCTATTGTAAGGAACTAAGTAGAGAGTAAGAAAAAAATAAAGATCCTGACAGTTTATAGTGTCGCCATATTTGTTTCAATTTTCAATACCCTTTTTGTATATTACAATTTAAATTGCAGAAAAAAATCATGTTTCATAGCCACACAAATAGTGAGTGTGTGTCATTTCTCTATGTCCACGAGGTCTCGCCGCGTCAATTTTCTCCTTGGAGCGAACCCGTCCGCTTAATTAAATAAACAGCTTTTATCGTTGAATGATTTCATGATTTATTTAATGAAAATATGCTCTCATAAAAAAATTAGTTAGATAGACATTCAATAGGTGTCTTTCTCTCACTCTCTCTCTCTCTCTCTCTCTCTCTCTCTCTCTGAAATGTATGTAGCTTGCTCGCGGGTCAGTAATGCAGACAATCTTTACATTCTAGCTCGAGACGGAAAAAACAGTAAATGTGGTTTACAAAGACATTTTATGAAGTGTCTTCCCGTCATTACATTTGAAAGTAGAAACATATTTACTCAAAATTTAGGTAGTAACATATTTTTATTGCAGAGACTGAAATAGAGGTGAGAAAAATTATCATTTGTGAACATAAGAAAACCACTACAACTGTATCAACTGTTATGTTATAATGTTTAAATTTCTAAATGGTGCAAGATAATACAAAATTCCATGCGGAAAAAGTCGTGGGCAACAGATACGTATAGTTATAGGTGTGGGGCTATGCATGCTGATTTCTCATATACTGCATGGATGCGAACATGTAAGAATAATCTATCTATCTTACTATAATCAAACAGTACTTTTTCTGTCTGTCTGTACGCGATTTTGATGAAATTTTGTGTGTGAGTTCACGGGGATTCGAGGATGGTTTAGATTCACAATTGGATATTTTATCTCGATTCTGAGTTAAGAAAAACTAAAAATACACGCTTTAAAAGCAAAAAAACTAAGCATTGTTGATAATTAGCCTCCATGGCAACGGGCTTTTGCATTGTTGTTGCCTTCTGCGTAACCATGGGAAAGGTTTTTGGTAACGGCAGTGGCGTGCCCAAGAGGAGGGGTATGTATAATGAGAAGATACAAAATGTCCAGCGTAGAAATACCTACCGCCATATCCATATCTCACAAAAAGTACATTTGGGCAGGACAATGTCTGTCGGGAAATAGAAAGATAGAGAGAGTTATAGAGATATACATAGAGAGATAGAGAATTAGAGAGATGCTTAGTATATGTTTAAAAAATTACAAAAAAAAAAATTGATTGAGGCATTGCAACGCATGCCGGGCATTATCTAGTATGTATATAGTTTTTTTTGTGACTCGTCCTGGAAAATCTTTAAAAATTCAATAAAACGAAAACGGAACATCGTATTAAAAAAGTTTCAGTGGGACAAACAGAAGCACACAAGATTTCCTATACTAAATCCTAAATTCACTGAAATATGGTAAATATAATTTATTTTGTGATCGGCCACGGAAAAAGTATTGAATATTTAGGCTAAATAACAGAAAGAATTGTATCCCATGTCAAATTATGTCAGATCCGAACTATATTCATTTTCCATAATATATTTTAAAGTCACTTAAATTATATTCCTTTTTCAGTTAGTGATGTGTTAAAACGTTTTTAAAATCTACCTTAATTATTTTCCAGAAAAAAATCAGACTAATTTTAACTGCTTATCGTTTGAAAGATAAATTCGACACGTCCATTCTCACAAAACATACCATACAATTAAATTTACACAAGATTTCCAGTGACCTGTTTCGAGAAGAAATAGAAAAATATACACACATTGGGATGCACTCTGCAACACACAATACTGAATAAACATGCATGGATATGTAGGAACACCCTACCTTAAAAACCGTCACAGTAACTGCAGTCCTCGGGAGGTAATTCATGCCGGTTTTTACAGGTTGATCCATGACAGTTTACAGAAGCAGAAAAACATGAGATGCCGTGTTTCCTACTACTGCAGTTGGATGCACCGCAACCATCTTCCTTGCAAGTGCACCTGATTACCTTCAAAAGGCATTCCGGAGCTGTTGACTTGTCTGTCGAAATTGGCAAGAGAAGGTGGCCACATTATCTCCATCCCCATTCTTCTGGATTCATCTTAATTCCCTTCCATTCTTGTATCTGATAGAAAACCCTTAAGAAATGGAAACGAGCTGAAGCACTAGTTGGAGGTAACTGTTCTGGTTGTACACATTTGTAACTAGTAGCTGCTTTCTCACTAAACACTTTAAAACGCAAAGTGTCGAGTGTGTCACTTCTCGACCCATTGTACAGGCGTACTGGCAGCTGTTCTCCCGATTTTACAATGTCTTCTTTTGATACACTGGGAATACTATCTGAAAATACTTTCGCAAGTTGCCTGAAGGCACTGTCATTCTGGATCAGATTCAATATTTTCCCCTTTCCTATACCATAGATGTGTGATGTTGTGTCACATCCCATGAACGCATGGCAGAAAAGAATATTACTACAAATTTCATCACCGAGCTTCAACTTTAGCTCCTTAATGTGATATGTTTTCTTCTGCCTTTGTTCACTTTTTAAACACAAACAGTTATGTGATTGTGGATCAAAGTAGTAGAGTAAAAGGACAAGTAAATCTGTGTCTGTTCCTATAACTGTTTTCAACTGTTCTTTTGCACATTTTAGAGCTTCTTGAACAATGTAAATATCTGCATCACCTGGTGCTTCGACAACAGGACATTCTGCTAGGCGTAAATGTATTGCTAATAACCTTAAAAATTGTCCTTTATTTCGCTCGTTCAAAAGAAACATATCTTTACGGAGTGATAGTTGCATTTCTCCTGTGAATTCAACTACAGGTGATGCATTACCTCTTTTTCTTCTCATATGTGCTGTGTCTTTAGTACTGTGAGTTTTCCCATATCCATCAAATACAGTAGTTGCTAATCCATAATTTTTCAAGATGAAACGTACAGCTGAGCGATCTCGTTGTAAATTGCAGTATGGGGCCAAGGTAACTGATAAAGTAAATATCCTCCGTCAATGACATATTTAATCGCAGTTGCGTTTTCATTCACTCAGTACAAGGGAATGGGAAATCAATCGTATAAATAGTAACTATACCAGGACAATAGTGCATAAATTTTAAGCAAATTTTGATAAAGTTCAATTATATAATGCAACCTTTTGCCCTTAATTTAATTCACGATTTATTTTGAAGTACGGTGCACGGTTTCCGTTTTTTTTTTCTTTTTATAACTTTTTTCCGGGACATTTCCTGGAAAACAAAAAAAAAACCAATGAAATGTTGATCTGTGTGAAATTCTAATATATTATGAAAAACATTGTTTACTTTATCTTTTTCCTAAACCATTATGCTGTAAAGTGCACAATTTTTCGATTTATTTCATTTTTAATATTTTTTCCGGGACTAATCCCGGAAACGAAGCAGAAGTTATAAGCGGATTTTCTTGAACTTTGGATATGTTATGGAAAAGTTAATTTCCTTTAATTTTTGTCTCTACAGATTTTGTCGTCAGATGCACCGGTTTTGAGTTTTTTTTCCCAGCGTTTTTCCGGGACAAAACCCGGAAAAAAGTTACCAAAAGAAAGTGGATTTCGGTGGATTTTGGATATGTTATTCTACGAATTTTTCTGCGAATTTTGATGTAAAAAAACCCTTTCTTGCAATTTGTCCATGTTTTTTTCATATATGTACATATTTCCTGGACTAACATGACGAGGCGGCAGGGCGGCTCTTATCTGGCCAGCAGTGTCGGCGTGAGGAGGAGGGTGGGTATAGTGGGGTGGGGCAGTGAGGAGGAGATAAGAGTAGTTTCGAATGTCGCCACTCAGCTCCGAGCAAGAACGACATGCTATGTACGCGATCACGCGTTTACTCTCTAGCCAGACGGCGCCCTTAAGGGGATTGGTGCACCAGCATCGTATTACAAAAAACAATATATTTGTTAATGATTCAGCTGCTAGAGAAGATTTGAACCATTCTGGTGTAAAATTTATTTTTTTAATTTTTATTTTAATTAAGTTATTGCTGATTTTCGGGAATTTTTTAAATTCAAGCTTTATTAATAAACTATAAAGAATTCAGTGGTAAAACTTTCGCAGATAAATTTTCAGACACGGGAGATATGACTGTGACCATTATTTTATCTGTAATCATTATTAATTTAACGTATTTACAATTTGAATAATAATAAATGAGCTGCTACGAAATTGCGTGATATTCATTTGCGAATTTAATAACATTCGCGTTTTCATTTGTAATTCAAACGCCAACATATCTGTCGGCTGAATAATTGACTTTATTTTAGTCTTTAGCTTATTGCAGTCGGACCTAAAGTAAAAATGTAGCTGTAGAAGTTTGAGCAGCGTGCAAGCTCGGATACGAGAAATTATGGAGCGCGCTGGACAGTAGTGACACCTTGCGACAGTTTCCCCAACTGTTTGCAGCCAGTGTTTTCTCTCGTTCCCACCCAGCCACAGCTGTCTGCTGTTTACGAAGGGGAGACGGGATTTCGCGCGAAACTGATATGAAGGTCAACGTATTTATTTTCAGTAGATAAGAGAACGTGTTTGGTCTAGCTCGGCGTATAATTGAATGGTTATTCTCTGTTATTATTTAGCACAGTGATTTAGCTAGATGTTTTTTGTTGTAAACGTGAGATTTATTCAGGAATAAAATGCCGAAGAAACCTCCACCAAGCAGAGTACACAAAAGAACAAAACTATCGAAAGCCATTAGAGCGCTTAGAAAAAAGAATAAATAAAGATAAGAGATTATTTTATTATAGCTTTTTTAACATACATTTATTTTTCAGAGTTGCGTATGTACAACGCGATGGACGCGATGCGACAACAAAAAGATGTGTAAAATTGTAATCATGCTTTTTTTTTTAGCAATGCGTGAACCATTCATAAACTATACTCAACATGTATCCGTATAATTACGTTTGAATTTTTTTTATGACAGGCATCAATGTTAACAAGTTTATTAAGCCACAACAGACTTTTTTTCAGAAAAATAAGTGTAGCAGAAAACACTCAACATTGTCTCACACAAAATCAGTTTACATGAATGCAGTTTTAAGAAGTAAGCTACGTAAATAATAGTTAAACATTATTTAATATCTGCTGGTAACGTTTCCAAAGTATCAGCTTCGCCTTCATTCACGAACAATATTCGTGGCCTTATTTATTTATTTTGCTGGCGTTTCGTTGGTGACTGTTAGGACTGCAAAATTAGTAAACATTTTTCACCCTATCCTGAGTTAAATCTAAGTGTGCGCGGTTAGATGAGGACCTAGATGTGTCTCATGCTTACGCCTTTACACTCTACTCATGCGGGTATTAACCATGCGCGTAAGGGCGCGTTGCCAATGACCTGTACGATAGTCTCAACAATCCTCTACGGACTCGAAAAATGTCACCTGCTCATTGGCTACTTGACTTGTGACAACTGTTTGTTGTAATGCCTGTGATTCATCGTTGATTTTGTTGAGGAGTTTTCAGTGATTCAGAGCCTCCCATTTAACTGTGGCCGAATTGAAGAAGCAGTACAAATGTTACATGCTTGAATTAATAGCGAATGGAAACCACAAATATTTACTGATGTAGTGGTTGGTAAAAAAAATATTATTCGTATCGCGTCCATCGCTTCGCGCCATGTTGGCTCCTATATTATTATGGATTTACAAAATATAACGATTCATTTACGACACTTAAGATAAGGTGTTTAGGATTTTAAGAATTCACTTGAATTAATATTTAAGAACATATTTCAGGATAACTTGTGAAGACGCTCGTACAGACGGCACCGGTTGTGATGAGTAATTGTTACCAGAGCAGGAGTACACGAAGTGGCATGTGAAACCTCAACACAACTCGAAAATCAGTACCGTAAACCGGGGTAACTTTGGGACTGGGGGTGTAAATTTGGGACAGTGAGTAATTTCTGGCTTTAGGATTTCCTGTCAAGGCCATGTATTTAGAAGTGGTACGCAATCACCGCTTCTATATTCGCTGGTATGTGCTACTATCTCATGGCATTTATTTGAAGCTGTAGTTGCACTGGTGGGATAGAGGCAGTGGATTTGGTTTCAACCACATGTTGTATATATTTTTGTTTTTGTGTAAACTTTTGTACGCACTTTAAAAACGGCAAATACTTCACGAAAGACAGGTATGTATTTGAAGAAGTACAAGCCTTGACATCAATTTAATGTGATGCTAATGTTTTTGATACTTGCATTTTATTTTATAACCTCAAAATAGTAAATTTTCATCACTTGGTGGGGTAACTTTGGGACTGTCCCAAAGTTGCCCAAAAGTTGGCGTAATATGTTTTACTGCATTTTTTCTTCATATTTTTCAGAATAAAGCGACCAACCATGCCAATAAATCCCAAACATGTTCTTGGTACACGGCCATATAAAAATTACACAGAGGAAAACTTGAATGAAGCCTTGCAAGCTGTACGGAACAAAACATTGTCGATTCGCAAAGCTTCAACAAAATATGGTATTCCAAAAAACACTTTGCACCTAAAAAACCAGGAAAACCAATTTAAAGCTGTCGACCGAGCTCCTGTTTTCACAAATGAAGAGTAGTTGCAATTTGTAAGTCACATTGTAGCCGTGTCTAACTATGGATTTCCTGTGGATATGTTTGACCTTCGATGTGTTGTCAAGTCCTACCTGGACCGCTGTGGAAGAAAGGAGCTACGATTTTAAAACAATTTACCAGGAAATGATTGGGCGGAAGGGTTCATGCGACGGCACAAAGCAATATTAACTCAGAGAACAGCAAAAAAATTTCTTACTCTAGAGCAGCAACAGAAGAAAAGGTTGTGAATAAGTTTTTTGATAATTTGTAAAAGGAGCTGATAGGAATTCCAAAAGTGAATATTTGGAATTACGACGAAACAAATCTTTGTAGACAATTCTGGAACCAGAAAAATCATCACGAAGAGGGGAATTAAGTACCCTGAGAGCAGGGGTGCAACAATTAAATTTCCAAAGGAGGGGGCAATATAACTTTTTATAAAGAATCATCGATCCCCCGTATTGAAGCGGGGGGTCCGGGGTCCTCCCCCGGGAAAATTTGTATTTCAAGGTGGAAAATGGTACTATTTAAGCAGTTTTATTATCTAAAAATTGATTACACAGCACTTTCTTTGCCCCCGTTTGCCCCCACTTCAAGGTTTCAGAAGGGGGGGGGGGCAAAATACCCTTGCCTCCCCCTGTTGTTGCGCCCCTGCCTGAGAGGATAAATAATTTGTCTAAAGCGTGCACATCTATAATTGTTTGTGGAAATGCAGCAGGGGATGTAGCACCACCTTATGTAAACTATAAGGCGGAGAATATTTGGACAACTTGGACTGAAAACAGACCCTCGGGTACTCGATACAATATAACTAAATCTGGTTGGTTTGATGGGCATGCTTTTGAAGACTGGTTTACATCTTTAATGGTCCACCAGGAAGGACCAAAAGCTATCATCGGTGATAATCGTAGCTCCCACATCAATATGGAGGTTATAAGGCTGTGTGAAACAAACAACATAAAATTCATAGCACTTCCTCCAAATGCTACCCCACCTCCTACAGCCACTGGACGTGGCTTACTTTCGACAAATGAAAGTTGCCTGGCGAAAGGTACTAAAAAATTGGAAGAAAACTGCAGCTGGAAGTCGGTGTACATCTGTACCGAAGGATCAATTTCCAACACTTTTGAAAAACCTCTTCGATGGCTTGGTTACAGGTTCAGAAAACATGATTTCCGGATTCCGCAAGTCAGGAATTTATCCTATTGACAGACAGGTGGTTCTAAAAAGATTGCCTTCAGGGAGCCTAGATTCATCTATTTCTTCCCTTGTCTGGAAGAGCTTCCTAGAAAAAATTACAAAAAACAGGAAGAAACTACCAAAGTCCGCAAAATCCTGAGAAAGAAGAAGCTGAATGTTCTTCCAGGAAAAAGTGTTTCAGCAGAAGAACTTAAAGCTGTTTCGTTACCACCATCTGAACATCACCAATCTGCACCTGATCCCCAACCATCTACTTCCAAATGTGCGGAAGCACTACTTACTGCATGTACCACACCAGAAAAAACGAAGAAGAGAGAGCAGCACTGAGAGCAGCAGTGATGATGGTTATGCTAAGTTTTCGCTAAGAGACTCTGAAGACAGCGTAACTTTCTGTGACTTGGAAGAGCAATGTGCTCCATTAATGCCAAGCCTACAACCTTAAAGTTTTCTTGAGAACCTGGCGGTGAGAGACTACATTTTGGTGAGGTACGAAGACGAACTGTACCCGGGGCGTATTGTCGAATTTAAAAATGATGATATACTTGTATCAGCTATTAAGAAGTCTGCCTTAAACTGTAAATGGCCAGCAAAGCCCGACAAAGTTTTCTATTCAAAGGATGAAATAGTCCAAAAAATTACCAACCTGTACAAATAGGCCGACTGGAAATTTTTAAAGTCAAAGAACTTTCCTAATATGATATAAGAATATATTGTAAACTATTTGTTACGCTTATTTTTACTAATTATTTTGTAAATATTACTTTAATTTACAATTTAATGTGCTAAAACCTTTTGTAATATGATTTCAATACCAAGCTTCATGTCTGAAATAAGAAACTTAAGTGTAACATTGGGACAAAATTATTTTTACTAGTGTTTATAGGTAAGCGAAAAAGTGTATTGTCCCAATCTTACCCCATTAATTGGGGTAAGATTGGGACAACAATGTAGGCTGTTTATTAGAATATTTTTGGTCCTAGAATAAAAATAATGACAATATTTTGTAAGAGAAAGGTTAAATACTTATAATATCATAGCTTCATCAATCTATATTAATGTCAGCTAACAGGAGTAGTAAAAAACTGGAAAAAGTGTCCCAAATTTACCCCGGTTTACGGTATGTGTTACATTGAAATGTGTCCGCTACAAATGTTCAGGAATTATAATTTTGAAATCGAGTAGAAATATTCCTGCAATTAGCATTAGGTATATTTTAATAGACATTGAAAGAGAATCATTAAGTAGCTTCAAAATCCAAATACCAGAATGCAGATAGTCTGTAACAATACAGACCTCACCGACTAGATATGGTCCAGATTGTTAATACTAACACATATGAAAAAATTGACTAGTTACTGAATATGTTGAAATTTTGTAAACCTGTTACTTTAGATGATTGGTGATGTAATAATGTCTCTTGGAAACTACATAAGATTTTAACTGCTGTTATTTCTCCATAAATCGCAAATCACCATGGCGGCCATTTTACGATCACGATTTAGTTCTTAAATTTTAAATTAGTTTATTTGTTGAGAGCCTGGTACAATGTGTCTGACCACTAAAGCGATCCGAGCCGCGTAGTGTATACTACTGCGTGGTTGCCAAAGTAGGCTCGGGTCGGGACGAATTTCGCTGTGAAGAAACAAAGGTTTTTAATACATGGAAAATTATTCCAAAGCCGAAAATTTGTACAGTGGTAGAATGAACATTTCTTAGTAACACGCAAACCTTGTGCGTCACACCAAAAACGAGCAGTTAAATCCAAAATGACAATTTTTTGCAACGATCCACAATAATGGATATTGCAAATGCAGTTTATGGAGTAGACAGTCAGTATGGAACCCAAAATAATCTAGAAACATTGCCCTATCTGAGGATAGTGATAAAAAGCACAAAGTTTAAACATGTTTCTATAAAATAGACCATTTAAATCATTAAAGTTAACGAATTCACTTTCATTCAATTTTAAGGAAATATAAATACATCTTACATAAACTTAAAGAGCCCAACGTGGAAATCGCTTAAAGTAAACGTTGTTGCATATTTATTCATCTTTAAATTGGTATATTTTTTAAGTGTCTCATACAATTAGTCTGACCACTAAAGCGATCCGAACCGCGTAGTGTATACTACTGCGAGGTTGTGGAAGTAGGCTCGGGTTGGGACGAATTTCGCTGTTAAGAAACAAAAAAATTTAATAGATGGAAAATTATCCCAAAGCAAAAATTTTGTACACTAGTAGAATGAACATTTCTTAGTAACACGTCATAAGTTTACCGATGAAACCTTGTGATCACACCAATAATGAGAAGTTGAGTCCTTAATGATAATTTCTACAATGATCCACAAAAATGTTTCGTAAATGTAATAACTTTACTACTTTTTTAAGTCGGTTCTCATTATGGTACCAAAGTAATATAAAATAATGTCTTACATGGTAATTGTGATAAACACCTCAAAGTTTAAACGTCCTATTATTAAATTGGTAATTTTAATCATAAAAGGTAAGAAAAAAAATATTTTTTTTTATAGAAATTTCACTACATGTTACATAAATATGTTGAGCGTAGCGTCAAAATTACTTCATAAATATTGTCTGCTTTTTTTTTCCAAGGTTTAAATGTGTATATTTTGAGTGTCTGGTACAATAGTCTGACCACTGATGTATTTCAAGCTGCGTAGTGTGTGTGCAGCAGTGTTAAAGTCGCTTGTGCTGGGACGTTTTTTGCTCCAGAAAACTAAGGTTTTTAATGTATGGTAATTCCAGACTGAATTTGACTCTGAAAGAATAAACGTTTCCTAACTACAAGTGATTTTTTCTGCAAACGTAGATAAAAATCTTCCAGGATGCGATTTGCTTAGGTAAAAATGTTAGTATGATCGACTCTTTAATTTCTAAATTATAAATAAATCACAACAATAGAACTTCCTAGAAAGTTGTGATAAACTGACGATATTGCGCGAGTAGCAGACCCGTACGTGACTACAGAGAAAGGCTATTTTCCTTGACCGTTAAGATTTCTGGGACGAACACCCTCTCACAGCTAGGGTCATAAAATACGGTCAAACTCTTGCAAAAACATCCACCACCGCTCTTTGCCACTAGCAATTTAACGAAGTCAGCTAGGCGCAGCACTCCAATAAATTAACTTAGAAAAAAATACTAAATATGTAATTCTATCAATACATTTTACAACACAACTTATGTTTTATTTATTTTCTGGAAAAAATAATATTATCATACGAATTATGTTATAAAAGTGACAAAACTCAATAAGTAAATTTATGGTGTATCGTTTTCTTCAATTGTTATGTAGTAAACTAATTTTATACAATTAAATATATATTTTTTATAATATAGGCTACATTAAAATTTTGCATAGTTCTGATCGAAAATAATATAATGTATTAGAAATAAAAAATAATTATATTTTTTGGTATTAAAATAATTTTTAATAATAAAATTTTTGTAACAAATACGAACACACATATATGAAACTAGAGGTCCTCTAGAATTTTTATTTACAAGTTCCAAGCAGAAATTGTTTAGCTATTGTTAATTTTATTGTCTCAAAAATCATTCATATAAGAAAAAAGAATATGTATATCTCAATAGATGTAAAATGAATACACCCTATCATATGCTTTAAATATATTTTAAGTAATCCTTAAATAAGACAAAGTTTATTGAGTGTCGCAGTACGCAGCGTGTTTCAAAGCACGCCGGCCGTGAAAGATCAGTACGGCCGCAGTACACTGCAACGCTCGGGCAGCTTTAATGAGGCAGCTAATTATGCTAGACTCTTCATAAATATACTATCTTAAAGCTAAAAGTATAAATATAAACATTTATTTAGACATTTTATCGCATTGGGCTCTTCAAATCGGTGTAAATCGTATTTTTATCTGGGTGGCAAAGATTAAAAAAATATTTCGTGAATTAATCTTAAATATTAAAAATTTAATTTTTTCTTACATTAATGGGTGAATTACAGTTTCTGGATTATTTTGGTAAGTTTACGGACAGTCAAAATTAAAAACTGTATAAATGGGTAGCATTTTAATATTTTTAATTTGCTGTCACCTAGGACTTAAATGCAAATTTTCGGTTATAACGCACAAGGTCTACAGCGGTAAACTTTCGGTATGTTATTAAGCACAGTCAACTCTACCAGAGTACAAAAATCTGGAGTAACACGAAAGTCTACACGGGGAAGGGCGGCTACCTGATCCGAGAATGAAGGATAGGGCGAGATGGGAAGCGAAGATAAGAGCTGGTTATCGCGGTTCGCTTTCCGTCCGTGTTGGAGAGAGAGGGAGAGAGAGAGAAAGGCGATATTGTGGAAGACCTTCGAAAGAATCCCGCTAGATGGCAGGCCTCAGAGCTGCAACCTTCGACAACCTCCCCTCACAGAAGCTCACTCGCCACTAACTTGCTAAATCTAACCCGCTAGCTTATATACGTGCTGGCTGGCCTTACAGTAGTAATAAACAAGCATTTATGAAACACTTCAGCTCATTTCCAACAAATTCTGACGAATGACTGTTTTTTGTCCTGCACCAATCCCCTTAAAGACTCGCTCAATTTTGTTTTTTTTTTCCTCGTTTCGCCCGACAGCATCTCGACTGGCGCTTCAGCAATTGCCACTCCCCGCGAGGCGAAATGCGGAAACCCTGGCTGCGTTAGTCCGTGGAGTAGGTGTCTGTTCTAAGCTTGAAGTCACTCTGGTCATCAAAACAAATTGTAGTTGCGGAAAAGGCAAATGCTAGAAGTTTTTTTTTCATAGTCGAAAGGAACTCGCCAGGAAGAATTTTTAAAAATTCCCCCAAAGAAGTGAGCATCGTTGAACGAAGTTCCAGATGTGATAAAGAAGTGGAGGACCGTTCTCATTTCAAGTTCGATTACTCAACATGGCAAAGATGGCTTACGCCAACTCCCTATAACCCCTCCAAGACTCGTGCACGGTCCTAGTGTCCAAGCTTGCCGCCCCGACGGCAGCGCCGTCACGTGACGCGCGTTTGAAGCTCGTTCCGCACAACGTCGCAACAACTGCCTCCCGCGACGCCACTGACACCGCACCTTCTTACTTAAACCAATCAAATAAACCTTGCTGAAAATGGCACCCTACTGTGAACTAATCTATATAAATAAATAATATTAATGTCCCTTCGTCCAAAATCTTAAATTTCTGAAAGTTATTCACCGGTTGCTTTGAAATTTTGTCACCATTGCATTCAAATACGCACGTGTTTTTTGTATACCTACGTCACACCTGTGACAGGTAAAAAGATAGTTAAAAATAGATAGGTAAAACATAGATTTTAAATTTTTTCATTTCTATAAAGTTACATATATATAGATAGATATAAAAGGGAGCGATAGAGATATGTATATATATATCTATCTATCTAGAGATATATAGAGTTATATAAATGTAGATATAAATATATAAATAGAGAATTAGAAAATTAGAAACAGAGAGAGATATATATATGCTTTGTTTGCGTATACCTACTTCTAACAAATTACAAAAAAAAAAAAAATTGCAAAGCATATCAGGCATTTGCTATTTATTGATAAAAAGTAATATTTTACACATTTGTAAATTATAATATATATCTTTTTAAATTAAATTTCATGAAAATTACCATAAACAGTTTTCCAAACTTGTATAAAAATTACTATAGCGTGAAAACTAATTCAAACTAAATTTTAGAGAAGTTAAATTTATATGATTTTTACGTTTTCGTTAAGTGGCCCTTTAGTCACGAAATCTCGAGAGCAAACACGCAGAACCAAGCGCGGCTTCACTGTTACAAAATTTCACCTTCAATTTACGAAGAACGCTGGTTACAAAATATCCAGGGATCTTCATAAATTTAAGGACTTTGTAAATTAATGAACACTGATTTCATTTACTTTGAACATGAATCCAAAATAATATTGTTGGTATATATACTTGCAAAAGATTTAAAAACTGGTTAAGTCTACATCAAGGACACTCTTATTTTTTCCACGAAATAAATACGCAACTGGGAAGTCAAATTACTGCATAGTTCATACGAAGATTCCGTTATTTTGAATTATGAAGAGCTCTTTTTTTTGTTAGTTTTTTATTTTACAAGTCCGTAAATTTAATATAATTTCTAACAGTGTAACGCGTACCAAGCCCAATGGTTTTCAGCGGGTATTTTTGTTATCTTAAAAACTTAAATTCACGTGTTCACTTTTCTTTCGTTAAAATATTTCAGAAAATGTTTACATTTTACTGTTTGGGACCACAAATCCGCAAATATTCCAAGGCCAGTCTCTGACTTACTCGACGCGGACGCCTAGTTGCTGAGGTCGGACAGGTGATGCTTTATCTCGAGGTAAAGAAGAAGATATTACCTTTTTATTCATCTCTCTGCTCCGTGAAATTGAGTTGGATCGGTGTCGCCAATATGGATTACGCGAGGTAGAACACGTGGGCCCAATCATGCCCGATATAGCGGTGGGAGGATCGATGCTTCGGTCTGTGACCTCACCTGCCGGCCGTATCACGAGAGTTGTAGGGAGTTCCAGCATGACTGACTTGAGCGAACTGTCTCCTATACACTCCCGCATTATTGTTTTTCTAAAGTGAAACTTCTTTGCTGAGGGGGGCCACAATTTTCCAGCGTTACGGAAAATTTCTATTGCATGAGGGGAATAGCAAGGCAAGTGAAGGCGGAACCGGTAGATGAAGAGACGACAAGGGGAGATATGTAAATGACGCAGCATAATTGCACACCAGCATGCTTGCTCACTAGATAACTCGCATACTTAAATACTTACATGCACACTTGCATGCTTCCATACTAATACTCATACACTTGCAGGCTTGCATATTTGCATACTTGCACACTTCCACACTCGCATACTTGCACACTTGCACACTCGCATACTTTAAAAATGCACACATGCATACTTGCTTACTTTCACACTTGCATACTTGCGCATTAAAATAATTTAGTGTATTTATTTGATCTGCGACCTCAGTCAATTGTTTCCTGTAGTGTGTAAAAGTGTAATAAGCAAGAAGTTTCACTTCTGTTGCGCGTGGATTCACGCACACGCTTTTAGGTAGATTTCAATTAAAAAACTACTTATTTATATAGTTTTTAGTTTCATGGCCCATAGACCCCAAAATCATAGTCGAATCAAAGGTTTATATATATATATATATATATATATATATATATATATATATATATATCACAATTTTGTGGACACGGTAACTGTCACAATTTTCACGATTCACTTCCAAACTGATGTATAAAATCTAGTTGTGGAAAATCTCGGTCCAGTTCGTTAATGGGCAATATCAGACCAAACAGTTAGGAATGGGGAAGGTTTAAAAAAAAAAATTCGCTTTAACTCTCATAATATAGAAAAAACCGCATCCGTTTGAACGTATTATAACTCGTAGGAGTAATACTAAAAAAAATTATCTTAAAAAGTTTTTGTTACGACCAACCATAACTGCAAGGGGTTCAAAAAACAAGGGTTGGAGGATAAAAAAATCACAACTCCGTTCAAATGCACAACATATAATACGTACAAATATGTATGAAACTTATAATTTTTATATAAAACTTTTTTCTGAAACAATTTTTGATAATTCATACTATTATTGCAAGGGGTTGAAATATTTGGGGTTAAAATGAGTAAATAAATAGAACTTCCCTACACGGTACACTATAGAACCCATCCCTATTTTTGTTAAACTGTTTAAATATTGTCTTAAACTACTGTTAAAATAAATTTTTGTTTGCTCAATGATTTCTGCAATTAGTGTAAATAACAAGGTTTGAACGTAAAAATTAATCATTCCTTTTTAAAATAGATATAATATCATATCCGTTATAATTTATTGTATAAATCCTAAACTTCATTTAAAACTTTGGCTGAAACAATTTTTGATGAAACGAATTATTACCATAAAAACATGAAGTGAAATTTAAAAAGAAATTCAACATTTCTTAATATAAAATTCGTCTGAATTTATTCTAAACCATCTTAACATTATCTTAAAACTTGGTGCAAAGAAAAAATATATACGACCACGTTATTAGAGCAAGGAATGGAAAATAGTGTTTGAAGGTCAAAAAATTAAATAATTACCGTAGTTGGCATATAATAAGAAATTCGTTATAAGCTATTCATGCTACGTTATAAATTAGCCAATGCTCTATACACAAAGTTAAAAATATTCGTAATATTTTCGCTTCATGGAATATTAAATCGATCATTTTGTAATATTATAGAACATTTATATATGTTATGTACATTAAGTTCTTAAAATGTTCCAAGAGTTTATATAAGTTTCCAAAATATTTCAAAAAAACATAGGTGCTTCGAAATTTACCTACGCATGTAGATTGTGCCGAAAGGGGATTTTTTTTTACTTCTTGCAGTTTCGATAGATGCAAATGATGATCGTTAGTCATCCATAAAAATTTTCTAATGTTATACTTAAAACATAATCATTTATTCTCGATAGATTATATTTATTTTAATATTCAGGGCAACATAATCTATTAAGTCCATCGATAAGTTAATGGTAATTTTATACCTTTGGCTTAATTAGTATAATATCACATTGGACACCGAGCACACTGCCCAAATTGCATTTGAAAAATATTGTTTGCTTTTTTAATGAATGGATTCTGTGGTTTTACCCATACGGATTGAAAACATTAATACTCAATTCAAATTCCAATTGAGTTACACAATCACAATTACATCTGATATTGAATTTGTGGTCTCAGCGCCGATACAGGAACAACCTTCTGTTTTCGATGAATATTTGCATATAAATAATTGTAATCCAAGTTCTGGCTGAAAAATTATTAATATCATTTACCAATGTCGCATACACTGAACACCAATCAATGGGTGAACCTACTGCAAATTACAATTTTCAGCTTTCTTAAACTATCGTCATTTTCTCTATTTTATTTTAAAATTTTTTATTAACTTGCAGCAGTTCAAATTCACAATCAAAGTAATATAATAAATTTAATAAAAAAACTTTAAAATATTTAACATCTGAGAAATCTCTCAGCATCTCTTTCACTTCCTCTGTATCTCTATCTCTATCTCTCTATCTATCTGGGGTGATGTATATACCTACTGATTTTTTTTAAATTGAAAATATTGGTTTTGGTGTTAGTCTTTATTTAAGTCCAACAAATCTGAAAGGTAGAAAATTTTAATTAATTAATTCTAGGACTTTATTAACGTTACATATATAAATTTTACTCTTTATTTTATTTTTCACATAAATTTATTAAAATCTCGATTTCGGAATGATTCTGCTAGTAAATATATGCATTGCTTATTAATTTTTCGTATTAGGAAAACTGCTACGACACGTACGTACCAGTGATAGGATGTTTGTTGTTAGGATTGATGAGTTCTGTCAAAGTTGTGAAAGGAAAGCTATTTGTGATTTGGCAGTAACTGTGGTTATTTCTAATGTTTAAAAGTTGCTTTGTGTATACGTTTTGTTTAGAGTTAAGATGAAGGGTATGTTGGGTAATTTTGTGTATGTTAGTACAGACATTCTACCTAGAAATTATGTACTTTAAATAGTTGGGTTGATATTATTAGTTTGGAAATGTTAAACATTTTCCGAAAAAATCTATTTCTTCTTAAATTGAAAAATAAACTTTTGGAGTTATTTTGAATGTTATCCATTTCTAAAGAAAGAAATTTAAAATATTTTTTTTTGTAACGTAATTTAAATAAGAAGAATATTTTGGTTATTTTTTATTTTTTATTATTATCGTTATCGAGGTACTATTTTATAGCTGTGAAGTAAAGAGATTAAATGGAGCAGTTAAGAAATGGGATTGCCTCAAAAATATTTAACAACTCAAGTTATCGTCCATCACATTTACCAGTGAGGTCTGAGCACTTAAATCCAAACAGATCATACTGTTTTGACATCACTGAAGAATGTTGTGAGGGCTGAAACTCCAGATTACAAAATAAATGCTGCTATTATAATTAAAATTTGAGGTGCAAAACAAAAAGGGTGAACCTTAAATGACATCAGATACAGGACAATATTCAGCCCAAAATTTAAAAAATAATAATAAGATAAATCTACAAAAATTTATTTAAAGTGCCATGGGCGATAATTGAATAGCCAAACAAACCAATGACAGAAAGTAGGTATTATTCATAAAAAGCTAAAAATCATCCTCATGATTTAGTGTAACTTTGAGGATATCATGTGTGTAAAAAACAGCTTTACACACGTTGAAACCAAACTTAAAACATCTTAAATAAAAATGTGATCACAAAGGAGTAATAAAAAATTTATATTTAATTGAGCCGTAAGAACTATAAAGTAAAATATCACCAAAAAATTGTTTGCCACATAGCTTAGTCAAAAAAAATAATAGTCAATTGTTTTTAAACTTAAAGATTATTTTCAAAGAAACGTCCTTCAAAAGATTTGTGAATTTTCAGTTGTGAAGTTTTATCGAAGAAAAATTGGTGCGATCCCAGTTTAAAAAAAAATTCCTCGGTCTTGAGCTTTAATTACAGTTTTTCAAGCATGCAGGTAGCTAAAAAAAATATTCAAACTTTACAAGGGCGAATTTGCGTAGACTGTACTATATCCAAAGGAAATGCAGTATGTAAAATTGCTACCCGAATACATTAACCAAAAATTGTGTTTACTTCCCAGGGTGAACAATTAATATGAAAACAACTGTATCAATACAAAATTGTGTTTGCAGTAACACTGGGTTTGAATTCTTATGCGGGCATTTATAATTTGTGTTGTCCCACTACCTCCAATAGTTGAAGTTATTTGTAAACCGTTCCCTTAATACCTATCCAGTATTAACTGCGCACAATAATAAGCAAAATAAAATAATAAAGACCAATTTTTGGAAATTGTGTTTATTTTCACCATTGTTTCAAAAATTCATGCTTGAATGAAAAAACCATTAAAATACATAAATGTGCACTAATTTTCGTAATAAATACTCAGCATTTCCTCGATAAACGTATCCCATATTTGCAAAAATAACCATAGACATAGGATGTTGGACAAAGTTACATTATTTCTATTGTATTTTTACAAACTATTTCTTGGATTTTTGGTGTCATATGAAATGAATTATTTTGGGAGGTTGCAGTAATCTTGTTAAACATTTTCCAAACACAGACTTTAGAAAAAAGTCTTAATTCTATTCAAAATAAAAGTCCGCCGTAAGCCAGCAACTACAATAAGTTATTATTTTCTGGTGTACAAATAAAACTATAGAGTTAGTTTGTTTGTACTGTTAGTCCTAGCTACTTAAATACTTCAAACAGTTTTTTTTTTTTTTTTTTGAAATTTAAATGTCAGCTTATTTGTGCACCTAAAACTGTTTAGTTGATAACGTCGAATAAGGTGACCATTAAAGCAAATCGCAAGACTTGGCACATTTCTACAGTAAACCAAAAATATACATTCCAAATGTTTGAATTAATCTGGAAGACATAACTTTACAAGCTTAAGGGTAAGGCATCATCATATTTTATAATACGACCTTATATTTTGCGTTATAAAAACATCATTATAGTTCTGAGATGTTACCGTGGATGTATTTATACTGGCGGATTAGAATAATAAATGCAATAAACCAACCTTGTTGATTTTTTTATTCATGTCGTTTCAAAACTAGAATTCATATGCAGTTGAGATTTATTAGGACGGTATATGCTATATTTTAAGTAACTGAAATCACGAAAATGCATTTTCTCTTTCTCGGTTATAATCCGCTCTTCCAAATAACAGTCTTACAGTATTTGATGTGACGTATCTGTATCAGTTAAACGATAGACAGAGGGAGTAAGTAATTTCAGGTATTACCTTCGCTTCATTTGTTAAATGAAAAAGTGTATTCAAAAAACAAGGAGATATTTCAGACCACTGATCAAAAAGTTATTTTTTTTTTCGAGAAACAAAATTAATTGATTTCAAAAAGTTTTTAATAAATTACTTCAAAATTTCACGTCTTTAAAAAAATATAATCTGAGTTATTGTGTACGTTTATAAAATACGAAGCCTGCAGGAATTTAGAATTGTTTTGAGACTTCATCTATTATAATTTTTTGACTAACCAAAAATAAAAAAATTGTATATGTTTGACAGAAAACCAGGGATGTCATAACATATTTTGGAAAAACAATTTCTATGCGTCTGCAATGCGTTTAAACAATATTAAATTAAAAGTAATTTTCTCAAATCACTTGAACACAGATGTTAAAAAGTAATAAGTAAAGACGATGTTAAAAAAATTATAAGATAAAGGTAAATAAAAAACATTAAAGCCGTTTCTTAAACATATGAAAGAATGTGATTGTGCTTCAAGTTCTAAAAGATTTTCTAAGCATATTTTAATAGTAATTATTAAAAATTAATCATTAACCTTGATCTTACTGTAGATAATGTACCTGTATACTTCAGGAAAGGGCTATCTAAATAACGATGTATATGCTGAACTGACCTGAGAACATTTATTCGTCACTCTAGCAAGAATTGTGTACTTCGTCTGTTTGGCAGCTAGTGCTTACTGGCAGATGCAGAATATGCTTGATTTTGGCTGGTTGCAAAAATTGAAGGGACGGTAATCCACGTTGTACTGAATTCAGGAATCCTCCCACCGCCTCAGTTCCACAGTTTGGCCACCTTGACTGCTTCCGCCAAAAGTATATTGGCTTGAACTTGAGCCAGGATCATCTTGGGTTCCAAATCGTTTTCCATGACATCTGGAACCAATGCCTTTTGGCAACAGTCCCGATACAGACTCAACATGCACGAGTTATAATAATAACTCGTATCAGAATAAACTGAATAAACTTAAAATTTATTTTAATGATTCTCAAGATGACCATTGGTAAACTTTCTGACGTATACTTTAATACCATGGCTTATTTTTATCTCCAACTTACGAGTCAATTAAAAAAAAATTTGTACAAGAAGTTGTATTTTCCTAAAAATAAAAAAAGAAACCCTGTTTATTAAATCGAAAATTACTACACTAAGTTCCATTACTACAGTAAAGGCGTTTATTTACAATTAGTCATAACGACTCACCTTTTAACCCATCAACAGCCAAAGCTGTAAACTGATTTCCATAAATATTTGTAGGCAAAATTGCGACAATTTTAAAACCCACTTTACTTAAAAGAATAACCAAGGCAATGAAACTCTTAAAGTTAAGAACGTGACAAATAAATATGAAATTAAATTTATAAATGAATACATTAGATTTCAAACCATACAAAATTACACACTTAATTGACTGGTTACAAACCGACAAAATATACCACACAGGCAAAATGACCCTTAAGCAATGCGTTTTATATTATTAAATTCACTAGCTTATACAACTGTAAATGTGCCATATTAACATTCGTATTCATACATGATAATAAAGTAAAGTATATATATAGTATTATTTATTTCCTTTTAATATTTTACGTGCATGTTTACGTTTATCAACAAGTCTCGCAGGGAAACTTTACTTGTTAAGTTTTTAAGCCAAATTCCCAAAAAAAATCATTTTACATTTTATATTTTTCCATTAATACGCCTACATGCAGGCAAAACTTTCTCATTATTTCAGATAAGACCTTTTTTTAGACTTTATTTTATAACATCATTCCCCGGAGTGGTTTGACATACTTCAAAATATCGTCATTTTCTGGCTAATCCCTTCATTGTCTCATACTTCGTAAATTCTACATCTGACCTTATCTGCTTAAAATATTCTAGCCTTCATCTAAATCTACATTTTCCTAAGTTACCATGCAAACAAAGTTATACAATATGCGTAATATAACTAGCATTTCCTTGCCTTTAAGTCAACTACAAACTTCTGTCCTTGCGCATGCCACAAGTAAGTATAGTTTTGTGTCTGCCCATCAATATTTATTTTATTTTAGTCACATAACTTGTTTTTAAAGTTTCTATCTTGTTCTTTCTGGAAAACCTTTTGTCTGTGTTTTACATTAGTAATAATTTTTATTGACATTATATTTGTGGAATTTTTAAAAATGACTTTACTGTACATTTTCTTTTTACAAAAGTAAGATGTAAATAACTCATATAGCCATACGATATTTCACTTCCATATAATTTAGACATATCGAATGGTATTGGTTGTTAAGCCTTTTGGACTAGAAATGTCTCAAGCTTCATGTTATATCTCAAAAATTTAAGAAGTAATTTTCAAAAAATCCTTAACTAATGAATTCTATACATATTAATTTTAAAACCACAAAGGATGTACCAAAACCATAACTATTAAGTACAGCCAGAAGTAACTTCTGCAAGCATTTCAACTTCACTGTTCCCAGATAATATCATTATCCCGCCCCTTTTCAGGAGTCACAAATAAAAAATACCTTGTACTCGCAGTTGCAGTTTTATCGATAACACAAAGCTGCAAACTGCAGTTTAATTCCGCAGAATAAAACCCTACAATGCCTCATTAAACACGAATCTTGTATGAGCGATATGAACAAATATGAAGATGTTTCACCAAAAGATGTTTCACCAAAAGTGTTTTTTAATTTTTTTTTATTTTAAGAAACGGGTTTAAATTCCATGTCTGCAGAGCTACATCAACATCTCAATAAATTTTGGTTAATAAGAAACTATGAGATGCTTGAAATCTTAATTGTTTTACTGTAAAAAAAAACCTTAGCCCGAAAGCGCTTCACCCTTACTGTCTTTTAAACTTGCGGCATATCTAGGCGTACATTGTCGATTCCTAACGTTATTCAGGTACCTTTCCAGGTTCTACATTTGTATTTGGGTAAACAAAGCACCCTTCGCCAATCCACGTCATAAGTTACATTGCTTTCAATTTAAAAATTACAACGAATTCACGGGGTCAATATGGTTGGTAAAAATACGTCCCTAAATAAAAAAATTTGAGAAATCTAATGGGTATACACGTTGAATTTGATGATATACCCTAACCTCTTGTCGCATGTTCATTCAACTTAAATGCGGACCTAGTGACAGTGAGAGACTGTTAAATAAAATATGGTTTAAAAATTAGGCTAAATTTTTTTCTGACTAACATTATCCTGAAAGTAAATGCTTTCAATTTTCCCAAAGTGTAAAATAACAGCCCATAACTACACTCCTTAAGTAAGTAAATTCCTGGTACTACACGTACCATGGTACTACACAGTGAGTCTGAATTTGAACGACAAATTTCAGCTGCATGTTCATCACAACAAATAAGTTGAGATATAGTCATCACTCAATGTGGTATTTGGATAAAAAAAAATATATTAAATGTTTATTTGAATAATTTTTACCGTTCAGTTTGATGACACCGTCGCTGCTCCTTTGATGTGCACAGCCCGCTGTGGAATATTGCCGCCTCTACAGAGCGTGTGCGTCATGGTGTGCGATCTGAACGCGCCGTGGTGCAGCGCAGTGCAGCGATTGCAACGCTGCGAACAACCGCCTCGACCGAGCGGCAACGACCAGGGATTTTTCCTTCATAATGAATTTTTTTATTTATAAATACGTAATTGTAATAAAATGTTTTCACACTGACGGACCAGTGCAGTGCTACACATAATTGTTTTTTAGGAGATTAAGCACCATCCTTTTTTGCAGTATGCTGTAATCTCAAGTCATTTTTTTTTTGTATCAACAATTCCAGTTTCTTTGGACTTATTCGTAATCCTTCATTACGCTCTGCATCATTTTTTAAATAAAAGTTTTTACTCTTATTCCTAGAATATTTACTCCTCCTGTTTAACGTGCACCTCCCTTTTTCTGATACCGCACTCCTGAGTCATCTACTTCATCACTGGATGAATCCAGCCACAAATTTTGCATGGCAACGTTAGTTAAAGTTAACACAAATGCAAATAACTGCACTTGTAACTTGAAACTCTAAGCAAACTGACACTTGTAAAAATATATATAAACTAATGTGAAATAATACTGATAACTTATTTTACTAACTTGTGGAAAAATATTAATTATGCAACAATATTTTGTATAATTCAATCATTATTGTTTTTTTTTCATTTTACAATTTGTAACTTGTTGATTGGTAATTTGTTTTACTGTGCAACATAGTAGGCATGAGTTAACAAGTACCGTTTACTAGTAACTAGTACTCACGTGTAAATCGTTATGAAACAGATCCCTGGGGTGCTGGCGAGGGAACTCGTGGACCAGGGCGGTGCGGTTCCCCGGCGGCAGACGCCGCTCTGCTTGGCCTGGCTCCGACGCCGAGAACACGCCATAAATCACCAGCAGAATATCATTACACTTCGCCTCCCCGATGCCTTAATCTCGCCTTTCTTCCCCCCCCCCCCCTTCCATTTCCCAGAAACCAAAGTGCGTTTAAACAGAGACTCTGTTCAATTCCACGCCCGAAAAGTGCAACACTTAAAAGTTCTTCACGCCCATTTCTGCTTCCAGTTCCACCAGCAACACGAACTAATTGAAAAAATTGTTGATCATTAGTTGTTTTGTGTACTTTTTTTAACGCTCAGTTATAATTTATCAGATTGGCTTTAGAATTCCATATAATAATAATATAATAAATTACACTTTCAATAAGATAAGTAGACAGAATAGTTGATAAATAGGTATGTTTCAAAATTATAGCACTTATTACTGTCACAACCTTTTCTATTTAACTGGGAAGAAAATTAAACAAAAAAAAAATATTTTTAATCTATTATAGTATAAAATTTGAGTTTTTTGTTATTTAAAATAAAAAAAAGATTCTTTTTTTTGTCATAATGTGACAGGTGCGTCTCTGTGCTGTCGTTTTGTTGTTCACTTGATTTTTAGGTTTGTCTTTCTGTCGCTGTGTTGACCAAGGTATTTTTGCTCTTTATCTACTATTCTTGTTGCAACTGTCTCGAATTTGTTAGCCCACTGTGCCTGTCTTTGCCGAAATATTATTTTAATTCCTTCAATGGAAATTTTTGTGCTTTCTTAATTTTAAACTTTTTTGAGATCGCTTTATTTTGGCTTTTCTTCTGTATTTCTACAAGTTTATCTTCTTTTATGTTACTATGATTTTATATGACATAACATTTAACCAGCAATGGCATAGTAAAAAAATTTCTTAAATCACACTTTTGGTTAATGCTACGAATTTTGTCCGTTTCCAGGCTTCAAAATGTAACTGGTTTGTAACTATAGATCAAGCTCAACTCAGTCAACTCAAACGACCTTTGGTAAAAATAATTACAAAATTGTAATGTACCATGAATTTTATAAAATGGTTAGCGACTAATATAGAAAATTATGGTGGTAAATTTTCAAAAATTAAAATAATTAAAGTAAGCATAAAATAAGTATAAAAGTTTAAGTTCATACCTTTGTATCGGTACTTATATAAACTTTTTTTTCTTTTTCTGTACTGGAGTTGTGGATTACCATTTGCGTTTTAAAATAATCTTTTGCCAATACTCTGAAGTATTATGTACAAAAAAACACGATTCCGAAGCTAACGGATATATTGACGCATCACTGGATGCTATTGAATCACTGGATGCATGCAGGGATGCATAAGTATCATTTGCGAGAGTTCAGAAGCAACGCAAAGATAGCCTCGTCAGCTACGATACACTTTCAGAAGATCCCTTAGCTAAGTGATCCACTGGGCTACTATTTGGAAACAGCCATCTACTTAATAAAATTCTTGACACTGACTGAAAGTCTAAACCGGTGAAATTGTCCACTGAAGTTCCTTATAAAACGTGGGTGAGCGCTAAGGAAGGATTTTTGATAATTAATCTCATAAGGGCGTTAAATATGGGATAAAAGTTTGTGTATGTATATATCTATATATTATTCATAGACATACAAAGTAACAGACGTAGAAACTGTGAGTGTCATTTCTCTATGTCCGCCAAGCAGTAGCCATGAAACCATTACGTTTTGCTATTGTAAGGAATAAAGTAGAGTGTAAGAAAAATAAAAGCTCTTGACCGTTTTACGTAGTCATATTAGACGCAATTGCCATTACCCATTTTGTAATTTATTATTTACTGTTATGTTTAAAATGAATTACTACAGCACATTAGTTTTACAGTTTATTTTAGCACTTCGTAAATAAATGGCGTTACATTGAATTGAATTGCATTGCATTGAATAGAAACGTCGAATTTGGTATTTAGGCTTCTGAGGAACTTCGAAAGTAAGTACCAAACAAAAAATTACGTTTTTAATGATTCAAGTGTTTATTTATCAAATGAAAAATGCCACTGATACTGGTGAAAATTAAAGTATGAAACACGCATAGAAACTGATGGAGAAAAAAGAGATTCAGAGATATTTATGATAAAATAATTTTTGCAATAAAGTAATAAATATACTTATTCCAAAAATAATTTACATAGCAATGTGTATGTTTTCTGGTTTATTTATATTTTTGGTTTAGCATTTGAGTAATTTTGAGTAAGGTTATGTTTTGTAAATCTTTGTACGTATTTAAACACTGAATTTAAATAAATATTACTATTCTCAGTCTTTTTTTAAAATGTTTAGATGGATGCCAGTTTTCAGGTTTATTAATTTATTTTGGTTTAGAATTTGTTTTGGTTTAAAAATTATTTTAGTTGAGCATTTGAGAAATTTTGAGTTTGGTTTTGTTTTGTAAATATTTATGTATGTGGAAATTGGTAAATATAATTTTAAAATAAAATTATATAACTATTAAATAGTACTGTGAGTGATTGACAGACAACGCATAGCCTAAACCGGCAGCCCTAGAGACTTGAAATTTAGAGGAAATAGTGCATTGTTAAAGCGTTAAATCTTTAAAGATTATAAATGTCCAATATTTCAAGTATATTTTTTACAGACTTGAAACTCGGCAGGGATGTTCTTTATATTATGTTCACAATAACTGAGCACTGGTTTTTTTTTTTAATCAGCCTCCAAGCCGAATTGTGGGTATGTTGAAGATCAAATTTCCCTTTTCAATTATATATCCTAAAACTTTGAAACTAAACAGTGATGTTCCTTATATTAAGTAGCCATCAAATGAGAATGGGTTTTTTTTTAATCAGCTACCAATATATGTTCAGCCAGGGCAATGTCGGGTACTTTAGCTAGTCTAATGAATAAAACTCTTACCCCGATTGACTGACAGACAACGCTCAGCTTAAATCGGTTAGTCTAGAAACATTAATTATTTGCAAAGTTTTTCCTTATATAACGTAGGTGATCACTTAGAAAGTTTTTTTTTTTTTTGAAAATTCATCCCATAAGGGGTTAGATGAAGGATGAAATTTTGTATGAAAGTTTGTCATTTTTATGAAGTTAGAAATATGGAAACTGGTGTTTAGGCTTCTGTTTATAAATAAAAGTAGTTGTATCAGCGTTTTTGGTAATTAATCAAAAATGAGGATCAAATACTTTACCATCGGACACACAGCTGGTTATTTATAATTCCTAATCGCAGAGCGTTAGAAATAACAGGTATATTCCTCAGGTAGGAATATGTAGGTGTAACAGGTTGCTAATTGGGATCTGCAGTCAACGACCCATCACGCAGCAGCTCGACGCGGCCTCTGGGATCTTGCTGCTCGTTAGGCGCTAATTGTCTCGCGCAGTCGCTGCGATCCCGGCTGACTCCTCAGCAACCCTGTCCCAGGTGTCTCAGAGAGCATATTCAACCCGTGCAGCCAAGTACAGGCCGAGTCGGAATTCCACCGACAAACCTCGCCTGCAGGTTCATCGAAACCTCCATACGACTTCTGGACTAAAGAGCTTCCCAACACTTTGAATTTGAAGATGAACAAAATTTTTACTGTAAATAATATGGAAAGTACTTAGGATAGAACGCTTAGCGCCTGGATTATGTTTATTTCAATTAAATTCTGTAACAACCGTGAATTCGGTCGCTAAAGCAAAATTATGTTTTTTGAATCAATTGGGGGTAAACACCTTTTTTCACATACTTTCGAGTCATGTAACTACCCTAATTTTTTTCAGTTAAATTAATTTTAAACAGTAACATACGTCCAATATATAAACGTAAATAGTTGGAACTATTATAGTCAAAATGTTGTTCAGCTCCATCTTGAAAGAAGTATGCCACACTTGGGAAGCAGGCCATAAAGTCGTATTATACTCCACTTATTTTGTAGTACTTAACCCGCAGCCGAAATTTGTCTGCCGAATTCAGAATCATTCTGTATATGTTCCTCCAAGGTATCTCTTGTTGCTGAAGGAGGCGTTGGGTTTCTGACGGAGGCGTTGGGTTTCTGACGGAGGCGTGGGGTTCCTGGAGGAGGCGTTGGGTTTCTGACGGAGGCGTGGGGTTCCTGAAGGAGGCGTTGGGTTTCTGAAGGAGGCGTTGGGTTTCTGACGGAGGCGTGGGGTTCCTGAAGGAGGCGTGGGGTTCCTGAAGGAGGCGTTGGGTTTCTGACGGAGGGGTTGGGTTTCTGACGGAGGCGTTGGGTTCCTGAAGGAGGCGTTGGGTTTCTGACGGAGGCGTGGGGTTTCTGACGGAGGCGTGGGGTTTCTGAAGGAGGCGTTGGGTTTCTGACGGAGGCGTGGGGTTACTGAAGGTGGCGTGGGGTTCCTGAAGGAGGCGTGGGGATGGTATTTGCGATCGTGCAAGTGTTCCTCTATGGAGTGGGTGTCTGTTTAAACGTTTTAGTCACTCTATTTTTAGCAACTGATAAGCAAAACAAAACTGTATCTGTAAAAAGGCTTATTCCAGGATTCCTTTTAATAGCTTAAAGGGGACTAGCTTTTAAAATTTTTAAAAATTACATGAAGTGAGTTTTGTTAAGCAAAGATGTTAAAAACACATCATATTTGTTTATAATTAAATAAATAGTTATCTAGATTATAAATACGCATAAGAGATAGTACTCTTTTTTAACTTCAAATATTGCATGGCAAATATTGTACATTATCCACTTCCTAATCCTTACCTAATGATTTGCGGCTTAGAAACTAATGAACTTCCATGAATAAAATGCTGGGCTTGAAAATAGGGTGTATCTTAAAATTTGCGTTATATATCCTTGTACCATAAAGTGCTATGAGTGATTAAAAGGTTTTTAACATTTTCATTTTAACAAAATTGATGCAACTAAATTTGTTTGCGGTTTACTTACTTCTATAAATATTCTCGTCAATTAAATAATAATGTTAGTTTAATATGTTTTGTTAATATAGTGAATATTTCGACATAGATAGGCCTATAAGTAGTGCGTTCCCAGAAAAAGTTTCCACGTTTTGTTTTAAATACTACATAATTTTATGCTTTGTAGTAATTAACGTTATTTCTAAATTCTATGCTAAAAAATTTAATTAAGTATTATTGAACCAAATAATGTGTTACGAGTTGGTTTTTCACAATAAAGCTGTAAATTATTATAAATAGATTATGAGTAAAATTTTGCTAACATTTATGACAAAATACACTGTTTCCAAAGTCAATAAAATTAATTATTCAAACATGCTATTAGGTCTACAAAATATTTATAATCAAATATTTGTTTCTGAAATGATGTTTCATTAATTGTTATGGAATAAAATTAAAATATGTAAAATTTAGCGTGGGTTTTTGAAAACCTGTTCATTAATGCATTGCGTTTAGTGTGGCTTTTTTAAAAATTTGATAATTTTTTTTAATATTACACAAAATCATTATGAAATAATCGTTCAGCATTAAAGACAGTCCAGTAGGCATATTGTTATTAAAGTAGTTTTTTTTAAGAAAAAAAGGGAAACTTATATTTTTTATTTTTAAATTTTTTTTGTCAATTTCAGCCAACGTTTATTGCTCAGTTCTAAAAAGCTTATTTTAATTAAAGTATTAGAGCCAACAACTCTTTGTTGCAGAGAGACACCGCAGAGGAGTGTCCTTTTGGATCTCCGAATTCTGTAGAAACCACCGAAAGCAATAACACTCTTTTATCGCATTTCACTGCTAAAACAATGCTTCAGAAAAAAACTGTAAATTGGAATATATATGCCTATAGATTTCCTCCGCTTTAATGCCAATGACACAAAATGCTAGATAAAGAATTAAAATATTGTATTATGGCTATGTAAGGGAGTATGAAATTTACTTCAAATTATAGTCCCTAAACTTATCTGAAAAATAATACATCGTAAGCCAATTTCGGTGACTGTCTTTTTTATTCGCATGTAATTTTAATAAAGAAATATTGGCAATTTGCAATTATAATTATTTGGATGTTCATTATAATTTTAAGTTAAAGACTGTACAACAATGACATTTTATGGTGAAAGAATCAAAATACTGTAAATTTAAAGTAGGCAAATACAATAGTAATACAGTCTAAACTCTATAAAACGTCACTTAACGGACTGAGCATTTTTCGGCGTTATAGAGAGTAGTCGTTAAATAGAGAGAAATAAAAGATTTCATTTTACTATTCTATAATAATAAGTATTTATTAATATAGTGCACATTTTACACACGAAGATTAATATTCATACAAATAACAACACTTATTGCAGATAGTCTGTACATCTTCGTCTGATGTTTTTCGCTGCTCCAATATTTAAATTGTATTTACTTATGTATTTTAATGATATTTTGAGATACTACCGGGTCACCTTGATTATATAAAAAGTATTTTTCTAATAGTTTCGCTGCATCAAGTTAAGTTGCTTAATAAAACTTTTTCGTCAATACACTAAGAATTTCGTTTACTCGCCATGTTTACAGTTTGAAAGTCTGAAATCAACTGCGAAAATGATAACGTGTAACAACTTGACAAAAGTCTAGTGGCCGAGGTAAACATGTGCAAGTTCATCATATAAAAACAAAAGACAAAATTTCTTAGAATCTCGGGTACGTCAGTCGAAGTAAACACGTGCTAGATAATACAACAACAAAACAGCAAACACAAGAACGTACACAGCTGCAGTTCTCATAAACTTCGGCAACTTATTGTGTCGTTAAATTAGGGTGACATTACAAAAGTTTACATTGTATGTGCCGATGTCACAAAACAATCATAACTATATTTTTTTTCTAAATGACAGTAAAATAACAGGGTACCAGTATCGTTAAAATATGGATAATATATTTTTTGATAATGATAATTCCACCAAATGTTATAATATTAATAATATATTCCTGATATCACAAACTGCGCTCTGTAGAATATACCACGAAACTGTGGTATAGTCATACCGAAGAACTCAAGTCCAAACAGATTATTGTAAGAGTATTACTTCAGAAGTTATGTGTAGGTGAAATGTAAATTAATAATGGTTATGTAATTACAGTTAGAATAAATATTTTTTGTGTTTTTGATGTAAAAATCTTATCTCTCAATATACCTACATTTAATAGGAGTAATTTTGTGAATGGAACCGAAGATAGAACGTAAATTTGTCCTTAATCACAGTGCTGCCATCTGCGGAAGTCTCAGAAATCTCGAAAATATGGTGGACTGGTGCGATTCATCCGTTTATATTATCTTTCGCGAACATCGGGTTGTATACTAAGCGTAGTGGTGTGCGAAACTACATTTTATAATAGTAAAATTATACTTTAATACTTCGTGTTATAATTTATAGTCATAAAAAGATATAATGTCAGCTTAAAAATACGCAATAAAATTTTGAAAATCCTTAGCGCAGCGTTCGACATACTGTAGAGCCACAAGAAATCTTTAGCCTACATATATTCGACGCCATGTTTAGTAAAATAATTTCTTTATGAAAGTTGTACTGCTAAATCTTAAATGTTTAAGGTTATGGTTTGTTTGTACGAAGTATTTACACGCTAGTTTCTGTCATTTAGAAAAACGAAAGATACATACATATACTTAGTGAAATAATATATGTTTTAAAATGGATCAGGTTAATTTATTTATAATGACGCTATTAGACTACAACTTTTAGAATGAAAAATACTTCAAAGCTAGCGCCACTTTAAATAGCTAACGAAATGTCAAATATCTTTGTGGCCACGTTTGTTCCAACGAATGTTTCATGGTTAATAAATTTATTGTAGGTATTTTTAAAGTTGCAATTATATCTTGTTTTGGCTATTCAAGTTTACGAAATGTATTCCAGGGTAGTTTCACTACCATAAAGTTTGCTTAGGCGCACCAATAGGGTTAGCAGGCCTACATCTCCCGATCTCCGCGAGAGTTAATATTTAACGGGCGCCTGTTAGTTGCCAAACGCGGGTCGACCATGCGCATTGGACTTTCAGCCTGTTACATTTTCGTTGTGAGTAGCGCGCTTACTTATTTGCACATCTGGTGCTCTTAAAAATTTCACCCTCAACGCGCCTATGGAAATATAACCTTGAAAACGCAGGCGATGATGATTCCAGTCACAGGCCTTTACATGCGACACGTTCGGTACTCCTGTTGTGTGGCTAGCCCTGATAAATCCGTAGTACCATCTTGTTTAACAAAATTATAGTTAGGTTTTAACTTTTTTTTCCATATATTTATCACGCTTGGCATATATATACTTTTTTTTAAGAATTATACTGTAAATTGTGTGTAAGAGATTCGTATTCTAAGTTTATTTTCAACTAACACATGAATTTGCTATTTACTGAGGTTAAAATATTTACACATCACTGGCGAGTACTGAAAGAAGAGCTTATATATTTATTTATTTATTTATTTAAATATTTTTTGTATCCGTAGGACTGTTTAAGATAAGCGTTTTAAATAATTAAGCGTGTCAAATACACGCATTCGTCGAAAACAGTCGTGCGTGGGCAGAAATGTACGTGGGTAGAAATGTACGTGGGCAAAAATACAAATTAAAAAAAAATAAAAAAATAAAAAAAAATTGAATAAAATAGCCACAACCACGAGTTTCAGCGCAGCGCTTGATCACACGGGCCGGTGTGGGCGACAGTTCTCGTGTTCGCCCGCCGCCCGCCAGGAGCGCTGGCGTCTGCAGCGCTAAACCCCTCCCACGCCGCGAACAGCAAAAACATCGCCTTCTTCTTTCCGTCGATACGCTATTTTCCAAACGGCCCGACCAGCCGAAACAAACCGCCAGGTACTAAATGTTTCACGCAATAGTTTTTTTTCCCACCAACTAAACGAGAAATTCAATTAATAATTTAATCCGAAATAAATTCACTGTTCGTAAAAAAATTCATTGCGCTTGAACCCAATTAATAAGAATAATTGGATGAGCTATTTCAGAGGACTGACCTTCAAACAAAACACGAATTATAATTGCTTTGCCAATGCACAAGTGTAGGCATTATTCGAAAACGAAGTTTCGACGCTCGTTTCGGTAAAATGGCACCCGCGACCGATGTAAATAATTTTTAAAAATATGTAATCGGTATGTCACTTTGAAGTCACAAGAGCGTTATAAAATATTGTTAAACATATATAGGGCATATATATATATATTCGCGTAGCACCCATCGTGCTGGCTGTTGAGATTCCATATATTCACCCCCCCCCCCCCCTCAAAAAAAATATCCCGACAACCAATGTGCACAAGTGTCCATTATTGTTTAACATATGCTATCGAAGTATATTCCTGTTAAAATACTGCCCAAATAAAATAATACAATTTTTAATCAAATTATATGCTCACCTTTTTGAATCATTTCTAAAAAAATTTAATATAATACGTTTAATACAGACAATTTTTAATTTTAGGCATAGGAATGCAATTAGGAAGGTTTAATTCTACCTTGACCCGTATCACGCTTGTTGTTATAGAGTCTGACTTCATGATAATGTATACAAACTTCTTCCTCTACCGTTGTGATCTAAAACTTTTTTCCTTTCGATTGTTAATAATTAGGTGGAATATAAAAATTGGTAGGTAGTGGCGGGAATAAATTTAAATAATTGTGAAGTGTTCTATTAATTAAGAATTCAGGATGATATAGCTAATGCTCTGCGAACAAAAATCTTATGCTGAGCGAGAAAAAAAAGAAATTATACAATTTTACAAGAAACAGATAAAAAAACCTCCATATTATCTGCAATAGAAGATTTCAACTTTGGTAACGTTCATCAGAACACCATGAGAAAAAAGAGAAAAAAAAATTACATGTATCTACCCAAATATTTTACATCAATTTACAAGCTCTTTTTTTTTTACATGAGACTGTTTCGCTACGGGAACAATGAACTCATACATGACAAACAGACTGATCAAACAGTCTGATTGTTCCTGATGGCCAGAAAAAAAAACCAGTTCCTAAAAGTCACAATTATTTTTCGTATGAAACCTTAATGTGTTCGTCTGTGCGGTCGTCGCTGTGTTGTCTTTAATATCTATTCATTTCCATCGTTCTGTTCGATAGTTTGCTGTGTTGTCCAAGGGATTTGTCTGTCTGCATTTACTGTTCTTGTTGTAATTGTTTTTCATTGCTAGCCCACCGTGTTCGCCTATGCTGTTATTTTTTCATGACTAAATAATTTCTATGGAATTTTCTGTGATGTCTGATATTTAGTCTTGTTTTCTGTGGGTATTGTTTTCATTTTTATTTCCCATTTTGTATTCTTGAAGCTTTTCCAAGACAAGCAGTGAAAAACTAAAATGGTGTATGTCCAAATAATTGTATTAACTGTTGTATTTCATTCTGCCACACCGCTAATTAACAATATCACGTGCTTAGTGACATGTATGCATTTGCCGAGCAAGATAATTCTGTTACATTAATGGAAACTAGCTGCTCGTGATACTTCGTTTGCGTGGACATAATATTTTACACAATTTTTTTAGTCATCAAAGTCGAAAAAATATTGTTTATTAATATGCACAATAAACCTTAAAGCATCCCTGTTAAGTACATTTTTAGTTTTATATTCAGAATTAACCACAAACAAGTAAGTAGGATCACTAACTCTAAAACATCCTACATATTAGTGATAATTTATTTACTTACTCTCAACCTGATGATAAAAAAACAAACCAGGTAGAATTTATTTATAAAACAAATTAAAAAATTTAATGACTCAAGTAATTACATTGGATCTATTGTTCTTTAAAGAATGTTGAATCATTGTTCGAAGCTTTAAGCTGAATTTGTGAAATTACTTCCAACAACACCTACTGATTAAAACTCATCATTACAGACGTCTCAAACCATTTCCATGGTGGTTACTGAATTTAACAGAACTAAATATATTTGCAAACAAAGGTGAGAATCGTATATAGGTTGCATGCAATAAGAGAAAACTCTATGATATTTAAAAAGTTTTCTTTAAAGCATACATTTGGTGTTATAATTACTTTTAATATCTCCGTTTTACAATTACCATTGCCTATTCAGTAAAGAGCATATTTTGATTCCAAAAAAGGGGGGAGCTCCCTGTGTCTCCCGGGATCTACGCCCACGGTTACAAATAATCTTGTTTAAAACGTTACAAGGAAAACATTGAAAATTAAAAACTGGATGAAAAATGCTTTGTAAAAAAGTAAACACGGAACTTGGTTAACTCCTATGAATATATATATATATATATATATATATATATATATATATATATATTAGTCCTGAAAAATGTGATGGACTCAGATTTGCTCGGACCAGTGATTAAACATGTTGGACCAACGAGTTCGAGTTACGAGTACGTGGTGAATGCAAACGCCTATTTTAATTTCGACTGATGTTTGCTCAGGTGTTGTCCACGTACCTATTTTAAACTTTTTTTCTCTCCTCTTTTTTGATTCATTTCATGCGTACAGAATTTCGCCCACAGCGTCCCGCCTGCAGAAACAGGAAAGTAATAAAAAAAACCACTGATAAACAAAAACGGAAATGTATGATACAGGGTGATTCACGAGGATGCGCTACCTCTCACGGGTCTTAATCCTTATATCATCTGGAGAAAGTTTTTTTTCTTATTATTATTGTAAATCCCATTCCCAGTATTTAAATAGTTATTTGAAACATCATAAAAATGAAGAATACAATAATTAAACATTCAGATATAAGTCCATAAATAAATTATTAGTCCGTATTTCTAACATGAAAGGGAGATTAGGCCCCACCATCTTGGGTTCTTCCATACTTTTTTTCTGTAATTATAATTTTTAACAATTTATTGCAATTTTTTTGGTATGTAAAGGCATAGATCATATCTTCCAGACCTCCAATACTTTGTAAGAACCACACATTTACTGACAGGCTCTAGTCTGTGAGCGCCGCGAGGAAACTACTTATTATTTCACGCGGGTGACTACAACTGTAATTATAATCACATCAGTTTACAAGTGTTGACTTCAACAAGTAGCCAAAGCTAGGTTCGAGTCATATCAAAAAAAAATATATAAAAATAGCAAGGAAGCTTTATTGCAAACGGGATAAAAAAATATTTGAATGGAAGACGGTGAGGCGTAACCCCATTTAAGCATAAAAAAAAACAGTTTCCGCGTGCTTCCGCACACAGCGCAGACGTCGCGTCGCTTGCCCCTGCGGACTGCAGGCAGCGCTTCCCGCGGAGCGTGTGGAAGTCACGGCGCTGCGATCGCCCGACCGTCCCAGCCAGTGCAGCAGTGCCTCGATGCGCGCGACATTCACATTGGCTGCCCGCACTTGTAGGAGAAGCCTAATATGTGCATCAAGTTCTGTTCTTACCCGAACACTCCCGAATATTCACCTTCGGCACACCTCGGGATATTGTTTTATTTTGGTGCAGGAAAAATGAATTCAAATATTAAAAGTGGTCGGTTAGGTTTAGCTACATTAAAACACTTTAAAACACTATGGACGGTTAGTTAGGTTAGTATAGCTACATTAAAATAAACAGAGAAATATAAATATATATAAATCAACCCGAGGTTGGCCGAAGGTGAATATTCGGGCGTGTTCGGACAGGGACAGAGCTTGATGTACATCTTAGGCTTCCCCACTTGTAACTTCCCAAGGTTGCGTTCCAAGACGTGTGTTTCGTGAGAAACTAAATTTCTTTTATTCTGGCATTCCCCGCGTCCTGTTAAATTTACGCCCAGCAATTTCCGGACGTTCTATAAATTCGAATAATTTGAAACTGCCGCAAACCATTCAAATTCTACTGATAACTCGTATAAACTGCTCCACTTGTATCAGCGGAATCATACAGATTGTTTTTTTCTGTAACTGAATGTCAAATTTTTTATCATTTTCCACCGGGTTCTACTTTTTTATCTCTGGTCTTGAGTACATCGAAAAAATTTAAAGCTTTTGTAAAAAAATGAATTTTTCCGGAACCGTTTCTTAATAATGAAACGGTATATGAGTAAAATCACTTTAAAAGAGGTAATGCCTCAGTTTTACCTTCAAACGACAAAAATTTTATATTATATTAAATATAAATTAACAATAATTTTTAACTTGTTAATGTACGGAGTTGTAAACAGGGCTCAAAAGACAAGATTTTGGGCTTTTGTTAAGAGTGAGCTACTATTGTAAACAGAAGGTAAACACTTTTGTACATCATTACTTTATGGAAGAAATGAAAAACACATACAGCAGCTCCAAAACCATCTTTGAAAAAATTAAAAGGAACTCTTACTACCTATTTATTACTTCATGTAATCGGAACACCATTAAAGTAAATGGATGCCTATGCAATGATAATAATGAGTATCCCAAAGATTGGTCTTGTATCCCCAAGAGCGAGCTTTATCGCCACTTAACTATCTCCGACGAGTAGATAGTGAACGCTAATGCAATTGCTCATTTAGCAGTAGGGTTCAGAACTGGAAAATCCCGGTCCAGAAAGTACCGGGAATACCCGGAACATTGAAATAGTAAAATAACCGGGAAAGGAAAATCGATTCCCGGATCTTTCGTTACTTTCGGGACTTGAAATTTACAGCATAAAATTTCATTTTTATTGCGCGCTAAGGGTACTTTCATTTGATACCCTCCTCTGGTGGGTTTTCGGACTGATGTGTGTGCTGGTGTCTGGTTGTTGGGCCAATATTATTTCAATAACGATATATTTTCTTTTAAGTTTGTAATGAAAAGAAGAAAACTTTTTTTAAATTTATTTATTCTGTGATTTTTGTATACGGTAATATAAATATTTTTTTAAATTTTTTATGTTGAAGATTGACATGAAGATTGAGAAACAAATGATTTTTTAACGTCAGTAGGTACTTTTAGCAATAAAAAAATTGTAACACAAATGTTCGTCTTTTTTACTTTTGGTCACTAAAACTTGTTTAATCGTTTAAAACTATTACTACTTCAATCACCGACTGCTGCACCATTGATAAAACAAAATGTGCCATTGCAGCATTCAGCTGGGCGTACACTCGTTTTTGCTTAACTCTTTGTGTGTTGTTTTTTGTTTCGGCAAACTGAACGCTGGTTTATTTTATTTTTTTTAAGAATTTCTGTTATGGGGTAATTTATTTGTAATTTTGTCTTTAAGTGAAGGTATGTTTTGTTCTAACCATTTGTATTGTATTTTATTATCACATAATTATTATCCAATTTAAGTGAATCAAGAATCAAAGAAAAGAACTCTGAACAAATTTAATTATTTTAAAGTTTAATTAATTATTATATTTTCGTCAAGGCAGTGTGCTATTCAGTTTTCGGAACTATTCTTTAAATTGTGCATTTGTAACTATGTTTGGCTAACTGTGTTATGCCATCTATGGTCACATCCTTCTTCTTGGCGACCATCATGTGAAAAACTGTATTAATTTTCTGCTCTTAATTTATCCACCGCATCCATGCGGTAGTTTCAAGTTTGGGTAGCCGCCAATTGGCGGCCCACGAGTCATGGATCAGGAGTGCTTCCCTATGCCGGCCATGCTATGAGCAACTTGTAACCCTTGTTTGTAGTAGAGGATGTTCTCCTCTCTTTTCTGACGGCTACGGGATTCACTCACTCATGAATTCAGGAAAGTGATTCTTCGTTTTCATACTTCGCATGAAGCATGTGTTCGGCAATAAATGTGGACAACCTACCTAAATTCATTTTATAAATTTTTCATCGTTTGTTTTATTTTGTTTTGCTAACATAAATTTATGAATTAAAGTAACGTTAATAATTTATTTAATGTTTTGGGGCCCCATTTTTTTTAAAATTTAAGTAACAAATGTAACAAATAACAAATGTAACTCATGATATTCTATTTATTGTTTATGAAGATTTATAAATAACTAAGTAATACTGTAATACTCATAAAGTTTGTTTTTAATATCAAATATAAATGATGGTCTGAAAATGAGTTAGTTTCTTTTTTTAAATATTACCCCCAAGTTAACCTAAAATAAAATATTTCTTATAATTTTGTGAGCTGGTTGTTCAGTCGGCCTACCTTTGTGCCTAACTACTTTTTTCAACCTTGAGGTAAGACACCATTGAGCCTAAGGTTCACGGCAACTTCCACAGCGAGCCTTTCTCGGAATGGTCAAACCTAACCAGGCTGGGAAAGGTTGGTTGAAAAACTACCTAGTAACGAAAGTACATGAATTCTCGGTTGCATTGGAAACTAGTGCCTGAATTCTCGGTTCTGAAAATCGGTTACTGTTACAAATACCCTATTTAGCAGCATTATTCGCATCGGCGACAAACCTCGCCGTGCTGCTAATCCCTTAGTGGGAGACACTAAGAAGCATAGGATAAAATAATTGCCGAGAAACCAATTTCATAACTTCAGAGCACTAAACAGAGAGCTCACTTCGAAAATGGTTGAATTTTGGAAACTGTCGAATTAAACGCATGTTCAATACCTACATACCTCTTAACTACACAGAAAACTTTTTTTTTTTAGTTTGTACTTTCACAAAGTGTTCCTTTGGAAACCAATGCCAAGAAATGATTTTTAACAAAACAAGAAAACTACTGTACAATTTTGCAACACATTTTTTCCATTATTAGAATATTTTTTGGAAACAATACTGAATATTTCTTTTCGCGCTTACGATATTTTTATTATGATTTATAAAAACATAATCCTTCTTTAAACCACGGAAAATGTAATCAAATATTTAGGAACTGATTTTATTATGGTGATTAATGTATGCAGTTAATAATGGAAAGTTATTCAGGGAACAGTTTGCGAGTAACTTAAACTAATGTAAGAACTGGGACAACATAAATCTTAAATGCCTGGGTAAGAATTTTAACCCAGAAGTAATGAGAAAAAAATTTGTAGTAATTTCACTTGCTATTGTATTAATGCAAAAATTTACAAAAATCTGCAATTTTACGTGACAATTTCGGTTCAATTTACAAAAAAAAATTCAGTTTATAGAAAAATATTCCTCACGAAGGATTTTGAATTTAAAATGTCCTAAACAATGTATGAGCTTAACATGAAAACTGTTGAATAACACGCATTTAAAAACATCGAATCTGATAACTTCCTAACGCCAAAAATAAACTGAATTTTTGAATGAATCGAATTTGTGGTAAATGTTAAAATTTATTATTTTTAAATGAATGTATCTGTTTGCCAATGAGAGTGTGAATTTTGTGAAGTAACTCATTTAAAAAAAATTGTATCTGAAAGGTGTTAAAAATAAAGCACATTAAAAAACCTGAAAATAATTGAATCCGAACACCAAACAGGGAGTGCATGTCGAAAAGCATCAAATATGAAAACCATAGAATAAAATGCATGCTAAAATATTAAAAGTATCAAACCTAAAACTTCCTAAAGGAAACCGGACGTTGCATTCTTAAAAAAAAAATAATCTGAGTGAATCTAATCTTCCAGCACTCACCATGATGTGTAACATCCGACTTCAGTAATAAAAAAATTTATGTTTTCTCATGTTGAAAATATGCTTATAATACGAAACTCGTACACGAAATTTATCGTAGAAATCTTTCAAATAATGCCGATCGTGATAAATATATATGTGAATTGTGTTTACAACTTCATTTCTTGAAGCGAAGCTAACGTAGTTTCCACACCCGCCGCTAGAAATCGTTTCTGGAGCAGCTACGTCGAAAATTGAAACATTTGATTAACGGACCGAAATTTCAAACCGTATAATGAAACGGCTCTTATAACAGCAAAAATAAAACTTGAAAAATATACTAAATTCCATGTTTTGACATGATTTTTGATAAGTAATTTTATTAAAATGCTGCCCATCATGTTAAAATTTATGAAACCGTTAAAACTATAAAATTTCCTTTTCTTTGTGAACTTTAGTTCGCGCCATCCGTGACAGATGGCAGCACCGTGGTTTTTACACATTTGAAGACCACGGGGGAAGAACTTGATATGTCCATTTTTCGTTAATTTAAATATATTGTGACTGGTTTGAAGCTTAAATACAATAGTATTCTTCAGTAAACCATCAGGGGAAGAACTAGATACTTAAAAAAAAATGAGCCACAGAAAAAACCATGCACAGGGGAATAACTTGACAAGTCCTTGAAATGCAGAGTATTTTGTTTTTATTATGTTGGATAACCTGCTTGCACCTGATGGACTCTGTCGACAAGGGTTTAGTTTTGTAAGGTTATGTTACAAGTTAAAATGCAGTGGTGTTTATGAAGTTAGTTTTCTATTTGTTTCTTATTTAAAAGGGTTTCCTGAGACATATCAAAAGAAAATGAGGAGTGTGATGATTCCAAGAGCTACAAGAAGTGAGTAATAGAAAGAGAAAAAGCTTTGGAAGGATTCATGATGTTTGAAAGAAAATACAGCTATACTCCCACCAGACTGGAGAACCTTTCCAATGTCCTAAAAAATGTTTTCAATCTCCTACGGATGGTAACAAGAAAGAGATCATAAGGAATATGAATTCTATAAAAAAATAATGATGAAGTGAATATGTGTCTAGCAGGGTTTATTTAAATACTTCCAGATCAAAGAAGGAGGCCAAGAAAATATGAGTATGAAGTAGCTTTTCGTGACCGTTCTGTATGCTATCGTATTAGAGTAAACCAGGAAGATGGTACCGCAGATGAAATTCATGTATGTAAACAAGACTATTTCTTTACGTGGTATTACTCGGGGTGAAAAAGACTGCCCCGTTTATAAAAACTAAATTTTGTTTCAGTTCCTAGGGATATACGAGAAAATCACCGTAATAAAAATGAACGAATAAACTATAGCAGCAGTCTGTGCACATATTAATTGTTCTCAAAGCAGAAACAGTCATTATAGTTAGAAAAAAACTGACAGGCTTTGGATATCGTCGCTCTGATACCTGTGGCGTTTGTGATGAATTTGTAGCAGAAAGTAAAACTATCAATTTAAATTTTGCTGACCAAACTGACACACAAGAAAAAGAGAAGTGGATTAATGAATTACGTGCTCTTGACGTAAAACATGAAATACATTTAATAACAGTAACGTCTTATACGAAGAAACCAAAGGCCACAATAAGTTCCAGGAAATAAAAAAACAGAGAGCAGAAACAATGGATAATAGTATAAATTTTCCATGTACAAATATAAAAAAAATATATTATGTTTACATGTTTAATTATTCATGTACGTTCTAATCGAGCACGTTATTATTATGTTTATCCGGAAACTATTGGTAACAAAAGGGGTAATGAAGTTTGCTCCTTCATTTTTCACTTTGTTTCAAACTACATTGACACCATGACTACTGATTTGGAAATATGTTGTGACTCATGCTCGGGTCAAAAAAAAAAACAATGTAGTTCTGAAGTTTTGTCACCATCGGGTACACACTCAAAAGAAACATCTGGACCATGAAATTCACCTATCCAATTCGAGGCCACTCGTATATGGAATATGATAAGGACACATCCTTTATCAACAAACGGGCTAAGTGTGAAACACTCTTCTGATTGGTACGAAGCTATTGCGAGCGTACGATTCAAGCCATGCCTCTTTGTGGTGATTTATGTCGAAAAACCGCCGAGGACATAGGCTTGTTCTACCCAATAGCACTTTCTTTTTCAGCCAGACCTATAAGAGAAAAGTGGTAATTGACAAGAGCAGTACAGTTATAATAAACCAACTGACAAATTACAATGGTCCATGGGAAAATTTTCTACTAAAAGAGAAAAACGAAAAGATTACCATTTCCACTCACGAAAAGTATGAGTAAGCTTATAGCTTAAAAAAACTTATAAAAAAAACTAAAAATAAAGCTTTTATCGTTTAATGAACTAACAATTTAAAAATAAAATTTAAATTTTACTTTTTGTCCATCTGCCGAATAATGCTCTACAGCTACGTGGGGTGTTTTCTTCTTTCATTTTCGTAATGACTATATCCTAAAATTAGGGATAGAAAATCTATTACAAATAAAATGGTTTTTACTAATAGAAATTTTAAGACAAAAGATATCAAGCCTCCCACGATTTAAGTTATACAGAGGTGTTGAGCATTATTTAACTTTTGGACAAAAAAATTAAATTAAATTTTTTAAATTTATAGTAGATATTCAACGATAAAAGCTACTTTTTTAGTTTTCAAAACCAAAAGTATATTTTATTCCTTTTGTCTCTAATAAAATAAAAATATTGAATATTAGTAGATAATTTAAACAAATTAAAAATACTAAATATGAGTGATTAAATTCTTTGTTTGTTAAAATAAACTTAAAAGTAGTCATTCATCTAGTCATTTCAGCTAATGGGTCAACATTACACTCTCCCTTAACTCTTAAGATCTTAAGTTTTCAAAATATTTTATTGTCAGAAGTTCTTTATATGTACGCAAAATTTCAAAACATTTTGACGTCGAAAAGAGGGTAAAAATTGAATGGAAAGATTTCATTATAGTCCATCCATACATACATACAGATGAAGCTAATAAAAGAGTGGTAAAAAAGAAGAACGTTGCAGGAAAAGAGAGAGAAAATGATGCAGACTATTTAGAACCTGAAAGGTGGAGAAATAATTCTTCTGAACCAGCTTATGAAGGTAAGCTTTTCAGATGATATTTTATTTTTTAATTTTTACAAATCTCCCAAACAATAAATTTACTTCATCAAATTTATTCTGTTTAACAAAATTGGTTTAGGTCCCCTTGTAAATTTGTTATAAGTCATGCTACTAAAAAAATATACTGTGTCATTAAGCACAGGCTCTATTATTATATCTTGATTTTAATGCACTTGTTCTTTTCAACAGATCTTTTACCATTAAGAAAGGAAACAAATTAATGATATTCAACCTTAAAAGAGTTCTGCAGCCTACACGCTAAAGACTACTTTGCAGACTTCCTGTAAAACAATATGATATAGACAACAGCAACCTTTAGTTGGAATACATTTTTTTTACAATTAATTGAAACATGTAATTTTAGTATATAATAAAAGTATTCTTTTTAAGTAGAAATTTAAGTTATAAATGCCTATTTCGTTTATTTATTTCCAAACAATATTTACACGCACAGGAGAATAACGTGATAAGTCCGTGTACACATTTACAAAACAAATTACCATTAGGCCTACAACATAACCAATGAGATAAAAAAAAGAAACAACAAAGATGTGTGTATTGTAATATTTATTTTAAAATTTATAACTCACCAATTATATAATTTTAGAATTTAAAATTGTTGTCATGTTAAATCAATGAAATGTGACTAATCAAGTTATTTCCCTGTGGTCTTCATTTCCGTTCGTTGACTTTTGTCACATTCACGAAATTACTCCTAGCAAATGCCGAATACTGAGAGCTAATATGTTCATTTAAAAAAAAATGCCTAGGCCGGGAAGCCGGCTGAGACAGTACGTAAGGTCCGCCGCGCCGCACTCGTAACGGAGCTAACGCCGCGGGTAATCGGATTAACTCTTGCCGATTCGTGACCGAGAGGTATCGATTACGTCACCTTACCCCGCCCCTTTCCCAAACCATTTTCATTCGCTCTCGTGCTCTTCCGGGAAGGGTGGAGGGGGGGAGTTCTCCCCTTCCCCTTCGTGACCTTACGACAACCGTTTCGCCGGAAGTGCGGTCGGCGTCCTATCAGCCCAGGAGCAGACGGATCAACCCGCCGCAGGATCACCTCCCCCCCCCCCTCCCCGGCTCGGTCTAGTGATGCAGTTCCTATAGCCTGTCCCACGGTTATCTTACAGTACAATGTATAGCCTGTCAAACGCTTAGATTGCAGTGAGAAGAGAAAAATAGCGCCAACTGTCGTCAGATTCATGCTAACCGGTTTGCTGACATTAAATGTCTTATTTTCTATATCATCGTTGATTAAAATAAGCTTTAATTTTATTTTTAATTTTATTTTGTTGATGTTTCGAAGACAATAATATAGTTTAAATCGACAGTTTGGTTACTATAAAAAAATTATAATAATAATTAGTATTAATTAGAAAAACCATTTTTGAAATTATAATCAAAATAACATAAGGTGGAGTTTTATGGCTTTCATTTATTTTCCAAATATTTAAGAATATTTGTTTTTTTTTGTTTTTTATCAATTTTATTAAAATCTAAATAAACGAATAAATATTAATTAGAATAAATTTACTCATTTCAAAATAATATCTCAAAATATCATTAATTATTATTCAATATTGATTAATAACAATAAATAATTATTACTATTGAGATATTCATACCATAAAGAAAATTTGTTTAGTAAATATCAAAGCTAGAGTTAATTGTAAACAATTAGTTTTTTTAGTTTAATTTTATATTATTTATAGGTTAGATGTGATCGAGCATTATTCTGGGCTGATTTTGTAGTTGTGTAAACATCACCTTAACATTTAGTATAGTAAAACAGATTCTGCCAATAAGCAACATAGAATTACTGCTATGTATTCATAGGCATTGAGATACTACCGACGAATGAATGAACAATTATAACATGTCCGCCGCTCCGCGACGCGAAAACTAAACAGCACGGAACTAACTCAAGGCAATTCTTTACATTATAACAATACTGCCACAAAGTGAAAATAGAAACAATATTCCACGCAGGGATTTGTTTAAACTTTTTTTAACAAGCATATTATTTGGAATTAACATATTTACACGCTGGTGAGCTCATAATTATAATATGATTGTGTGATTTAGTTATTCAAATAATAATTCGTGACAACTAATTACCCTGCCAAAAAAAAAAAAACAGGCCAGCGGTGTCCTAAAACGGCACCTCGTTACCAAAAACAAAAGTCGGTTTTATCATCGTTCCCTATATTTTTTTGCTGTGCTGAATTCGAATATAGAGTTATCTATCAAAATTTCCTGGTGCGTTTTGAGATATTTGCCTAAAACAGCGAAATTTCGCTTTTGATTTTCGCTTCTAATTAAAAATATTAAAGATTTTTTACATAATCATGTAAAAATATGTGATCGAGAATTTATTACTCGCCAGAGATGTGTAATAACATCTAACCTCGGTTACGAGCAAATACACTAAAAATCCAAACTCGGACTTGAAATTGATGTAAAATTTTTTAAAATAGTGCCAAGCGTGATATATATATATATATATATATATATATATATATATATATATACATACATACATATATATTTGCAAATTGTGTTTCAACAACATTTCTGGAACCGAATCACTCATAGTTTCCACTCCCGCCGCTATGATTCACTACCGGAGCAGCTGCGTCGACTATCGAATTATTTTATTAGCAGATCGAAATGTAAACTATATAACGGAATAGCTCTGACGAAAACTAAAAAGACTTTAAACAATACAAAACCCTTGGCTTCGGACCTGATATTCTACAAGGAATTTTATTATAACAAGATTTATCTTGTTAAAATTTATTAAACTCTTAATAATATCAATTTTCTCTTTGTCTTGTGAACTTTGGTTCGCGCCATCCGCCGCAGATGGCAGCAAAGATGGTTACACATTTCCGTTCCATGTGATTTCCGTTCCAATCATGAAATTACTACTATAATTTGCCTTACACTGAGAACTAAGATGTTATACATCAAAAACTTTGGTTAATAAGGCTTTGTTCGGCCGCATTTGATTACAGAAGCGTTCTGCATTCCAGAAGGCCCTGGCTGCGGCTATACCTCTGGAACATATGTAAGAAATAAATTTCGAAAAATTGTGAGATGTTTGAATTTTATATACAGTTAGTTAAGTTTACCTTGGACAGGTGGCTGATATTTGTCATCTAGATCTTCTTCCTATTCGAGATCATAGCGATGTCCATTGCTGCAGTATACTTCGCACGACTCGCACATGTTAGAGCAGTACAGCCCAGCCTTCTTGCTCCTGCACATTGCCGTTGCATAGCTTTTTCTTTGCACTTGCATGCAACCAGTTGAAGGAGCTTGTCAGGTGCATGGGGACTGGTTGGAAGTAGTGGGCTGTAGCACGTGGCTTGTACGTCTCCACCCAAACCTTTAAGCCACCCTCCCCTCCCTCATCAAAATACCTGGCACACCCAGAGCTGCACTTGCATATAAATGCACAAAATTTAGGTGTGCTGCAGCTCTGGTTGGGGAAATAGTAGCCATATTTGAAGTGGATTTGTAAGCTGGAGACTGATTACATTTGTACCACAGCTCATATAGAGGCCCATTTTTGTTTACGCCCTACCAGGCAAATAAAAATTTCTCGTAATCTGTGAAGATGGTCTCGACATCAATGTCTTTGTAAGGTTTTTTTAAGGACAGCAACGGAAGGCTGAGTTCAGGGGGTTTTGACAAAATGTTTTCAAAGTTTTCGCCTTTCCTTGTTTAAACAAGGCGGATGTAGTATCACCTCCACTGAAAAGCATGCAAGAAAAGGATGTGTTGGGACAGCATTTCATTCAATGTTATGATGAAACCACATAGAAAGGTCTCTCCCTCTCCCTGGTTTAAGGAAGTAGATGGTTGGAGTTGACATGCCTATAAACAGTACAAGGAGATCAACATCTTCCCCTCCAACTGCCACTGTGTTGTGATCAGATGACAATGAAATGGCGGTGGTGAAAATCAGTCTGTCAGCATCCTCCTCCACCTGATAGGACACAATTTTGGCCTCGTTTAGTTTTGCCCTCAAAAATTAAATCATGTGACTTTTGTTGCATCCGTTTGCCAGGAAGTGTTATTTAGAGACCTTTGGTGATATGTCTTCAGTGAAGACCACTTCCACGACTTGCTTTCTTGCTGCCCTCCTTGAGCGCTCCAATTGTGTGTTGCTGGTAGATGATACACAGTATACGTCAAATACAATTTCCCTGTATTATAAAGTGTGAAAAGCATTATGCCAGGAAAAAATAATTAGTTACATACCTAAATCATTATTCATAGAAAACTGTTAAAAAAATACTGATTTACACAAGTCATTAAAATAATACGTACTTGAAAGATCACAATTGTTTTTGAGAATATGACCCGTGGCGCGGTGCACAACAATAAGCTCAAACCCCGTTGTGTTGCCTTCTGCCCAAATACTCTCTTACTAGATCCCAGAAAGTTGGCTGGCGTCAGGCGCAGGCGGGTCCCTACCGCCGCGACCCGCCTATCCCTGCAGCATGGCAAGGTTCAACCTGAGCCACGCCCACCACGTGGAGCCCGCTCAAGGGAACGAGTCCTGACAAGTTCTGTGCACCGTCCGCAACCTATTTCTCCGTCCTTTTAGCATCAGAAATAGTTTCACGCCCAAACCCCCCAATGGTAGACCTTTTCTACTCTGTCCAAATCTTTTTCCTGAATCATCCGCCTATATTTCCCGTAGACAACCTGCTTGCATAATGTATGAAGTTTGCATACCGTATGAAAGTGCCCAGGGTTATCACTGTGTTTATGCAGCTTTTACCTCGGCCTAACTTATCTAGAATACTCATTGAGGGGAGTTTGTCATGGCGCCAATCGCAGCCATGGCTGGCCAATCCCCTCCTAGCACTTGATGCAGCATACCCTTAATGCATCGCTCAACCCTGAATGATTAAGACGTATGGGCTTCTGCCTTAACCACACTTAGTTCCCTCCCCTAACCAGGACCCCTCCCAAATACACTTAGTTTAAAGTTAGGTTAGGAAACAAAAATTTCACGAAAAAGTTTCATTAAAATTCGTCCTTGAAATGTTTCTCCCAACACGCCCAAAGAATTTTTGCTTCAAAGGTGCAGTACATTACAAAGTTGTGTCTAAAAATAATTGCTCTTTGGCATGTAACTGGCAACAGAGCACACCTAAAAATGGAAAACGCTCATGGCAGAATTCGTGCATTGGGAAGAGAGAGTAAACGCCCGTTCGAATGCACACTGCAGACACAGGATGAGACACGCTGTATACCGCGTGCCATCGGCGGGTCGATGCCCGGCCGCATCGCGAGGCGGTCAGTATTCACGACTCAATTAACGGCTGCAAACTCCGAGCAACAAAAGTTGCATGTTTGCTGGAGCGCGCTGCGGCTATCTCCGGCCCCGAGCTCATGCGCGCGACATATTACAGCCGCTCCCACGGCCCTGGACTTGCTTGCTGCCTCGCGCAAGAGTGACATTTCTACCACACAGCTTCTGTTTCTCAAGTTACGCTTCTTCGGGCGCGTTACGGAAAAAGTTACGAGAGTGCATTTTTTACGATGCGCGCGCACTATACAAAGAAATTTCCAAAATGAGATGGCTAACCCACGTGCATGAACGCTTTCATAAAATTTAGCAGACTTACAAACTTATTGGTGTGCCAAATGAACTTTATGAAAGTGAAACTACCCTGGAATATATCTGGTAAACTAATATAGTCGTAGTAAAGAGTAATTTTCAAGTTTTAAAAAATCAAAGGAGAGTGTTGTTACAACAGTTATGACACACATTCTGTGTAGTGCAGTGATTATTGTGCGTGGTTAATAAGCTAAAGGAACGTGGTTGTAAACTCGGCTGTGGAACTTTCTTTTTTTACTTTTTTTTTTTCAATTGCATAGTGGCATTGTGTATGAGTGCGCACGCATGACACTATTGAATATAAAAGAGAAACACAGAGATGAAGTGATGAATATAGAGTGAGATAGAGAGAGACAGGGAAAGAGGGAGATATATTGCGGTATAGAGAACGAAATGGAGTTATATTAAGAGATATATAGATATATAAAGCTATGTAGAGGCATATAGAGAGATATAGAGATTGATATATACAGGAGAGAGATAGAGATAGCGGGAGATATATAGAAGTATATATGTTGAGATAAGGAAATAAATATATATATATATATATTTATGTAGATAGAGATAAAGTTATATGTATATATACATTGAGGGATGGAGAGATGCTTTGTATATGTGTACCTACTTCAAACAAATTACAAAACAAAATAGAATGAGGCATTGCAACGCGTGCCGAGCATTAGCTGGATGATGGATTTTTTCAATATCAGTAATCTTTGGTTTTGCCACTTTTTACTATAGTGCTTTATAGAGTCTATATTACATACAGACCATACATTTTTAAATATATAGAGATAAATATATATATATACACTGGCATAACAACGTCTGCCGGGTTCTGCCAGCGATAGAAGTTATTTTGCACACTTGACATTCAAATTAAGAAGACTATTACTATCTACATCTGATTTCGATAAAAAAAAATCCCCTTCACCCTGTGTTCAGCCCGGGCAACGCCGGGTACTACAGCTAGTAGAATGTAATAATAGTTTTTAATGAACTTAGTGGGTTTAAGGTTTATTCGTAGGAAATATTTACAGACTGATTTCAGTCGTTTGAACAAAAACAAATATCCAAACATATACTTAATGTAATAATATATGTTTCAAATTGTTTCAAGTTATATTTTAGTAATGCCATAGAAGTATAACGTTGAACGTGTCTGAAAATTTTATAGCATTAAAATGTTTAATGAATTTTAATGGATGGGCAGTATCTTAATAAAATTCTTTGTCGAAAATCAAGTCCAAGACGAGATTTATTGGACTGCAAATTTTAGTTTGAAAAATATCGAAAAGATAGCGCAACGTTCGTAATGCTTTAGAAATCCAACATAATGTTAAAAACTTTGACGCCATGTTCGTCTCAACACGATTTTCCTGACTAATAAATTATAGGTATATTTAAAGTGAATATTATTTTTTTTTAGGCTACTCAAGTTTACATAATATATTCCAGGATAGTTTCACTGCCAAAAAATTTACTTTGGAACAACAATGCACTTAGTACATTCCCGGATGTTTGCGAAACATGCACGGGTGCATGTTGCCACACGTGGGTCCACCATCTTGAAGATTTCGGCGCATGGCTATATAGCAGTTTCTGCGTGCATGCGCTTTAGACTTTCAACCTGTTCAATTTCCATTGCGTAATGCGTGGTTATTTCATTGACCTTTCTGGTGCATACTAAAATTATAACCTCGACGTTCTGAAAGAAGTATAACCAAAAAAATTTTGGTCTCGGAGGAAATGTCACATGTTCAGCTTTGAGGTACTTACATTGAATACGTTTGCTACTCCTGTTGTTCGGCTAGCCCTGAGAAATCAATAGTAGCCTACCATTTGGTTAAGCAGGATAATGGTTACGTTTTAAAATGGGGACCTTTAGAGTTTTGCGCTCTCGTGAATACTTTTGGTGCTCGGGATTATTATGAAAAATTTGGTGTCCGAATTTCATATCATAAGTTTATTTGCAACATGAGAACATTTACCGAGGTTCTATGTTCAGGCATCACTGGCGAGTACATGCATATATATATATATATATATATATATATATATATATATATATATGCCAATACTAGTTTGTTTCCAATTACACTTAAATTAACTTTTATGTCGGGAAGCTCATTCCACTACCGCGTTCAACGCTAGAAAAGTCATTATGTAACGGGTTGGGGCCTGTATTCTACCAGGTGTAATTTGCGCGGAAGATTAAAGCGTAATTAATTTCCCAGTAGTTTGTTTTTTGTTGTACCATCTAAAAGGACGGAGTGTTTATAGCAGAATAAAAATTTCGCTGTAAATTATTTCTAATGGGTTTTTGAACTACGAAGTATTTTCAAGTACCATTAAACTCTACGAGGACGCTAAATACTGAGTTGAAACACTATACATTTGTAACATGTAGCAACTCGCATAAACAAAATTAAAATATAACACTGGTGTAGTTAAACTGGAATGTAGAGGAACAAGATAGTTTGATTATAGACTTTTAAGCATGAAATAAAAACACTATATTTAGTCGTATATTACATGTACTTATTTACATTATTCATACTTTCCACCATATGAAGACTTCTGTTCTTTATAGAACTCAGTCAAACCTTTCGTGAGAATACCGTTATAATAATAGTATTTAAGCTTCTACTATTAGGTAGTTCCTATAATGAAAATATGTAGGTGAGATACGTGCATGAATAAAATATAAATAAAATAAACATATATTTTAACAAATTATTTTTTATGTATTTTAATTTGTATTAAGTGAAACAAGTTTTATAAATTTTATAATACGTTAATCATCAGTACGCAAATGACCACACAACATTTTTTTTTAATTTTTACTTTATTTATAATAGTTTTGAAAGTGAATGTTGTCAGAAACATTAAAATTCCTCTTGTTTAATTTTGTCAAACAAGTAGTATGGGAATACAGTTCCTGTACATCGAAGGGAGTAAGAATAACGGAGCATTTAGAAGCAAAATTTTTTGACAGATGTGAGAAATCATTCATCCAAATTTGAACTCGGGATGGTGCAAGACAAAACGTCAGAATGTTTTCCCGGTCACTATGAGTTATGCGATGCAGATTGGAGAGGCTTACAATACTACTTAAGAAATAAAACCTCCCAGGAGCCGTGGAAACGGACTTTCTAACGCTCCCGAAATTGTTTAAGAAGCTGTCACTTAAATCACAGTTTTTTAAAAAAAAGTTTATTTAAAGCACTACTTTAAAGAAAGTTATGTTAAGGCACGATTAATTGTCAGCGTCCGTACGCAGACTTATCACACTGTGGAATCGTTTGCGACGTGAATACAAATGAACGAAGAAAGGAAAAGATTAAAAGACGTGTTAATAAATCGAAAATAATAATAACCTAAGAATATGCGTTACGGTAACACAATAAGAAACAAAAACGAACAACCTCAAAATACCAAGAAAACGGCGTCTGGGCGATGAAGAAGCTATGACAAACCAGAAAGTATTCCTCTTCTCAAACATCAAACGGAACTGTACATTAAGCCCTCAGACAAAGCAGAGGCTTTGTAGGTACTTTGGAGGCTGCCTTCCAACCCAACAATGACTCCTGTGCCGGGAAGTTTTTGGCTCAAATTTACCGCGATGTAAGTCTTAAGCTGCCGCCTACCCGTATAAACTGAACCGGATCATACACATACCCTGAAAGTTAAAGATGAAATGAACTTTAACACCTCTCAAAGTCCTTGGTAATGATGGCACACGTGCTGAAATCCTCAAACGACACCCAGATTAAACATTACCTGACCGAATGTTTAAATGCAATGATTGAACAGTATTATTTTCCTTCTCAGTAGAAATAGTCCAATATCGCTGTTTTCCTTTCCAGAAACTCGGAATGGACAAAACAATAGTAACAGGCCAAAGCTCTTGCTCAGCAAAGGCGGCAGAGTACATTCATATATGTTATATATTTACATATTAAAAAACGCGTTAAAAATCACCCACGCAAAAAAAGGTATATCAAACGAAAAATTTGTCATTCCAAATTCTCACTCGACTATATGCCAAATTTTCGTAATAACCACTACCTTTAAATGTAAAAGTAGTATCTAAAGGTATTTCCTGAGGCTGGGTCCTGGGTCCGTAGCCTGAGCCGATGTCCATCAACTTGGATTGTGACGTCACAGTGGCCATCTTGATGTCAAATTACCTCAAAAATTCTTAAAAATTCCTAGACATTTCCCTACTTCGAAGGAAAATTTTCCGTTTTGAGGGAATAATTCCTGTTTTGTTTCCTCAAAAATTTCAAAATTTGGAATTCGGAAAACCTCAAAAGAAAAAATGACAATTCCCTATTGCGGCTAAAATTCCCCATGGGCAAGCCTCCAATAAGCCTCTAGTGTGTATATTTGACATTGACCTTGACTGTAAATATGAAATCTTTAATTTTCGTCCGAAATATTCCGAAAATTTTCCAAAAAATAATTATTTCTTCAAATTTTTAGTTACTTAATCTATTTCGTTCCTTGGTTCGATTCTCAGTGAGAGTAAACATGTTATTTATTAATTTAAAATTTTAATTAAAATTTTATTAAAATGAGAAAAACCTTCCTTATGTCACACCCGCCATCTTGGACTCTGGAACGTTGAACTTATCGTTACGGCCGCCATCTGGTAAATCAGTAATTTTTAAACTAGAAAATCGGGAATTTTTTTAATCCATAACATAATATAAATAATAAAATTTTAAGAAAATTTTAAGAAAAGTCCTCGGTTTGAACCCAGCGAAGTCAATCGATTAAAAATGGCGACGGATCTTTCTTCCACGGAAGCAACCGATATTCTGTAAACTAATGTCCGCCACTAATGCCGAGGCAGATATTACGTCAGCCAGTATGATGCCATAGCGGCCATTTGGTTTTCGTCTGCTGCAGGCCGCTGCCGACACATTATTTTAATTGGTAAGAGTGGGCTGCCACCATATTAGTTAAATTTTTGCGCGCTAGAGTGCAGGAATAATTTATTACTGTGGCGTCCGCCATATTGTCATTCGGGCGCCATCTGAATTTCTCTAATTATTAAGCTAGAAATTCGGAAAAAATTCCAAAAAAAATTATTTTTAAAAATGACTTGTTAATATGATGATTCGATTGATTTCTGTTCTTGGTTCGATCCTTGCTTTGATGCAATAACGTATAATTTAATTAAAATTACCAAAAAAATGCCAGGATTGAAAATAAAATTTACAAATAAAAAATGTATTACAGAAATTCGACAAGTACAAAAACCAAACAAAGTACTAACATTTCTCGATGTATATACAGTCTTCTTAGAAGGCGAAGTGAGTCCTTTGCATGCCTTGTCATATGTGTTTTCAGCGCATTTCTAAATGCAAGTCGGTTACCAGCTCCGTCAAGTCGGTGATCATGCACATCAGTCGGTTGGCCAAACATTGTCAGTCGCTGGATAGACAGATCAATTGGTGGAAGGTTCGCCCAGGCGGTAGCCAGGCACGTCCATTCAGTGACCAGGAACGCTCGTCGAGTAGTTGGCAAGGCGCATTCAGTTGGTAGCTGGGCATGTCCATGCAGTAGCCAGACACACAATCGGCGACCAGGTATATTCAGCTTGTGGCCGAAATGTCCAGTCACTAGCTGGGCATGTACAGTTCAGTGACCAGTTGTTGGATGGTTAAATTAAATTTAATTAAATTGTAATTAAGTTATTTTTAAAAATTACTATATTGTATTTTGTAACTAAAAAAAATTTTTTAATTTTTTTTTAATAATTACATGTTTACTCTCGCCGGTAATCGAACTCAAGGAACGAAATAGATTAGGTTACTAACAATTTGACGTAAGTAATTTTTTTATATTGTTTGGAATTTTGTCGGAATATTTTTGGTCGAAAATTAAATATTTCATGTTTACAGTCAAGGTCAATGTAAAAGCTATCCACCAGAAGCTTATTGGAAGCTTACCCATTGGGAATTTGAGCCGCAATGGGGAAATTTTCATTTTTTCTAAGGCAAATGAAAAGGAAAAGAAATGTTGCGTTGATAAATGGTGCAGTGGATTAAATAAATGCCACTGGGATAATGATTGGTTTCTCATTTTGGGGTGCTTTCTCTCCTCGGCTTCGGGGCAGCTGATACGGGATCCCGAGCACTCAGTTGGCTCTGCAAGGCAGCTTAAGAGGTGTCTTCCCACCCCTCCCCACCCCCCAGCAGTGTGCAACCACCTCTCCCTTCCTCCTTCCTCGCCCTCGATCCTCCGAGGCCAGACCGAGCCGGCAGGGTCCCGCAGCGGGGCGACTGAATTGTTGCTCATTGGAAGGGCAGCCCTTCAGGATTTTTCTGACAGTGGTTTATTTGTACAGAGACTGGAAGGGCAGCCCATCCAATTTCTGAAAACACGCTCCTTTAAGAGTTTAAATAATCCTGAAAACTTGCCCCTTGGATGGGCAGCCCATCAGGATTTTTCTAACAGTAGTGTTTTTGAAAGGTTGTCTGAATTGTTGTCCCTTGGTAAAGGCAGCCCATCAGGATTTTTCTAACAGTAGTGTTTTTTAAAGGTTGTCTGAATTTTTTCCCATTGGATGGGCAGCCCATCAGGATTTTTCTGACAGTGGTGTTTTTGAAAGGTTGTCTGAATTGTTGCCCCTTGGATGGGCAGCCCTTCAGGATTTTTCTGACAGTGGTTAGTTTGTAAAGTGACCTAACTTAACCTAACCTAAACTAACCACTGTCAGAAAAATCCTGAAGGGCTGCCCATCCAAGGGGCAACAATTCAGACAACCTTTCAAAAACACCACTGTCAGAAAAATCCTGATGGGCTGCCCATCCATTGGGCAACAATTCAGACAACCTTTCATAAACACCACTGTCAGAAAAATCCTGATGGGCTGCCCATCCAAGGGGCAACAACTCAGACAACCTTTCAAAAACACTACTGTAAGAAAAATCCTGATGGGCTGCCCTTCCAAGGGGCAAGTTTTCAGGATTATTTAAACACTTAAAGAAACATGTTTTCAGAAATTGGATGGGCTGCCCTTCCAGTCGCTGTACAAACAAACCATTGCCAGAAAAATCCTGAAGGGCTGCCCATCCAACGGGCAACAAACCAGCTCCCTCCCCCCCCCCCCCCCTGCAACGACCTGGAGCGACGGAGCTTCTGTCAGAAGGGCCGTCAACACGAACATAGGGCCCGTTTCTCCCTCCCCATTACCTAATGTACCACTTTTCGAATCCCACAATTTAAAAGTTACCCTATTCATAGCTGTAAACGTGATCTGATCTGTAAGGGTTCTAATGAATTCTAGTAGCAATATACTTGTGATTTTCGTCCTACCGCACCGGGGTAAACCCAAGCCTAGAGGAGGTAAGACTTGTTGGTGCCAGTTACTCTCATCCTGCCCCCAACCCCCCCCCCCCCAAAAAAAAAATAATATTGTTTTGATATCAAAATTTGTATTGATTTATTAATAATGTACAAAAAAATTTAATTAATGCACTACATAGGTTGCACACAAACGATTAACTTAAAACTGTTTATCAGTTCTATGATTGGCATAAAAATTGGGTTTTGAGATTTCTGTAAGACATAATTTAAATCCGTTCGTCATTTGTAAAACACTTAATGAATAGGGACCGGAAAAATTCGCGGGTTCAATGACCTCCAGGATGAACTCCATAGTTCTACGTACACTCGGTCGAATATCACCCACTCATTGGCTGCTGTCTTGTGAGACGTCCCAACGTAGCAGCCTGTGATTCGTATAAAGCTTTGGTGTGGGTGTTTCTCGTCGGCCCAGCGTCATCCAGGTGAGTTGTGAGCCAATGGAAGAGGCAGCACTGAGGTATAATAACTATTTGTGTTTTAGCCTATCGCGAGACGAACTCGCGATATTTTTTTCCGGTCTCTATTCGTGAACGACGAAGGACAGATGTGTCCCAAGGGACGGGCCAACTGCATGCATCAGGCGTGTGTGTGCGCGGCGTGTTTGCAGCGGCGGTGCAGCGGCCCGAGTTCCTGCGCGAGCCGCCCGCGGCGCTGCAGTTCTCCAACTCCACGGGCGCCGCTCTGAGCTGCCAGGCGCGCGGCGTCCCGGCGCCCGACGTCACCTGGCTCGACGCCGCCGGCAAGGAGCTGGCGCACCTGCCGCGGCTCAGGTGAGCGCCAATCCTTCCCTCCTTCCCTCCCCCCGCCTACTGGCTGCAACACCACGCCGTGTTTATTTATTTATTTCATTTTATACACGAACAAAATTCAGCACTAGGCCGGTTTGCAATTTACTCGTGTTATTACTTAGAGGTGCCCACCCCCACCCCCCAAACACTATGACTCGCCCCCCCCCCTAACCTAATGATGCGCCACCCCCCCCCCCCCCCGGAAATTTGTTATGCCATTTTCTCAATGATTTACTAAATTATTTTATAATATTATACTTTTTAGTATTATATTTTATCACATTTTGCATTAATTAAATCAGATTTTCTAATAATAATAATAATTTTGGTCATATCAGGTAATATTTCCATCCTGAACCGACAGATGCCAAACTGCTTTTGTTGAGGAAAGTGCGGGGTTGCCAATTTGATTTACAAGATCCCTTTCAATTATCAAAGCACCAGAAACGTATTTTCACATTAGAAGCTATAATTATGTAAATAATATATACATTTTTCTCGTCTTTAAACCAACCCCCCCCCTGAAATTTTAATGACGCAGGATGCGTCGTTACCCCCCACCCCCCCCCTTGTAGGAACCCATGTATTACTAGAGACCCGGAAAATATCGCGGGTTCATTTCGTGCTATGCCAAAAATTCAAATAATTATACCTCAGTGCTGCTGCTTCTGCAATTGGTTTTCACTGTTGATCCGGAGGGACCTGAGGGCCAATCAGAGACCCTCGCTCATGGAAGGTGTCGAATCACAGGCCACCCAGTCGAGACGACTCGCAAGTCAGCAGCCGAATGTACAGGTGGCGTATTCCCGAGCGTGTAGAGGATATTGGATTCTATCCCGGAGGTCATTGAACCCGCGAATTTTTCCCGGTATCTAGTTATTACTAGAGACCTGCAAAATTCGCGGATTCATTCGGTGATAGGCAAGAATCCTAAAACATATACCTCTTAGATAATTTTGCTATTGGCTTACTGTTCATCTGGACGAATCTCAACCAGTTATAAACCCCCAACCAAAGAAGGATCGAATCACAGACAAACCAGCTGAGACGACTTACAAGTCGGCAGCCAATGAACTTGCGTTATTTGCCCGAGTGTACATGGGTATGTGCAGTCTAACCTGAAGGCAATCGAAACCGCGAATTTTGCAGGTCTCTAGTTATTACACTGCATTATAAAAATAAAACACTTTTACACTGAACATTGGGACCACGCTATTGAATAAAATAAATTAAGGAAGCTTAATGAATGAATATAAATTAATAAAAGAAAAAAACACTAAAAACTATTCCCAAAAAAAAAAATCACTTGGAAAAAATAAAACATGAATGTAAGGGTTCGTAGCTATACAAATACAATATGCCACATCTGTAAAAAAAATAGTCTCTTGTAATATCTACTGGGTAGGTCACATTTCCAGTGCGCAGTCACCATTATTGTGTCAGAGTTGCAGCTGACTGTTGCTTGTGAAGAAGCGCGCGGTAACGCGTTTTTGAAAAACCAGCGTCGGACGTGCTCTGCCACAGAGAGTCTGGTAAATCATTCCACAGATGGCTTGCCAGGTAACTAAATGATCTTTTAAAGAAGGTGCTGTGGTGCTTTGGTATTTGAATATTTTTTCTTATGTCTGGTGTAGGATCCGTGTTTAAAAATCTGCCCAGAAAGTTTAGAAAACAAGAAACTTGTTTCTGCAGTGAAACTTCTCTGCTCGAGCAGCTACAATTTCTGAGCGTTACGAAAATTCCGATCGCATACCACGTGGTGGGGGAACCGGTAGAGGAGGAGAGTGCGTCAGCGGCGACGCCACTCCAACGCATGCGCCAGCGGTCGAATGGGAAGACAGCGATAAAAGGGAACGGGAAAGTACGTCGCGCTTAGCATACTACATGCTTGCTGTAACGGCCGGAAGAGGAGACGGTAGGAGAGATGTAGAAATTACGCAGAAGTGATGCTACGGAATCCTCGTAACGCTGCTTATGTGCTTGTCCACGCTTCAGTTTTTTTTTAATTTGAGATCATAACCGCATCCTTACTATTATCAATTACTATATCTTGTTCAATAAAAAAATACTAATAAGGTATCTCTATCAATACCTAATAAGCAAGAAGTTTCGCTTCTGTCGCACGTCAACTCCACGCACACACGTTTATTTTTGAAAATCTAAGTAAGAAAAATCTAAGTAAAATTACAGATATTTGTAAATTATTACATTTACATGAAAACAATTGTATCACTACAAAATGGCGCATTTATTCTGTATTTTGTCTTAGTACCTATAATAGATAAATTATTTGTAAACCGTTCCCTGAATAGCTTCCCAGTATTAATAGCGCACATTAATAAGCATGATACAAAAAAATAAAGTCGAATAGTTTGATATTCTATTAACGTTTTCGTGGTTTGAAAATAAATATTCTTGAATGAAACATTAATTTAAAAAAATACTGATTGTTTTATAGAAAAACGTATTTCGTATATGCAAAAATTACCATAGCTACGGTTTGTGCAAATCTACAATATATTTTTTGTAGTACTAAAGACTGTTTCTTGTCAACTGGTTTCTATGCAGATAAGAAACATTTAATTGTCCTGGTATGAGAATGTTAAGGGTTGGTAAAAAAGAATGGCTCAGCTTCGTACAAAAAACAGACAAAAAGACAGTATTTTTTATCTCTTATTTTGAACGTCTTCGAGAAATACTTAAATTCTACTTTAAAATTTGGGCAGGAGAAATTAGTGTATTTATGTTTTTTTCGAAATTTCATGCAGACAGGGACATTTCACTTGTTCTTTGAAGGTCAATTTTATCAAGCTCGGAGTGTAGCTATTAATTATCAGGCAGTTTTCATTATTTACAATTTCACGTTTATTATTCACTCTGATACGTAAATATGAGCGTACGCAATTTTTTTTTTTTTGGGGGGGGGGGGCAGTTAGAACCACTTGGTATGCCCCTGTACGTACTTAAACATAATGAGGTGAAGAGCAATTTGCTAGCTAAACAACCGGCTATTATTTTTTCTAACATACAGCGCCACCAATTCCCCAAAGGTCACAAGGATTTTCGAATAAACGAAAGACTCGTCCTGTCACGAAAGGCTGCGTGATTTATTTTTTAAAGATCTTTTCGGCTCTTCGGCAGGTTAACAATAATTGTTGATATACTCTAAAATGCACTTTATTAGGGTAAATTATGTTAAAAGGGTCATTTAAGAAGGTATTCGTAAAAACAGTTAGATGTATTAGTAGTATGGATCTAAAAATTAACGGTTAATCTGCTAAATTTATAATGTATGATAACTTGTGAATAATTACCATTAATTAAAATTTTAAAGAAGGAGAGAAAGTGGGAAATAATCTTTTTTTTTAGTAGCACATTAAATTGTTGTAGAATTTTGCCAAAAATATTTTAATAGTTTAGTTGCGATTATGTACTAATAATTTCAAAGATTTTGGGACTAACTTATGTGATCATTTAACTCGAGTGGTCTTATTTCAAAATTATTGTTGCTGGTAGAATATTTACAATCAGTCATATTGTAGGGCTATGTTCGTAACTTTTAATACGAACATTTAAAAAAAATGATAAAACAATAATTAAAATTGTCTAAACAACTTTGCATGTGACATATTTGCGGGACTAACAAAAAAAAATTTATTTTTATCATACAATTTTTCGAAAAAAGGCATTACAAAATAAATTACGTTGATAACAATAAGTAAAAATGATTACCAGCAGTGTTTCTTCTGCGAGGCTACACCACAAGCACAGCTCTTTACCCACGTAGCATTCGGTGCCGCTCTTCGAAACTTCCTGTACTCGTCGCGCATACTCGGCGACGACGCCTGATAACAAAACTTGAAACATAATAACATCCTGGAAATTGGGTCTTCTCTCGACACTAGCTACGTTTTATGCAACAGCTGACTAGCAGCCGCGCTCAACACCAACACGTTCAGCCGGAAATCCTTGTTTATTAACTCGCTGCAAAAGACCGTCGGTTGCACTAAACACCAAAGCGTGATGATGTATGTATAAAAAGTATATGCAAATTAGTAATTAATCCAAACTAATGGCCTCGACTCTTTTATCCTCCAAAAAGGCTGCTTTGCACGAAATTCTGAATTGAGTCAACGCCGTAACATATCGCAAGTGCTGCACCAAATCCATGTTAACGTTGCATCAAAAAGTGGTGTGATGTTGGCGTCCAAGTTTCTTTACTGAATTGGTGTTCAAAATCTTACAAGCACGACTGAAAACGCCACTCAGTACTCTAATGGGCAGCTACATGAAACAGTCGAATTGGGCCCGCCCACACTGCCAGCACCAGCTGTCCATACACGCGTGTTGCGGAAACGCAGGTACCTCAAAACCTCTACCTAAGTGGCCCCACAAACTAAGTTTGGTAAGACACCTCGCCTACCAAGTTCCTACTTTGTAAACTGTATTTATTTTGAAAATGGAACAGAAATATTTGTGTAAAATTAAAGATATTTGTAAATTTTTTTACATTCACATGAAAATAACTCTACCGCTACAAAATAGTGTTCACAGTAATCCAAGGTTCGGATTTTTACCGCGTTATTTATGCTTTTTGCTGTCCCAGTACCTCCAAGAGTTAAAGGTATTTGTAAACAATTCCCCGAATTGCTTTCCAGTGTTAACTGCTCATATAATAAGCACGATACAACGTAATAAAGTCAAATTTTTGACTATTCGACTACCTTTTCAATGGTTTAAAAATATTTATTTGCTTGAATGAAAAATAAATTAAAATATGAAATTATGCCTAAATATCCGTAAGAATGCTCAGTGTTATCCCGAAAAAATGTTTTTCATTTATACCCGCCCCTCAAAGTAACTCTGTTCGATTAGCGTGGTTTCGACGTCAAAGAATTACGGCATGATTTGAAGTAGCGCTGTTTTCTTTTGCGTGAAATTTTACTTCCGTGAGCGCACAATGGAAATGGCACTTGTGTAGCATTAAATACAATGCAACGAATTAAAAATGTGACCAATCAACAGACAAAAGTTTTACTCTTTCCTTAATACCTATTCGCTTTCTTCACTGCGTCTTCATCTTCGACGACGCCCGTGTGTTCAACCAACGTTTATTTGGCGCCATGTCGCCAGCCATAGCACACCTAATTTGGGTACGCTCGCCTCTACATTCGGGTACTTTCGGGCACAAGAAGTTCATAGTCCGGGTGTCATTCAGGTGCATACACAAAAATAGTATGTAAACATTGTATTGTTGTATTCTTTAATACAACTATCATTATACACTGTTCTGTTTAATCCCACAATAGCGTGAAAACATAACATTTTATAGATTAAATGCAATATTGGCTCTACTGCCAAATCCTGAACGTAGGGTTTTAAAATGCTTCAATGGGGCGTTGGGTAGATTGAGGGGAGGGAAATAACGTAAATGATGAGTACTGCATATTCCAGCCACATGTGAAGAATGGAATTTTTAAGTTAAGGAATATTGTAAAATTATTTTAAATATTACCTGTATTGTAAATTTGTGCTGTGCCTTAATAGTGTAGCCGCGAATTTTTTTAAATGAGAGATATTCCTTATCCTGGGGTCATCGGCCTACCGTTTTCTTTATACTAGCTGCAATTTGATACTGTGATTCTCCAGAGATTGTTTAAGGATATAGCGTAGCTGAAACAGTTTTTTTAAAAGAAGGGGATGTTTAATTTCAGTACGTTACCGCCAGGGAAAAGATTTTTTTCGCCCCTTATTTGTTTTTCCATTCCAAGAGAACATTGTTCAATATTATTTTACTATTAACTTTTCCTTTTTCCTATATTCGGGTACATTTGAGTACCCGAACGTATATTCTTGGGTACCGGGTTCAGCTATAGTAATTTTGGTACGTGTACCCGAATTAGGGCACTTCTGGCAAAACAGCTGTTTTCCGCCATCCCGCAGGACAGTAGCAGCTCTGGACATAAAAGCCAGAAGCTTTCAGCGTTAGTGTACCTCGCGCCTACAAGGCTGGTCTAATGGCAAATCATCGCAGACACACGTTTAAAGATTAAATAATATTTATAATAATAGAAAATATTAAGTATGTTAATTCTTACTAGGACTGAAATATATTTACTATATTAGTAACATTATTTTTTTTTGTAACTCAGAAATTTTGTTTGCACCTACTTAGAAATTAAATTGCCCAAGCCCTAATATGTAAATAATGTGATATGTGAATTATTTAATTTTAGGTTGTTTGATCCCAAAATATTATTCAAAATTTATTTTAATGTACTTCAGATGTATTTAGACATATATTTATACTGTAAATTAATTTTAGCGGGAGCAATGTCTTGATTGAAATGGTAGTCAGCAGGCAGACTTCCTGGTTGTAAAACCAATTATTTTGCAAATATGAACTTGTGGGGTGTAAAAAATTACCCCGTGCGGGGGCAAACAGCCCACGTCCATCTCTACCTGCACCGCCAGTTACAAGCATTGTTTTTCAACACCGCTAACCTTGACTTCGCCAAGGCTACTTGCGTAAACGCGGTAGAGACGCAAAACTTAATTACAAGTTTGATTGGGTGTGCAGTAGGTTATTGCAGCGTTCAAACCAATTACATTATATGCAAACATTTAAATTTATTCCCGATAAATTAGAATACATGAACTACAGACAACTGGAATAAAATATATAAAAAAACGACATAAAATTTACAAATGCTATACGTGACGCCCGGACGTAGCGATCACGTTACCTGCGGCACAAAAACCTTGCCATCGCATAAGTCTAAGTCTGTCCTTCATCGCCGCGCGAGGGAGGGGGGGGGGAGAGTCCACACGAAATCTTGGCTACCGTCCCAAAAACAACCTCTTCTTTCACCATTAATAAATTAAAGTTTTACTTACATTGGTGCTCGCCGTGCCGTAGAAATTTACCAAACTGTAGCGCCTCGGGTACCCGGGCTGTAGACTGGGCGTAGACGACCATGTTGCACAGTCAAATGGCGCCGGTCGACGCACTTCGGAGCGTGGTGGATTAACACTCGCGACTTGCGAAAAAGTTTAAAATCGTTGATGCGAAAAACGTTGCCGTACATTACAGGTTATCCAAAATATAATGCAGCTGATGCGGGCCGCGGCGACGATAACTCCGCGTAGCAGTGTCCATGGTTAACCGTTCATACCGAAGTGTGGGTCGCGTCCCAACTCCCGAGCACGGAGTTACCCTGGGATCTCATATTCACAACTGACCCCCCGTCGGTCAACGCCCGCAAGCTTCTCTCGACTAGACTCCCCGAGTCCAAACTGTCCGCTCGCCGCATACGTCACACTCCCGTGACGTCATCCACCTCCCTCCGCTAATTTCCCCCTCTCTCATGCGCGGACAAGTCCATTCAGTAGGGGTCAATGGCCGCACGGTAAACCACAGTACTTGATTAAATATTAACTAAAACTAGTAAAGACGTATATAAAAAATAAATATAAAAACATTACTTAAAAAATTACGTTAAAATGATAATTAAACTTAATAAACACTAAACATAATCACATGAGACACATGAAGTGTCTCAAACTTTAATGAAAAAAAAAGTATTTGTTAACGCTGTTTTTATTAGCGATCTGTTTTCATTGAACGAATTAGAGCAAGGGCGCCCATACCCGGGGGCAGGGGGGGGCCGTGGCCCCCCCCTAGCTTTCAGGGAAGGAAAAAAATATAGTGTAGTCAGGTGTTTTACTTTAAAGAAAATTATTTAAATTCGGTATTATGTAGAAGTGATTCAACACGAAGATATTATTGTATATCGTTTTTTACATGTCTATTTCATTTGTTATGTTAGTTCAAGCATTAGTTTCTGCTGCTGCGATATAAGGTGTTGTGTACAGGGAGAAAACGCTGTTCAAGCGCAACGCCCGTGGCGAGTCATTCCCCTTCGTATTCCTACCCAAGCTCGCGCGATAACACAACACAACAGATTTAGACCAGTCAGAGTTAGACGACGCGACAGTTGACATGTGCTTGTAGACGGCGAAATGTTTTGCTACTTTTTCGTCATAATAATGTGTATGTTCACAAATAACATCTCAAAACAGAGATTTTTCAATAGTCTTTAGGTCTACCTACAGTTTTATGCATCTGGTCTAGATTTAGTTTAGTGTATTCAGTCAGTATAAATAACTTAAGTGCAAATAAATAAGTGAAAAGTGTAAAGATAAAAACCATTGTTATTATGTAGTGTTTCTTAGTTTTCCTCATTCGTCACATCCGCTCAGAATATTCACAATTTTTAAGGTAAGCTAACACCTTTAAAGTTACTCAAATAAGAATTATTGTTCAGAAAAGTCTACAACGTAAAATTTATGTTGGAATTTTTAATTTAGAGGAAAACCACTTTTTCCCTTCAAAAGTGTTTAAAGGGATAAGGATTCCGCTACCTTCAGTAGACTCGAAAGCAATTTACACTGGAATCTCGATTTTACGTATGCTCACAGTCGCTTGGATTGCATTCGTAAAATCGTTATCTTCATAAAATTTCAAACACCCCACCCTGTGAAGATACATGTTATAATTTATTGAACGGAATATATATAATATTAAATAGTAAAAACAATGACTGCTGTCTGCCCTCTGCCCTCCCCTTATTTTTTTTTTTAACATTCCACAACTTGCTTCATTGCACGAGTGATATAAAAGCGACATCACAGCGACTAAACACAGTTGCACCACGCATTGCATCATGTTAACTTTTGTGTGGTGACAGTAGGTTGTCCGACATGCCTTTCTTGGATATCTTTCCTTTTCGTAAGACGCGTGTTACTAAAATAAATTTATATTTGAGTTTGCAAACTTGTCCACTCCTTGCCAGAGACGACTGAACACAGACGAGACTATCCAGGGTCGGGTTGATGAGCTGGAAGAATTCCCTGCCTTGCATTTTTATGGACTTCACCTTATCATATTTATCAGTTAATCTTTAACAAATCAGCTTGAAAAATATTAATGAACGCACTTTTAGTAACATAATCGAGGAGAACAAGCACACAGTTCAGTGTACACCTGTACTGTTTCATAAAAGTGATCATAGGTAGGGACTGGAAAAATTCGCGGTTTCAATGACCACTAGGATAGACTAAACGATTCTCCTATGTACTCTGGCAACTATCACATGGTCATTGGCTACCGACTCGGGGAAACTGTTTACTGCGATTCTTATGATTCGATACTTCTTTTGTTGAGTGTTTGCCATTGGCTCAGAGTCCTTCAGGTAAATTGCGGTCCAATCACTGACGCAGCATTAAGCTAAACGAGTTTGGATTCCAGCCTGTCTCGAAAGGAATCCGCGAATTTTTACGGTCTTTAATCATAGGCTTATTTGGTGAAAAAAAACGCTGCTCTTTAACGACAGACATTCATTAAAAACACAGTACATTTTAGTGCGAGAAGCCCTTGAATTGGTGATAGCCATAGGGAATTATTTGTTTGTATAGTAAGTTAAAAAAAAGCTTAGTTGAAAATCCGCTCGTCACGTCTACTTGCTGCGTCACTTATAACATTTTTGAGCGTTTTTTACTGGGAAACCGATGCAGCGAAGGTAATTAATGCGAAAATTGTCAAGATAATGCCTAATGGCTTGGGTTGCTGGATATTAGCGGAAAGGAGAGGAAGTAGCTACTCAATATCGTTTCTTTCTCTCACGCTTCTCAAGGTTTCAAGCTCAGTTGCTATGTTCACGAGCTGGAAATGTTGGAATGGGTAAGGAATGTTGAGTATAGTTCATTTGCGGTAAAATAAATATTTTTACAGCCTTGGCATAATTTTTCAATCTAAGAAATTTCGAACTTTGCGACAAATAAAGTGTACCTAGTCCATTTTTTCTTTTCGATTTTGAGTTTGATGCCGCAATAACTTATACAATATTCACTAACGGTAAATGGCTGTTGTATTAGCTTTAAAATATGAATACGCTGTGCATTAAAAATTAATATCTTTATATGTTTTCATAGTGTTTTTTTAATTTTTTTAAAAATATATTTTGGTGTCAAATTTTCCGAATTTTAGATGGTTCCTGAAAAAAATGTATTCGTAAAATCGCGGCTTCGTTCAGTCCGGGCTCCGTAAAATCGAGGTTCTAATGTACTCTTAATTCTGAAGTTAAGTTCTGAACATGTTATTTAAGGGTTTATCAATGCCGTATTTACGCGCAGGCTATCTAGGCTGTAGCCTATGGGCCCGCACCACAAATGGGGGCCCGCACCACACGACACGAAAAAAAAAAATTATACTGCGATGTGGATCTTCTTATATTCTTAAAATACGCGTCGACATAGTATGTCCAGTTGTTTTGTGTGGATTAATTGCGCCGAACTAAACTCTTCTGTGGAAAGCTGATATATGAGTTATGTCAGCATTTAGAAATTTTCGATTATTTTCATTGGTTTTGGTGTCACTTAATTCCTTAACATCTAAATACTGTTTGGTTAAATAGTCTAGTTTAATAATAAACTAATTTTTTCTGTGCTTTACTACTGAATCCATCTGTGCTAATTTTAAATGATAAGCAATTATGATTCATATCGAAACATAGTAATATTCATTTAATTGTGAAACAATTTTTGACTGTAATTATAAGCGTAGTTCAGGTGTTACATTTAAAAACAACTGTTTTCTGACTGTGATAACATACTCAAATCGTTTCTCTCCCAAAGTTGAATCTTTTGATCAACACGTTTTAAACTTTATAATTATTTTAATTTAATTTGTACGCGACATTTATTTAGGGGTAAAGAGAGCAATTAGTTGAAGGACTGTATTCTTGATATCCGTGTACCCGAGACGCTTCAAAAGTATAAGGACTCTATTCCTGCATTTGTGTTTCTAAAAATTCATTTGTTTCAATAAAATAGTTAATATTTAATTAATAAAGTAGCCAATAAAGATTTTTTTATGGCGAATGAGTACTGTGGTCTATTATTTTAGTAACAGGACAAAAAATTTTAACAGGGTCAGAACTGGAACTATTTTATGGCTAGTAACAAGCCGCAGTTAAGTCTTCCAAAATATTAAAAATACTTCATACCCCTAAGTCTGGCCCCCCCCTACAAATTATCATATGGGCGCCCTTGAATTAGAGCGTTGTTTCGAGAGGCGGGTTTATGCAAAAATAACTATAGCTTTGTGTTTTACAAAGTTATCTCTCTTGTAGTATTACAAACTATTTACTGGCAACTTTTTCCCAAAAGAATCTTTCATAAAAGTCCAGAAATTATTTTACGTATAGACTACTTTTATTGTTTTATTGCTAAAACTCTGTGGGATACTTTCACCTGGGTAAGTGTTGGTATGCTATGGGAAAGTGGCATATGTCAAAAATAATATTTACTTTTTATGAAATTCAGTATAAGTATGTTTTGCACAAGGAGATAGTATTATTTGTAACATTAAAAACTTGTAACTCAAATCGGACAATTTTTTTTAAACTCTTAAAGTAATTTTAAAAAACTCCCGTTTACAAAATAACTCCATAACATGAATATTCTTTATGGAAACTCACATCTTTCTCGAGAAAAAAAAAACACTCTTGTCGGTGCACCACTTTATAAACCTTCTTAGAAGAAAGACAATCTTTTTCCGCAATTATTCTGTTGGTGCCTGGTGACGGGAACAGATAGATGCCAGTTTACAGAAATATCACATCTCTTTTGTCATAGAAGTCTACTGTGTTCACCCGTGATGTCGCTGTGTCGTCCATATTAGCTGTTCAGTTTCATCGGTGGGCTAGTCTGTGCGTCGCGAGATTTTTTTTCATGCGTAACCTCTTAGCTCTCGGTGCACAGCATTTGGTAAGAGTAATTTTGGGAACGCGACGGAAGTCAAGGAACGGAAATGTGTAACAACTACGATGCTGCCGTCTGTGGCGGATGGCCACAGTTCACAAAGACAAAGGGAAGCTCAATATTTTAAGCTTTTTAATGAATTTTAACAAGATGAGCAGTATTTAAATAAAATTCCTTGTCGAAAATCAGGTTCGAGACTGGGATTTAGTATTTGTTTCTCTGTTTACTTTTTCTTGTTGCAACTGTCTAGTCTTTTTTCAGCCCACAGCGTTCGTCTGAGATGTAAATTCTTCTGTCGACATTCCTTTCACTCAGTGCTATCTAGGCATGCACTTGTAACTAGCTGTTTTTGGCGTGGTCTCCGTGTGTTTATGTGTTCTTCTTGTTTGTCATTTCCTGAAGTTTTTTACTATGGCAAACAGTGCATGGCGTATGTTCATAGAATTTATTTCAATCACTCTTTCCCAATGCAAAAATCTTTAAAAGAAGGCACCACAAACGATTGTGGTTACTTGAAGACCTCCCCTTAAACTTTTGATGGTCCGGTCATGTAAAACGGAACTCGTGAGTGACTCGTCCTCTGCCAACGTTGGCGGCACGAATCACGCACTCGATGTTCTCCAGGCCGCTGGCGAATTACATGTTTGTGATGTTGTCAGCTCTGCGCCGCCCCAATTATCGTCCCATCCTCATGGAAAATCTCATTTCCTCGCGCCGTCTCGCGTGTGACGCACGTCCTGTATCCTTCTTTATTCTCCTCTCTGCCTGGCCGTACGCATCCTTTGTTGGACTGGCTGCGTTGAAAAAGAAAATATGTATCTATACCTCGGACGCATAAGACACTATGTCCACCTTTAGGCAAAATTAACTTTCAACTATAAACTTTACCACCGTTTGACCTTCTTTCTAGTGGCATACAACAGTAAGATCTACGATATGTCAAAAATTAATATATTTTGGGTAGTGAGTTACTATTTAAAATTCTTTAAACTGCTCTCATAAAAAATATGGTTAATGCAACATATTGTATTATGCCTCCAAGGTAGAGCTATGTATTCACAGAGGTTTTTTTTTAATTCGGGTGGGGTACTCATCCTATATGCATAAAATGACAAATTTTACACTACAAAGAAATTTAAAAATAATGTAGTTTTTATTTTCAAACGCATCTTACGTATAAGTTTCCCAATTTTATCATATATATTCCCTGTGGTTTCAAACACTTTTAATTCCGATTTATTTGTATTCTTAACTTAACGTTTATTCCTACTAAATATTAATATCTTAACTTTAATGACACCGATGCTGAAAAGAGGATAATTCTTCCTTAAAACGGTTAAACATATACGCTAACAGTGCAAACTCTGTTATTTTTATATTGTAACTAACCGTACCTGCGACTCTGTTCGGGTGTATAGTATATAAACATGTAAATAAAAAATGTAAATGCATGTTAATATATGGTCAATTTAAAATAAACAATTGAGATACGTTATTGCTTCACGTTTTAATGCTATGTGGATATCAATTTTTGGCACATAATATTCATCATAAATTTAGAACCGTTAGAGATATCATAACAAAATTAAAAATAAATCAATCCTTGAGTAACTATGAATTCAGTAGCTCAGTTGCTTTTGTTAAATCATTTCGTACCAAAAAACAAGAATTTTTTAACGTTAGGATTGATGTATAGGTATATGATTTGCTCATATTAAATATTTATAATGAAATAATTCAAATATTACGGACAGACACGGTGTTATTTATTCGTCTGGATTTTGTAAAGTTTTGAGTCACCAAAATTTTACTGCATAGAAATAAATATCATTTTACCTATCTTAAAGACGTTTTGGCACTTATGGCTACGTCCTGGTTACAAAATTAACTTTACTATCTATAAATAAATAAACAGTGGTCTTTATTTTTCCGCTCCTGGGTTGTATTTTTTTCCCCTCGGCGCCCTTGTTTTGCTGAACTGTTGTAAACGGAAAGGGAAGCAGAAGAAATGGAAGGTTTTCCGGCAGAGACAAATATTTGCCGTACGTGAGACGACGTTCATAACCGTGACTGTTGTTACAAGAAACTGTGGGTTGGGAAAATAAGGCGTTCTTCGGCGTGAGAGAAGGAAGATTAATATCGCTGACTGTTTGCTTCAGCTGGAAAGAATTTTATCCAGAGGCGTTAAAAATGGCACTCCTCAAGTAAAAAAAATATATAATCTTAAAGCTGAGTTTTTGTATTAAACCAATATCATTACTTAAAATAGAAAGAATTAAACGAATTAAGTGATGTTTCCTGTGACACCGTTATAATTATTTAAATCCTTTCTTTAAAATTTTATTTTGAATCTTAAATAAAATTAGCATACAAAGTTATTGCTAGCCCGAATCTAAACAGAGGAGCTAAAAGTTATAAGGAAAAGCCTTGAATACGGTTCTAACAATTTCATTTTGTTTTCATTCAAAAATCTGATAAATTTTGACAACTTCCAAAAAAGCACGCTGCCTTTGCAAAGCACATACTGTGGCAGCTAGTTTTGTTAAAATGTTCTTCATCTTAGTTCATTAATGATTTGTTTTTAGTTTCATCCTTACCATGGTGTTATCTGCTGGCCTGATTAAATCTAAAGCATTTTAATGAGAGTCTGCTATCTCTATACGCTAAGTTCACGTTTCTGATTGCATCGCTTAGATGTCGCTAGTAGAATCCCGTGCTCCTGTGCCCTTTATCCACGACTGTTGTTTGTTTTTCAAGCACAAGCGGAAAAAAAATACGGCTTCTCTTCCCTGTCCTTTCCAGTGTTAATTATCTTTTTCTCTGTGTTCAACTTTTGCGCTGAATCAAATGTCCAATTAGCTTCCAGTTTTAGCTGACCTACCGTTTTTGCTTCGGTGGTTTGCAATTAGCATCTCGACTATTTTTTTATATATATAAAACGTGAAATTTTAAGTAAATTACTTTTATTTAATAGCATTCGTTTCAATTTATTGTATTCCTATACACTTAATTTTAGTTTTTTTTGTTGATATATTATCTTGCATACATAATCTTTTTTGTAATTACTTTGAGAAAATATAATGCGTGTTCAAAATCCTTAGTTCCCGAGATTTTTTTATTTTACAATATTCAACAATATGACTGACTATATTGAGTACCTGTGGTTAACATTACGGTTTCTGACTAAACGTTCTCATTATATTCTATGCGATAGGTTTTAGTACCTGTAACGCCATAACATAGATCCCCCAATTATACCATTTTTATAGTTATACATATGTATACAAGAGAAACAAATTAAATGAAAACATATTTTAAAGGACTTCTTGATCTAATGTAAAATATACAGACTTTTTTGTTTTTATTCTATTACTATTTACCTATTTTGCATGATAATCGTTAGTTGCGCTTTCCTCGTTTTTAGTGTAATAGAAACACTTCACTTAATTATTTCTTTGAACATGATTTAAAATTGTCAGTACGGTTGTAAATATGTAACAGTCATTCTCATTGACTCATAATTAATGACGTATCATTTTATAATAGAATATATGAGCACTTTTGTTGTAAAACATTTTCTTTTGTATTTTTTATTTACTGTGAACTTAAATTTCCGCATATTTTCTAACACTGATTAACCTGAACGTTCGAAAGTAAATATGTTCAGGAAAAAACTCATTAAGAATTGTATGGTGTTTTGTAAAACTTTTCTGCTCAAGACAAAATAAATTAAAACCAGCATATTTTCTACCTTTAAAATCCATATTATTTATTGCATGTTTTTACAGTATCGCCCTATTAATTTTATGTTTTCGCGCTTATCCTCAGAAAAAATTATACTTTGTAAATTTAAATTTTATTAATACAATACAAATGTCTATGTATTTTCTAAAGTACTGATAGGAGTTTTGGTGGGGCATAACCTCAAATCAAGTCCGCCAGAAATATTTTAAGATAAACGATGCAGTTGGCTTTCATAGTTAATGTTTGTTGTTCAGTATTTTTAAAATGAATAAAACAGTGGTATTGATTAAAGTAACTTTATTAATGGTAATAGTTATAATAATTCTTTGTGGGCACGCTCCACAATATTGTGTGCGTTTCTAAGACCGCTAACTCGAACGATTTGATCACTATTTATGGTAACTGACTCAGATCGTTTTTCCTACCGTACCCAAGATTAAATCTTTCAAACAAAATATTATATGAAAGATTTTACGTTAAGATAACCTACAGTACTACTACAGAACAGAATCTCTGCACGTTAAGACTTTTGACGACACAAACCACCTAATCTGGCATGACGTTGGCATAACTACTTAACCCCCTGGTGAAAGTGTATAAGGTACAGGAAGAGAATGAAAAAGATTTAAAAAAATCCTATTTCATCCTCAATGGACACAAACTCATATTTACTTTCTGGAAAATTTTGTGTGCAGTAATCCTAGAAATGAGTATCTGCTTTATAATGGTTACCTACCCATCTCTTTCGGAATAAAATTTACTATTGTGACATAAATTTGATGCTCCCTTTGATGGCCACGACATTACCAAAGATTTTCCACATTACCTGCACAAAATAATCTGATTTCACCATGTTCAGGACAAGTTACTCAATCTGATTGATTTTTAAAGTGAAACTTGTCTACAGCTGCTAGGGTACGTTGGGCGATGACGTCATTGCAGGGTAACGGATGCGAGTATACGTAACGGAGGAAACAGTTATTGCTCGTTGGCGCAACATTTGAAAACAAAGGCGACGGGGTAGGGTTGAGAGTGGAACAACGAATAAGTTAATAGCAAGACAAATTGTAAAACTCTTTAACGGTTTTTTCGTAGCCGCATGTTTGTTACAATTGTGAACCTCTATCGTGTACTTCGTATTTTGCTTTTATCGTTCGAGTGTATTGTTGAATATTTTGAAGTAAAACTTCTTTACAGCCAGTAACACAGACGGCGGCGGCAGCGCTGCCTGCAATGTTGTGTGGTGAGCTGACGCATAACGCCGGCGAAAATACATTAACTTGTTAACAACAGCTTTTGTTTGTGTCTTGGCCGACTTTTAGTGAATAAGTCATTGATTAAGCTAGCGATACAAACGTCTTATATACGTGAAAACTGAATTCTCACAGACTACAGATCATTTTTCAATTCAAGGAAATTACAGTTAAAACAAAAATCTAACATGGTTGTGTGTTATTTGATTTGCACGGACTTATGTTTTAACAGTTTTCAGCCACACGAAAAGATTTGTTGAAATTCATATGGATCAAAATATATTTTCCTGTTTTCATGGATAGCCTACGCAGTAGAATGTCATCTTTAACTTCGTCTTACTATTTCGGTTTGCAGTTTCACGACTTCTGTATTTGGAACGATGCAGTTGTAAAGTTTGTGCGTGGACGCGTATTTGTTGTCGAATAACAATTTTTTTCTGGTTATCGGTTGTATTTTTGTTCATTATATGAATTTCTTCACCCTTATTTTTCAAATAAATCTAAATGTAAAATAAAAACACGCTCATTCCAAAATTACGCAGAGGAAAAGGATAAAAAAAATCCCTTTCGGCACAGCCTACAAGCGCAAGTAGATTTTGAAGTACATACCTATTTCTTCTAGAACGTTTTGTAAACTTTTAGATAATTTAATAAACTTTTGAAAATTTTTGAGAAATCAATGCGCTTAGCATGCTATATGTTCTCCAGTATTCCAAAATGATTTATCAAACATTTTCTCATATTGCATTAAACGAAAATGTACCGAATATGTTTAATTCAATGTATCCAGCAATGAATGGAGTAGAACGAATCATATCAATTCGTTGTTATGAATTTGATTTTGACCTGCAAAAACTATAATTCATCCCTGTCACTAATAAAGTGGTCGCATAAAAATATGTTTTGAAAGAATGTTTAAGATAATATTTAGCAGGTTTAAAGTAAGTTTTAACGAATTTAAAAGTGTAGTTATTAAGAAAGTTTGAGTTTTGAGTTTTGTTTCATTTCAATCACATCCACCCTTAAACGTTTTCAGTAATTTTTCTCAAAGAAAATTGTTTCTGCCAAAAGTTTTAAATAAAGTTAAGGAGTATCACAGTAAATTTTTACAGATTTGATAGTATACCTAAAAAATAAGTTATGTTTTTTTATCCTTCAGCCCTTGTTATTTTCACTGCTTGCAATAATAGTTGGTCGTAAATGAATTTATGTTAGACAAAAGTATTACATAGTAATTATAAGGATTAAAATAAATAAATAACTGATTAAACTGTATGGTACCAAAGTATTGCAAATTTTTTTTATATTTCAACTCTTGGTTTTTCCAACCTTGCAATTACAGTTGGTAGTATGATTACAATTATTTGCAAAAGTTTTGGTATTACTCTTATAGGATATAAAAGTTTCATAACAATGTGATATTATTAATTTTACAGTTATTATTGCAAATTTTCTGTTTTTAAAATACCTTCTTGAATTTTTCCCGTGGATTTTGCCCATTAATAAACTCGACCAAGATTTTAATTAAGTTATTTTATATATCAACTAACTAATAACCCACGGCTTTGCTTGCGCAATTAAAGAGTATTATTAAAATCTTACCATTGATAGAAAAGTATTGGTTTTATTCCAAACATTTTTACTAAATAGAGAGACAGTAAATTATTCGGTGTATTATATATCATTTTCATAAAAAAATGTTTAAGAATTATAAAAGTTTAGTGGTTATGCGTAGGCCTTTTTAATTTTTTGTATTGATTTTAAAACTTATATTTTAGAGTGTTCGAGTAAATATTTTACTTTGAAAAAATTAAACTTACCTCCTTTTCATTCCATGAGGTAGACAATTTAAACAATTGTTAAACAAACGGCTATTTTATTTCAACTAAGAATAGGCTTTCGTTTACACTTAAACATTCATTTGCTGTGGTTAAATCTATGTTTAGAATAATTAAATAATTTCACCTTATTACAAATACATCCCATTATTTAAGGCTATTTAATACAATATTGCATCTTTATTTGAAATGTAGAGTGCAGATATCAAATTTATTATCCAACATATTAGTTGATTTTTTGTTGACTTATTATTACTTAAACAAAATAACCTAATTTTCGACCCCTCACCTCTATCTCCAAACGGATGCCCACGTAGAAATTCAGAACTGAGTAAATATGGCAATATCCTTTAACCAAACAAAAACCCAATTAATTCCGTTTTTTTTAACCGCTCTTTTAACAGATCGTAACTCCAAAATAATTGTAATAAATTAATAATGATATTATATTTAATTTAAATTTAACTTGCCAATACTTGTATAAAATATTCAATTTTTTAAATAATATTAGCCTACACCTGTTACTTACGGGAAATGTCCAATAAAGAAGAATATCTTAATGTACGTTTATTTATCATTACTAATATGTTTTATTAGTTTTATTTTATCAGAAAATATTATTTTTGATTGTTAAAACAACATTTTATACCAGAGTTGAACCCAGGCCATATGCCACCAAAAAGATATGACCACGATAATAAGAAGCAACAGATCTCCGTATAGGCCAAGTGTATCGGAACCAAGAGGTGTTTTTCGACGATACTCGACGAACATTTTAAGCAGGTCACGTTAAATGTCAGGCGTCTCCGAACCACGAGACCAATCATGACCTGACTACAGACTTGTCGATGCACATTCAACAAAAAGGAAGCACATTTGGAAGCAAAATAAAAAATTAAGCACATTGAAAAAAGGAAGCGTATTTGGAAGCTCAATCAAAAAAGGAAGCACATTCGGAAGCACATTCGACAAAAAGAAAGCATTTTTGGAAGCATTATCGACAAAAAGGAAGGACATTTGAAACCACATTCGACAAAAAAAAGAATCACATTTGGTAGTAAATTCAAACAAGGAAGAACATTTGGAAGCATATTCAACGAAATGAAGCACATTTTAAAGCACAATAAAAATGAAGCAAATTTGGAAGCACATTCACATAAAGGAAGCTATTTTACGAGAACTCTGTAGACTTAATATTGTGAGAAATAAAAGAATCATTTTTGAAAACCATTATATACATGTATATATATATATATATTTCATTTTGACACACATGCAGGTAAACCAGTCGTCATTGTATGTAGCCTGCATTTCTTAGTTCACGGAGTATGGTGGCTACTTCATTGGGGTGCGTATAGTTTCCTCCACTAATCGATGCCAATTGCAGTCAAACGATCGACAAATATGCAAGAATATTCCCATGCCGTGTAATCAATCTCTTCTACTGCCGTCATCTTCCTGGAATGTTTACTATCGATATTTTTAAGATCTCTGAAGTCTTCTGTTTTATCGTAAGCCTCAAAGTCACTGTCGCGATCATCGTAGAAGTCAGCGTCTTCACCTGGATTACTGCAAGAATTCGAAATCGTTGACGTGGAAGCTTCTTCATCGTCTTCAATCTTCCTTTTAAAGAGTCCATCCTTTATTACAAAGTACGGAGGATCTATTTGAATTCTGTTTGAATGTACTCTCACATTTGACGGTGATGCTACTTCTATTGGTTTCAGTCTTCTTTAAACCATTAACATCCTTCAATTTAAGTTCTTTGTCGAGATCAGGAGAGCCATGTACATAATCACGTTCAAAACAAGGAAAATTATTATCGAAATGCAGCACACTCTTCTTTAGAATAGCAGTGTCATCTTTGTCCTGTATCTTGTAAGTGGACTTGGCTTTACAAGTTCTGTCGTGTCTTTTTAAGCTCTCTTTTCGCGTAAACAACTTGCTACACCGAACACAACTTATCATGTTGCGTAGTGGGTTTTTTAACATAGTCTTTCTTTTCGTGTCGTCTAGCATGCTTTCTTAGGACAAGCTCCTTGCTGCAGTATCTACAGTGGTGTCCTTTTGATACAGATGCAGGCAACGAACTAGGATCCGTGTTAGCTCCTGCGATAAATACCAGTCACAAACTGAAAGTTTTAAATTGAAACAATTACTTAAATAGAAATGTTAATATTTCGTCAGTGAGAGTTAATTTACCCCATACAAGAAACATGTCGCAAGTAGTTCCTATTTATGACAACAGATGTCAACAGGTATTATGTTGAGGTAAATACTATTTATATTTCATGTGGGATGCGAGATGCTCTCTCACGATCGCAAGAAAAGGATGACTTCGCTAGACATCAAGGAACACATGATAGTGTTTCTCAGATGTTTTAAGGAAGTATTCGACTAATATTTTTTTATTTTAATTCCATCTGATTAAAATATATCTAATGTTGATTTAGTAACAGGAATTCAGCCCTTTGTACGAAATTCTGAAGAAATTTCTTGTCTCATCTCTAAAATAAAAATACATGCATACATCTTAGGAATAACCATAAACACTAGGAGAATATAAGCATAAGTCTCACCAGGAATAACCAGGAACACCGGAGAAATCCCACAAATTATTTATACGAATAATCAGGAGCACACGGAGAAACCCAACCGAACTCTAGCCAGAAATGACCAGAACCACTTGGAGAAAACCAATCAAATACTGACAGGAATAATCAGGAGTACACGGATAAAACCAACATACGTTCTTGCTAAATCAAACTCAGTAATTTACAAAAAAAAATATATTAAAAAAATTACAAACATCTTCTGTCAGCTTGTGAACTACTCCGTTCAGCAAGGAAAGAGTTCCGGCACAAGCCGGCGGCTTAGGATGGCTTTCTTTTAGCAGTCTTAAGTCACTTTTAGGAATTTTAGTTTTTTCTTAGGCAAATATGTTTTGAGGGATTTAGATTTTCGAATTTTTTAATTTTTTAGAATCAATACGGGATATAGGGAAATTTTGAGGAATTTTGAGGAATTTTTGACAACTAGATGGCCACCGTGATGTCATAATCCAAGATATCCAACCGTAACGAAAAACGCAACGTTTGAGGATTGGGGGCGCTCGATGTCAAGATGGAGGCCGTGACAAACATTGCAAAGTTTGGGGAGTGGGACGTTCGTTTTCAATATGGCGTGATTCAAGATGGCGACTGAGGTAAAAGGGCAAGGCCCAGGTCAAAGTCAAACACCAAGTTCAAGGTCAAAGGTCAAGGAAAAAGGTTAAGGTCATCCAATATGTCCGCCGTGATGTCATGGTGGTCGGACGGCTTCTCGTTCCTCGAACCGAACTAGGACCAGGCCCCCATTCATGTACTACTCATATCACTTTCTCTTCTAGGGGTGCAAATTCAAATGACAATGGAAAAAAAAACTCTAAATATTTTACAATCATGTGGACGAGTTTTATCACCGTAAAAATATTTTCAATTGGAATGGATACGAATTTAGTTAAATAATAGCTTTGGTCGTCATATCGCTTGTGGTGATATCGGTGATACAAATTCTAAAGTATACTTTTGTACTACTAGTTTTCACCTTTTAATCCTGTATAAGACATTTCCGTGTCTGTCATCTTGCACTCCATATTAATGTTAAAGAGTACTTTACCTTCCTACATAAAACGAACTACGGCTTCAAAGGAATCTACATCTTTCTAGTTACTTTTTTTCTGTAATTTGTCAAATTTTAATTTTTTTCGCTATACACAACTTTATTGACGGTAGTATTTTTTAATTTGACCGCAGCCTTACATAAACTTTGAAATGATATTTACAGTATACTAATGTGTGGTCTATGCAACAATAATAAATATCAGACTTAATTGCCTGTGGACACATCTTATATCGTTATGAATCATTAACTTTTCTATAACTAAACCAATACTTTTAAGTTGTACACATTCATCTACCAGTTCACTTTTACTTGTAACAGTATCCTGCCACGAGTTTTATGCGGTGAAAGAAATTTATTTCTTTTGTTTTAACCCTTTCATTGGATTTTAAATACGCTTATAATCTGTGGTAAATTTCCAGCCAAAAGACTTAGAGGCGCCGTAAAACTAGACAGTCTTAATGCTCTTTTTGCAAAGTCAATTTGTTAATGCAGCGAAGAGCAGTTTTTATCTCCCTAGTGCTAAATGGCTAAAATCTTGAGAAAATTAATTTGTTAGCGCAAGGGCTAAAAGATTTACACAAGAAACAGAAAAGAGTGAATATATTTTTTGGAAACAGAGAAAAAGAAGTAATTAGTAAAATATGATAAAATACCTTTTCAATCAAAGCTTCTTTAAAGTTTAACTAATAACAAAAGTGTGATTCTGTATATATAGGTGTGTGTATGTGTTACCAGGAGAATGATACCAGAAAAATGTCTTCCTGAAGTGTGTGTCTATTGTGAATATATAAATTTGTTCTCCAATGTAGCTAACTTGTTTCCTACTACACCAGTACTAGTACAATTTGATTTCTTTTGATGTTTTTGAAATATTTCTGGGAATTGTAAATATAAAACTTTTTTCAATACAGTTATAAATTTAACATAATTAATTATGGTATTTATAGTGAAAATTCTTTGCTGAGGGGGGCAACAATTTTCGAGCGTTACTAAAATTCCGATCGCATGAGTCGAAATAGCTAGGTTATGTTATTAAGTATAGGAAACACAATTCTCTTTGGCTTAGGTCGCAAATAAAAAATATATATGCAAGTATGCGAGTATAAATTATGTTATTTCGCAAGTATGCATGAGTAAAAGTATGCAATTGTGCAATCACACAAGTATGCAAGTATGCTGCGTCATTTCTAGCTCTCCCCTGCCGTCTCATCCTCTACCGGTTCCCCCGCCACATGTCTAACCGTTACCCTCGTGCGATTGGAATGTCCGTGACGCTCGAAAATTGCAAGCCCCCTCGGCAAAGACGTTTCACCGCAATCCTCTTATTCACAAAATCCTAGGCCACGGCCCTGCGCACGCCTCGGAGCGCGCGCGCCAATCGACGTCACGCGCTGTTTGCGTTGAAAGATGTTAATTATTATTTTTTTTTCGCTGGCCCTCATGTTGGCGGCGCGTGTGTCGCAGGGAGCTGCTGTCCAACGGCAGCCTGTACTTCCCGCCCTTCCCGCCGGAGGAGTACAGCCCAGAGGTGCACGCCGCCGTCTACCGCTGCAGGGTCGCCAACACCGTCGGCGCGCTGCTCAGCCGCGACTGCAAGATACGAGCCCGTGAGTGCTGCCAACCACAAACAAACAAACAATCCCGCGTGTGCTTGCTACCTAGCGCGAGACGGCCCGTCCTACAGTGATATCGGGGTAGGCGCCAGGGGTGATGACAACTCCGGAGGGCTAAGGGAGCATCCAACTTTCTGGTCAGCCAAGTGCGGGGTAGGGGGCGCCGATGGTGGTAAACATGCTGGGATGGGTAGCCTCAGCCCCTGTGTATAGCCGAAGCTCTAACGCCCTTCCTGATTGCGTATGCGGCGTGATCCGCATCCACGCCCCATGGGGGCCCCAGGGCGGAAGGGCCTAGGCTAAGAGCGCTGGGTCAGAAAAGAAAAGAGGGGGGGGGGAAACCCCTTGCACGGCATAATAATAATAATGTCCTACAGTGGCGCGGAAACGGTTACGGATTCTCTCCCCCCCCCCCCCCCCCCCCCCCATCGAATCATTACTCAATCGTGTCTGCTGCTTCCACAACGCAAGGAAACGAAACAATTAGCAACCGGTGAGATCGCATATTAACTAAATTATAAAATATTACTTTTTTTTAAATAAAATGGGCGCGTGTACTTATGTTTGCGTTTTTGTAGTTATATTTGCTGGGCGTAATAAAAAAAACTAACGTTAATTTTGCACGCAAAATAATAATATAAATACAATGATAAAAGTATTGGTGTGATATTATAAATACGGTTGGTAAATTGTAAAGTCTAAATTTAAAAATTTAAATAAATATATTCGATTTTTATATAAAATATTGTAAAAATTAGTTATTTAATTTATAAAATAATCGGAATAAATTTTAATTGGCAATGAAAAATCAATTAATATGCAGAATCTTTATTCTAATTTATTAATTTTAAAGATTTATTAAATAATAATGAAATATTTTATAATGAAAAAAATTATACATGCGGAAACATAACATACACTTGAAAAAGTTTATAAACACAATTTATTATCATTTATATTCATAAAATAAATGTTTTTAATGATCAGGATCAGAATTCAATAGCAATCACTCGAGTATAAGCTTCAAAAGCACATATATAAATCTTATTTTATGTACCCTTTTTTTTGTATGAAGCATTTTTTTTTTCGTCCAGTGAAAATTCCTTTGTATGGTGCGCGGGCATCGTAATAATTCACTTTCATAATTTTTTTCATAGCACGCCTAAAGAAGTATAACTTCAATAAACAACAAAGTACTGATAGAGCACTAGATATTATCGTACTTGAAACAATTTAGAACATAAACAAACGTGGCTACCACCGCAGCCAAGTACTCGTCTTCTATTGGTCGCACTGAGTCACTTAGACGGAAGTGCTCAGCATTGCCGAGCTAATCCGAGCATGGTCCGTCTGCGTCTGCGAGCCGTTGTAGAAACTCTGCTCCGTGATATCCGTCTCCTTTATCCGTCTTCGTTTCAGCGCCATTGTAGGACGGGGCTTAGAAGTTTGTTACGTTGCCAATCCCCGTTCCTGAGGTCAATATCGCAAAACCAGGTCACACTACCAACAGGTGGACACACTTAAACAATAACCCCCTCCCCAACCCTAAATAAAAAAAATATATATAAAATTATTATGCTAAAATGTATTTCTCCTCAAATCAACCTTCCCAGGTAGTGATGCAAATTATGCAAATAGAATAGCGGAGCAATACATTAACCGAGTTTTCTACACGTAGATAAATCGAGCAGCAAACGAGGTCGTTTGGGAATAAACGCAATAAAAAACAGTCACGGAATATTGAATAACCATAACTGTAAACACCTTAATCCAGAAAACACAATATAACCCAGTTTAATTGCATGAAATGTTACATCAAATTAACTCGTTTAAAAATTCGCGATTTTTTAACTCTACTGGCTTTAATATGTACTAGGAAGTAGTGCTGCTATTAAAGTGTAGATTAAATAAAATGCTATTAATAAAACTATATCTTAAAATAATCTACCATTCAATAAAGACGCTGTTTAATCTAATTTATATTATTTTACAAAAGCAAAGATTTCCATTACAATTTATGTTAAGTTAAAAAAAACCAAAAAATATAAAGATATTAAAAAAGTATACAAAATAAAATACGCTAAAACCTATAAAACGTACTCAAATAAATACTCATAATTAATGTCCTTGTGCAAATATATGCATATAAAATAATTAACAGTTACAACTCCGAGAGACTATAAAACTAGCAGAAAAAATTAAGAATCATATATTAAAATGTTTAGTCTGTCGTCCCTTTTGACTATGCTACATTTTTATTTCAATTTAAAATTAATTCTTTATTTCTTAAGCATTCTACCAATGATACACTAATGATATTTATTATTTTTTAAGTGCTAATTTATAATATTTTATTTTGGCTTAAGTATACCATATTAAAATTATATAATAAATAAAAATTTCAATATTATTTGTAAACTTAATAGCTAAATAAATAGATTGTTATAATTTATAATACTTGTCACAAACTAGAGACTTTCACTGGAAAAAAAATTAATGCGAAATTTTTCTAATTTTATATTATAATAATTTTGTGTATGTCGTCGTAAAAATCGAAAATATATTTGTATTCTTGTCTTACTGTTGGGAAATCTGCAAAAAATTTAACAAAAAAAGGTTTTTAACTTTGTTCACGTATATGTGTTTGTCCGTTGTTGTATTTCACATGTATTGTCACTGTATGATTATTTTTAATTTTAGGTTGGTTTCAACAGTGTTGTTTGTATAGTTGTGTGTTTATATGGTATTTATTGTTTCATATTTTTGATTTAAAGTGGTTATTCATTTATTAGCCTTCAGCTGTTAGATGACACCAAATAAAATAGTGACGCAGTTTTTCAACGATATCTGCCACATGCCATTAATTACGTGTAAATCTGCCTGGGGGTTTAGCTTTCAGGTCAATGTAGAGATAAAATAATTTTTACTTTGCAATTCCAGCTAATTTTATACTTAAATACCCCAGTATTTTAGTTCACGTTCGTTTGAATTGTAATAAACATGGTTTCATAATGTAAAATTAAAGAAAAAGAAACCAGCCTAATTTTTTTTCATATTTGAGTGAATTTGTTCGTTGTTACAATTAGCATTAACACAGAAGATAATGCGTAAAACAGTTCCGATACTATGCAGTCTCACTTGTTGACAAAATTCAATGCAGCAAATACTCGTATAGTCTGTTTCATGCAGTACAAGTTGTAAATAGTTCCTGAACGACACTTGCAAATCAACTTACGGTGCTTGTTTACGAAAATTAAATTGTGTACAAACACAGCGCAGAAGTATACGCAAAAAATTAGCACTACTTTTGAAAACTGTTCAATTTGAAACGTTTCGTGACACGGAATTTACACTGTTTCCATCACTGACGTTCATTGATTTTCATAAACCAGCTTGCGCCTTGTAGCAGGCAACCCGGCGAGCAGAAGCGTGCACTGGATTGCATCGCAGCTCTAGGCGTCCATTTAAACTTTTTTTTTTCATCCTTGTTGCATTTATTCAATGTCTTACAATATTTTCATTATACGTCCTTCTGGTTTAGTTTTGTGTTTTACCACAATACCGTGCTTTGTTTTAATTTTTTTATGGATTTATTCGTTAATCTTATACTTCTATTAGGTCCGTTCTTCGGGGCTTCTCTCTATGACACACTGTGTAAACTAGCAATGACGTATGTTCATCATACTGTTTTAAATTCAGTGGACTACGTTTATTTCTGGAATCCAAACAAATCATACACACATACATTCTTGTAAACAATAGTATAACACAGAAACTTTATCGGTCACAACCGACTACAAACTGTCTTCTCCACTGGCCATTTTAACCTTACAGGTCCCGTCTCCACTGGAAATGTTGATTTCTTTGACAACCAATCATTTAAAGATGTAGTATCATAAAATATTACGCGTTACAAGGATTTATATTTAAATTGGCACTTTAAGTTCTCGTAAACATTAAATAATTTATGTTTACTTATTGAATTCACTTAAGCCTTTATAATTTAGGCATTGTTAACTATATAACCTATATGGTTTAAGTATAGCTTCAGTTGAAATCACCTAGGAAGAACTAATTTTACAGAAGCAAAATAAGTTCTAATATCTATGCAGGGAATAAAATTATAAAACATGTATAGGCCTATTGCAGATATATTCTCCAAAAGTGATAAACATCTACATGCATTTGAAAAATACTATTTTTAATTTTTAACCACTTCTACTGGTAGTTTCATAGGAATGTAAGCTGAATTTAAAAGTTTGAAATAATTTTTCACTAGAAAATATTTTTATTATCTAATGGTGCAGGTCTGCAGATTCTGAATGTAAATGTTTATGATAAGTTGATTTTATTTCACTCGTAAATGCTATCAGGAATAATCGAATATAATTGTGCCTCGTCAGGTTTATCTTCACTGAACCTTTGCGAATCATCGAAAGCATATGAAGAAAAATTATTTTATTGTTAATTTCAATCACATTCTCATTTAAGTACAAGTCTGCGAATAAATTTTTCCCGCCATGTAATATCTACTGTTTTTCCACTCCAAAATACAAGCTGGCCTTAATAACAGGAATTGATTTATACCTATCATGTTACGACTTGATTATGTTAGGTCCAAACAACTTCATATAATAGGAAAGAACAAGCGTCTTACCCCATAGCACACGAGTGGCCCACATGATTAAATGGCTTCGTACGTAATCATAAAATTTTCAGTTACTTCTCGCAATTACAAAATTTACTGCTAATGAGAAACAATCTGTTCAACAAGCTATTATCAAAAGTCATCTTAAGTTATTTATAACTAATCTCTTCATACGACATATTGTCAAAATTTCAATACTTCATACGTAAAGATTATTATAAAATAAAAGCCAGTTAAATTTAGAAAATACCTTTTTTATTTCATAAATTATTTTCATAGCGTAATCGGTGTTGGCTTTTTGCAAACATTGGGGTGATCAAACATAAATTTAATATTATTTTCCCCTTTTCTTTTGTAATTTTATTATTTTATGTTGTTATGACTTTTGCGTGTTTTGATCTCGTGAAATTAAATCACCTGACGCCTTGTGTGATAATTCCTTTGCAGACAAACGCATCAGGCAAACATTTGTGAGCACATCACACGCCCTATTTAGCCGCAAAACAAGCACGCATTTGTTTTCCTTGAAATAGGTATCTCTGCATATCGAGTATTTTTGTGTCTTCCGAAAAAAACAATTAGTATTTTTAACTGTAACTGTGCTTTAATATTGAAGAATTATTGAAAGTAATTAGGCTTTCCATATGACAAATATTGCATTGAAATTTGATTTGAGTTTTCAACTGGTCCTAAACCAAGAAATGAGCTCAGGAAGTTAGATTTATAGTAATGTTATAGTTCAAACTCGTGTGTCCAGTAATATTTAACTGAAAAACAGTTTTTTTGTCAAAAAATATAGTTCAAATCTTATTCAAAATATGTACATTATGTCTAAGTTTCTTACTACACGATTGAAAAAAGTGCCGTTCTCTTTTTATAATTGGTGATAATGGCGACAGAGAACGTATCAAGTGTGCATGATAACTTTTAGTTCTTATATATGAAAACCAGCAGCAGAAGAAACTTTTCTTCTGCACTTTCACGCTCGTTATATGTTCAAACTGTTATTACCATGTATAAGGATAATTAACATATAGCCTATAGGTATATTATTTACTACGTACCCTAAAACATGTTTCACTTTAAACAGTTTTTTGTAGCTTTCTTCCTATTATGTAGTGTAATTTGTCCTTGGGAAGTCAATAGAATTTTTATGGAGTAAAAAATTGTAATGGATTAACTAATAACGTCTTCTTTAATCATCAAACCACATTTTTTCGTGAGGGCTAAAAAAACTTATTTAACTTACTCAAAATATGCTAACCACACTTTTTATCGGACTTTAAATAAACACCTCAATTTTTATTTGGTAATAGCTCACAACTTTAATATCTTGAGGTTTTTGTTTGTTTCCTGTAATATTACATTTGACACGACACTGCTAGGATTTATAAATACCATTTTATTTTTATCAGTTTTCTCGTAAGCACATAATTAATGTTCTTCACCTCGGTTATGTTGGACAAATTCACTCTTACTACAGAGATAACTACCTAGCGCTGACGGCGCTTTATATAAATTCTATGAAAATAAAAAATTACATTTATTTATTTATTTATTAAAAGTTATTGCTACGTAAAAATATCTCTGCATTATAAGTTAAATACAATTGGTATTCGTGACACTGAATTTCACAAATTTTACAATAAAAATTACTATTGACCAATCACAATAAACTTCATTGATTTCCCATTGCATGTTTATGATTGGCCAATCATGTTCGGTTAGCCGTCGTGCTCATGTGACAATAACGGAAAACTAAGTCATTCCAAACATAACTGAACTTAATTTATGGAAAGATAACAGGTAAAAACTGGTCCTAAACCAACTATGAACTCTGAGATCCACTTACAATAAGCATCTGTGTATCACCCTATCGGTTTCTTTAAATTCGGTTATTTTAATTGAGTGTAGAAATCCGATTCATGTCTTTCTATCTGGACCCAAAAATAAATTATGAAAATTTAAAGTATGTTAAAAAAACATTATAAAGTTGTAATGGGAATTTCGTCTGTAAGTATTGAATCTCCCTTAAACAATTTAAGGGTAGTTTCGGGGTAGTTCATCTGTTCTGCGTTTATAAAAATTTAACATACACCACTATAGTACCACGAAATGCGCATTGCAAACACTTTATGGGTTTTCTTTTCTATATTTACCTTTAAAAAATTGTCAATTGTGTAAACTCATTGCTGACTATGATCACAGAATTTGCCTAATTGGGCCCGTAAAATAGATTAATTTAACTTTAATTCAGAGCCATATATAAATTTTATTAAATACAGGAAACACAATGTCAAGTTCATGTGAAAGACGTTCTTGCAGCGTGCAAACCTGCATTAAAAATAGACTGCATGGAAACACAATAATTCCTGCCGTTTCTGTGTACGAGGCATGTCAGTCTATAATGGGGAGGAAATACGTTATTGTAGCCCAGTAAGGATTACAACAATCCTTCCAAAATAATATCTCTCTAACCTCATATAGCTAAGTTGCTGTAATTTTTTTTATTTAAGATTCACATTTTTTTTAATCCTGGGAGGAACGGGTCTGGATCCTGACTGTGCATGGTGTCTAATTGACACTAACAAGCATTCAGGTTTTATTAACACGTGTTTGTAAATGTGTTTTGCCATTGTTTTACATTGGATTCTTTTTTTTTCCTTGTTGAATAAAATTTGAACGAAATTATTCTCTCCTTTCCAGTTTCTTCACCTCTCTTTTAGAATTTTCACAGTTTTGGGTTCAACAGCCGGCGGACGTTGACAGGAGCAGTTGGATTTTCTCGCGTCGTTACAACTTCTTATGGAAGTGCATTGCTACATACCATCGTTTCGTGTTACATTTCCTCCAAATGTCCTTGACATAGACAAGGAAGTACACTTTAAAATGCCTGCCACATTCACGCGGTCGCGTCTGACTGATTCATCGAAGCCGATGGTGCAGATGCGGGTTTAGCATTTGTTTGGTTCACTATTACATCAGGTGCTGACGGCACATTCGTTCGAAGCGAACCTGTCTAACCGGAGCTGGTGAACTTGAACTTTCGAGGTCAAACAGATCAGTCATCACCATTTTCATCTCACGTCATAAACTATATTCACCAATGAGAAGAAGCATGTTGAGAATAAACAAACTGTGAAAATCGCACGAAAATAATTATTTTCGAATAAAAGTTTTGATTTTATGTTTATATAATTTTGTCTTGGGCGCTATTAAATAAAATATTAAACGTGTGAAGACATGATTATTACGGTTTTGAACCATATACATCATACTCTTGGTTAAATTTTTAAAAATTATCGAAGTTACATTAATGTTTATCTACATAAATTTCTCTTTTGTATAAAGCTCTCGAGTAAAGCCCAGATAAATATCTATATCAATATACCGTTCTGCCCTCTGTGTGTGAACCAGATTCATCAGACGTATGGATGTGACACGTTTCTGCAGAAAGTCCATCAGACAGCATGATCGGACAACACGATCAGACAGATCAGACCGACGCGAATCCGCGAATGTGGCAGGGCCTTAATTTACGCAGTCAAAGTTTATCTAAACTCGCGCCTAAATAAAATCTCCAATGCAGATCTGAGACTTTCTTTGAATCGAACCCAAGATTATCAAACTGTATTATTAGCCTGGAATACCGTGTTCGGCTTATGAAGTGAGTCCTAATAATCATTGACACCGAGTCAGTTGGCCAAATAATCCGCGTTTAGTGCAGCTACTAGTGTATGAGTTAGGTTAGGTTATGTATGTTTAATTAATGACTTTTCTAAAAGTCCCTAAGTTTTTACGGGGGTGTCAGGGTCTTACGCTGATATATTGGACATATCAAACACCCCTCCCCCCCCCCCCCCCCCCCGTTTTCTCACACTAAATTCTAAAAAAATCTATAAAAATATTTTATTCTCACCTACAACAATAGGAAATAAATTTAAAGCAATAAATAGGGAAAAGTAGTTGTATCCACCCCTCTCTAAATAAAATTCTGCGTACTTTCCTGATGGGAAGGGGGAGATTATTATGTCTAGAAAATTGTGACTAAAATAAAAGATTTGTTGTGTTATGTCAGTGATATTAAAAATACTTATTTAAAATATTTTTTTGGATTTAGGCTTTGCCATTGTTGGTTTTAACTGAATGTCATAGAGAAACCACAAGAATGAACAAGAAATATTAGTTCATTGTTGTGTTTTCTCTATGAGATACAGTTTAAATAAGAAATGGCGTATGTCCATAAAAATCTGTTAAAATCTTCTCTGTCATTCAAAGAACATTTAAAATACTTATAATCGTAAAAATGTATAAATTCTCGTAACATACCAAATGTTTTTTCTAACCTTACTACTAAAATTACTAATTTTCATTTATTTTTGGAGAAAAATAGAAAATGTGTGTCAGGTTTAAAATAAATCACCATTTTGCGAGAACTCATATATTTTTAAGATTTAACAATATTTTAAATTTCGTTGAACTAACATTTGATTACGAATTCCTATAATTATGAAAAAATTCCCCTCATTGCAGGAAAACATAACTATTTATTCGGATTATTTTAGATCGACCGCGAAATTGTACCATCGAAGGGCGAACTTGATCATGTTCAATACCGATCAGTGTATCAAAATAATCATTCATAGTCTTCCCAAATGTGACAGTGCAAAAAAAATTAAAAGTCAGTTAGAGGGACTGTCGACAGAAGTGAAAAATGAAAATTTTGTTTTTAAATGTATGATATGAAATCATTTCTGCGTCAAATGTACGCAAGAAAATGATTTTGGAATTATATCACTAGCATGTCGGTGACGCGAACCCATAAGTATTGCCTCTACCAATAATAACTTTAAAACTAGAATAAATGAAGGTTTTTCATTGAAAGAATAAAAAATTATTATCTTAAATCCACAAATAATCAACATTGTCTCTAATAAATCAATAACCTGATGTTTGAAGAAATTCACATCGTAAATAAGTAAACAAAAGAAAAAACATAACCTCAACTTAACTACATACCAAAAAATATCCAATACTCGCAATATGTACCTATACTAGCACACAATAACGTTAAAATTTCCTTGGAAAATAAAGATAAAATTGAAAACTTGTAGCTTTCAAAATAGAATAATTTAAGTTTTATTATTGGATTATTAAAACATTAACACGCCACGTGACCATGTCGATGACGACTTACATGAATTTACTCCCTAAACAAACCTTCCTATAAATGTTTTCACTTTAAAAATAATAATGTTTGCTGTAGTTGTAGTGCGTCCGGGAAGAATGTTTGAGAAGTGTCTCTGTGTTGCAGACGTATTTCGCCCTTACCAGGTGCAGGTGCACAACGTGTTCGTGATACGCGGCAACGTGGCGGTGCTCAAGTGCGGCGTGCCGAGCTTCGCGCGCGGCCTGGTGGCCGTGTCCACCTGGCTCAAGGAGGACCACTTGCTCGGCAGGACGACCCTGCACTCTGGAGGCAGGTAAATGTACTGCGAGCTCTCCCGCGGTGGAGGTGCTGCGATCTGGTGGTGGTAAATGTACTGCGAGCTTCTCCCGCGATGAAACCTCTGCGCTCTGGCGTCGCAAAGTCCAAATCCGCGTGGTACCCTTCGTGAAATCTTTGGATGTAGTTGCAATTCGTTTTTGCAAAACAAAGGCAAAAATCTTTTGTCCACATGGAACCACATTTTCGTGTCGACATTTTGGCAACATATTTCTAAGGCCTTATAACCGACAAAAATAGGCATTTCATAATAAATGTTAAAAACCCTTACGAAGGGTGACACACCCATGCATCACGTCTGCACGAGTCAAGTTAGTGATTGTGTCCGCAACTAAGTATGTGCTCCGTGCCGTGTGTTAGGCACCTGTATGAGTACCTGTGTATTTAATCCCTGTAAGAATTTATGTAAAGTCATAATATTCGTAAAAGAAAGTGCTTTGTAAAGAATGTGTGTGACCCATAAGATTAAGAGTACCTGGTTTAACAAACGCCTTAATACCTTTTGCGGCCCCAGGCCAGATTTATTACATAGTGCTCACTGAGTGTATTTAATAATATATAAATAGTCGGGCTCCAGGTGCCGAAGTAGCCCACAAGCAACGAACAGTCCGAGAACCAAAAAATCCCTTGGGTTTGACGCCCGAGCTAACCTGGCGCACTCCTGGACCAATCTCATATTTAAATTATTGTAAATTACTTTCAATCACTAAGTTCAACCCGATTATCAGCCACAGGACTACCGGGCGGTGGTATTTGGCGCCCGTACGTGTGGCGACCAACAGAAAATACAGAAAGATTTAAGCCAGCGACGGAAAAGTACAGACATTATGATAAAGTGTAGGCACACCGAGCGGACTATTCGAGATACCCCTCTAGGACTTTATTGCTTTTTGTCACGAGACAATGCCATGGCACTTCCACTTCTCACCCTCTGCGCCTGTTCCAGTATTATGTGATGGCAACATTGGAGGTAGGCGCTGATAATGTGCACAATCGCTTCGCAGCCCAGGCGTCTCAAGTTTCAATGCCCGCGGGATTTCTCCTCCCGCCACTCTCTCTCCACGCCTCACCACCCTCATCAACACACTGATCCTCTCACCCTCTGTGCGCCCTTCCTCGCGGAGCAGCCCACCCCCCCCCCCCCCCCCCCTTCCCTGCTTATCAAACCGCCCACGTGTTCCTGTGTGACAAGACTGACAGATGCAGCAAGTGAAAACTCACATGTTTGCGTGCTGATGTGTGACATCGGCATCACGGCAACTAGTCACACAACAAGCATCGCTATCAATGGCGAGATGCTACTGCAGCCAATGACCAGTGTGTGCCACCACTATCTTTTACCTAAAGACATGGACATACTGACAGGCTAGGTGCAGGGATGAAAGAAATACCGATGTGCTCCAGTAAAATCCAAACAGGGATCAGGTGGTAATACAGGAAAAAACAATGGGACTCAGTGTGGACAGGGAAGTACAAAACTAGGCTATTACCTCATATGCAGCCAACCCCATTACCAACTCAACAACCCACAATTACTGAGCTAGTTAACTTGAAAACACACCGATGTCCAGGCTGCATGCATCACGCAACAGGCCAGGAATGCATGCGGGAATTTTCTCTGCCAGCAGATCCAGGCAAGAGGGTAGCACCGCGAATAATGTCGAGCCCAGGACGATTGACGCTGCTGGAGTTCAAAGGATTTTCACATGAAGACCCTGGTACCTTCTTTAAACAGTGCGAGGTGCGTTTAGTCAGGGATGTATACTAACAGACAAGTGAGCGGAGCGCAGGATTGAGTAGTTGTGAGGTCTATGGGGATAGTTTGGTATGCCATGGCCTGAGTTCGCGGATGCTTTCGTGCATGGTTTGGACACCGAACAATCCTTAGTGCAGTGTATGTCGACGTTTTATGGGGAGACACAGTGAGGTGGCGAACCAATGGAACAGTTAATTGCACATAAGTTACCGCTGTTCTGGCACATCTCTGATATCGAAAAGACAGCTTCTCTCCCGGTGGGGACCCTGTGACGAGCTACAGACATTTATGTGCTATTGCCGACCCTTTTCGGTGGAGGATTACATGCAACAAGCCGTAGCCATTGAGAGCAACTTGATGAAAGAATGGCGCCGAGGACCTACAATCATGAGGAGACCTAACAGCCATTCCTCAACTAGGAGCCACCTGGTCACTAACCAACCAGATAGGTACCTAGGTGGCAACATGTCATTGAGAATGTGCCTAACGACCTGGCCAACCAGCAGCCATAGGAGTGAAATAATGAACTGCAACAACAGATTTACGACCGACCACCACAGTGTCAGCAGGTGTGTCCCACAGGAATTTACCACAGGGATTGTAACTGCCCATGGCAGCTACCACAATGCCAATAACCGCCAGCTTCGCCCCTAGGAACCCCCCCCCCCCAAATTCAAAAACTGATCCATCAATGGGAGCTGTGGATGGCCCAACACCAACCCTGGACCAGCTGCTCTGCATTCTGGTGAAGGTGAATGGTAGACCTGCTGAAGCACTGGTCGACACTGGCACTAGCTATGTATTTGTGAATCCGTACATCATACCACCTGGCACACTTCAACCCCACCGGGCTGAGCTGTGCCTGGCCACCAGCACCCAACCAGGCATAATACTGGGCTCTGAAGATCTGGTGATAAGGCTGTGGGACTTGACCACTACATTAACAGTCTTTGTAATATAGGATTTGCACAAAGGCATTGTGTTAGGTCAGCTATGGTTAGCAGAACATAATGCTGTGGTGGAAATGAAACTGGCCCACATCCAAATGGGAGAAAATAAGCGCCGCACTGGCTATGCCATGGGTCTCGCACCTAAGCCACCTGGCAAGATATTGTGTTGTGGTAATTCCATCACGATGTTCCTCCCCAGTACCAGGCAGTGGTCAACCATGTTCTGTACAAGTGGCAAGATGTTTTAGCCATGGCCAACCTGCTGCAATGCACCAAGTGGCAGAGCACAGGATTCCAACTACCAATGACAGACCTTTTCATGAGCCCCCTCGGGGCTATGGCTTTAAGGAGCAACGTGCCTTACAGGAGCAGGTCTCGGAAATGCTGCGAGATGGCATCATTGACCCTTATTACAGCCCTTACAACTCATGCATCGTGCTAGCACCGACGAAGCTTGGCTAATTGTGTTTATGGATTGACTTACTGCCATTGAACACCATTACACAGTCATATATCCACCCCTACAGATCAATATCGAGGCCAACATAGCAGGTTTAGGTCGGGGCGAGAGTGTTTAATACACTCGACCTAAAGGCTGGTTATTGACAGGTCCCCATACACTGTAAGTGCCGAGAGAAGACAGCATTCACTGTGCCAGATGGGTGGAGATTTCAGTTTCGAGCAATGCCTTTTGGCTTTAAATGTGCCCCAACCCCCTTGTAGGAGATGATAACTTGAGTACTGGAGGTCTATGTGGGACAGTTTGCTATGTCCTATCTGGATGACATCATTATCTTCTCCAAGACATGGGAGTACCACATCACCCACTTATCGCACATATTAGAGCGATTAGCTACCCACCATCTCTAGGAGCACTGTAGGTATAATTCCAGGGATATGTAGTGAATGCAGAAGGCAACCGCACCAAGCCCAGCCACCTGCGCAAGATCGTTGAGGCTGAGGTGCCACAGACTAACAAATAACTTCAGTAATTCGTAGGGCTTATCAACTGGTAGCGATGTTATGTCCTTTAATTATCACAAATGATGATTGCATCACTGAATGACTTGCTTTCCCCTCAGTAGCACTATAAGTGGAATGCTGCTCCCATAGGGACTTCGACCAGTTTAAGACTGTGTTCACCCTGTCTCTCACACTGGCCCGAGTTGACACCGAGAGACACCTATATTTACAGACAGATGCGAGCGCCCTGATGGTGGGAGCAGTAATGTTTCATGTGGATTCCCAGGGATTGGCAGGTCATTGATTATTGTAGCGCGAAGTCTGGTTAGGCAGAGAATCGCTATCAGAGTAACGAGCAAGAGTGCTAGGCAGTCATGTGGACGATGCAGAAGTACCACACACACCTGGGAGGGAAAAGCTTCATGCTATGTACTGACAACAGGTTTCTCATATGGCTGCACACTATGCAAGGGCGAAAGGGCAAACTGATCCAGTGGGCATTGTTCCTACAATCCTTTGACTTTAAGGTCGAACACATCCTAGGGAATGGAAAACCAGTTGCCCGACTTGTCATGTGAACCTGATGAGCAGAGAGATATACTGGACAGCGAGGACTGGGAGGATATGCTTGACCACTCGGACAGACAAAATCACCAAGACTCGACCTGCACATGAATTACCACCGATGCACAAGGGGAGGATGACCCACCTGGTACATTCATGGAAGTGCACCGAACTGTGCTCGAGGCCCAGAGGACCTCATCAGAATTCAAATGGCGGCACCAGCAGGCGGCCGCTGAACCTTAAGAGATCTGGTGCATATGAGATGGTGCGGTGTTGAATCGTTCACCCGGGGAAAATGCATAGTGGAAGACGTATGTTCCACCCGAGGCCTGGGAAGCAGTAATTAGGTTCTTTCATGACCACTATCTGGCCGGCCATCCCAGCACGAAACAAACCTGAATCGCCATGTGTTACCGCTATCATTGGCCCGACACTGCTAGTGATGTGCGCGAATATGTGTGTGAGTGTGAGATATGTCGATCATGAAATGCATGGAGATGGGCCAGGAAATAACAAATAGTCCCACAAGAGCACACCATGGCTTTTCAAACAATACCCATGGATGTAATGGGCCCATTGTACACTGACACCCAGATGGGAAAAGTTTTGTCCTAGTAGTCGCGGACCTGTTTACAAGGTGGACAGAGGCATATCTACGCATAAATGTACGAACTTCTAAGATCATCACCATCCTGAGCAAGAGTTTCTGCTATTCTGGGGCTATCCACTGTCCATTCTCTTTGACAATGCTAGTCAGTTCCTGGAAAGGCAATGGAGGGCGTGGTGCGATGGCCAACAAATTAAGCACCATTCAATGCCCACTTATCATCCAAGGGTGAATCACACAGAATGTCGAAACCAGGACGCAAAGGCACAAGTGTGGATACATCTCGGAGTGGACCACACCAAATGGGATATACACATCGCTGATGCACTGTTCTGTGCCTGCCATTGGGTGAATGCTGCCACCAGAACGACCCTGGTCAATGGGCGACTCACAGTACTCCCCACCCAGCGCAAGGATCGGAACAGCGAATTCAGCAACAAACCGAGGACCACGAGAGGATGCGACGATGGCAGAGTGCATATGCGCAGTAGATAATGCCGGTGACCAACTGTTCCCCACCAGAGATGCAGACAGCTGACCAAGTGTTCGCCCGAGTGCACCCATTGTCAGCTGTGCCTCGGGGCTACTGTGCAGGCCTAGTGCCACTCTAGGGAGGTCCCTATACAGTTCAGAGGAAGCTCGGCCATAAAACCTACCTGGTACCATTGGCTGGCCACCATGTGAGAAAACTACACCACGGTGACCTGTGCCTTGCTATACTGCTGGGAACGGCACCCGGAAGGCAAACGGACGAAGCATTACCAGACACACAGGCATCCACACCAGAACCCCGTGAAATACCATCATCGGCATGAGAACCGGACGAGAGTTCGGAGCCCAAACAAACACAGTGCCGACGCCGCCAGGGATGACAGCAGCCGCAAACGTTAACTGTCGTGGACGTTTCACAGCATCACTGGGAACTTAACATATAGGACGAACAAGGACCGGCAACTCTTGTGACCGAGTTGAAAGATGCCGAACCCAAACCACCCAGAACACAGGTTCGTAGAGACTGGGGCCATTTGGAGTCACTTGCCGATACGAGCTCCAGCATAACGTTCAGGAGGCCGCATCAACGACGATGTCTATCCTGTCCTGCTGACGTCGAGGGGGCGATGAACCCACAAGAGTATGTTGTGGGCAATAAACCACCTACTAATGCCTTGCTGGGGGACACAGAGGACCAGGTGTCGATACCAATCAGCAGCAATATTTTTCAACATCCAGGAGTATCAACAGAGGAGGGTGTCACCGGACGGCCACAGCGAGTACGCCAACACCCGGATTACTTGGAAGTGTACCACATGGGTAGCATCTCTGGGGCCATATCCGGCGACGCCGCGACTAGGTGCCTACCGCGGGACGACCCGTCACCAGGATGCAGGCCATATCAGGGGCGGCCACCATGCGCGACATGGGGTGAAGGTGCTGCCTGTCGTGAGGGTGTGATCATGCCACTTGGAACCGATCGCGGGGCAAGACCGAGCTTCTTGAAGGGGAGGCGTCTGATGTAGTACCTCCTATGAGAGTAAAGCCCTATCTCCACCCCACCAGTACCAGTCCCCACTGGTAGTACACACCCTTGCATCACATCCGAACGAGTCAAGTTAGTGATTGTGTCCGCTACTAAGTCGTATGTTAGGCTCTCAGTGTATTTAATACCCGTAAGAATATATGTAAAGTAATAATATTCACAAAAGAAAGTGTGTTGTTAATCATGTGTGTGAACCCTTAAAAGTAAGAATACCTGGTTTAACGAATGCTTTATAATATTTAGTGGCTCCAGGCCAGATTTATTACATAGTGCTCACTGAGTGTATTTAATGATATTGTTAATATTTACAGGGTTCGTAAAGGATAACCCAATTAAAGATTTTTATCACACACACAGTTTTATTTATTGCCACTATTTACATTACTAACAAATAATATATAAATGCCAATTAATCAATTGTACTTAAAAATGTTGCTTCCTCAGTCACTCGTTTCTTACAATCCACACCGCACACCTCGTTGGGCCGCACCTCTGGCGCAACTATTGCCGCAGCGCCCCTAGTTGATCTCAGCCGCGGGACTCCATCGCCGCACTCCGCTGCCGCCGACGCACTTGCCTTCACCGATGATCCGCTCGATGCTTCGCTCGGTACTTCGCTCGGAACTCCGCCGCGGGAAAACTCCTGACTTCGCTGAACCGAACTCACTCCCTGCCCTGGAACCTTCGTCCAAGGACTTCGCCACTCTGCCGCACCCGCGGCACTATCGCCTTGGAAACTCCGCCGCGGGAAAGCTCCGGCCTGAACTATCTCTCTCTGAACTCCACTGATCTCTCTGGCCGGTGTTCCGGGCATATATATATATATATATATATATATATATATATATATATATATGCCCAGACACTTTCCAGAACTCCCGAGTGCGGCCGGGGCCAGTCGCGTCATTCCGCGCCGACACGACGGCAGAAATCTCTCGAAACACATGTCGGTGGCTCGCGTAACTCCGCAGCTGTTAAGTTTCAGTTACGTGTCAAAGGCAGGGCGCCGCGCGGGGAGTAGTTGGGAGGAGGGGGGAAAGCGACAATCCTTGTTATCTTCCAGGCGCGCGCGTAGCATATCATGTTGCGGCAGCCGCCAGCCAGCTCAGCATCTGCACATGTCCCGGCCTTGCTCACGTTCGTAATATTATATTAATAGTCCGGCTCCAGGTGTTGGAGTAGCCCACAAGCGACGAACTGTCTCTGGTATGATTGGTTTTTTCAAGTAGAAAATTACCATATAGATAATACACACACCTTTAAACCTTATTTTCAACAAATGCGTATTTTCTGTAATATCGATAATTAAGCTACGCAGCGTTATTGAAAACAAATAAATGCAATTATCCCATATAAACTATGTAGTAAATAATGTCAAATGCGTATTTAAAACAGGAAGAATCATTTGGTTAATATTTTTATCCTTAAGCAAGTTACATTCTTTAAAGTTTAATTTTTTATCAGTAATTCAATTTTATTAGGCCATTATTTAAAGATAAAACATTATAGCACTACCTATTTGTCTTCTGGTAAAAGATAAATACTAACAAAATGTCACCAACTGACATCATGCGTGGAGTGGGTGATTGACCGATTCTCCCTGGTTCGAATACATTGGTCAACATTACATTTTTCTGTCACAATCTGTGTCCTGTTGTAGCATAAAAGTATGAAAACTCGTGATATTTGCCATTTCTGGTTCCCGTTTCGAAAAGTAAATAGAAAATAACGGACAATTATTTGAGTTTACTTTTGCCTTACAGAAAAATAAATATTATTGTCCTCCCACAAAATTTCGTAGGTTAAGTAAACATTCCAAACTTAACTGCTGAGACATTTACAAAGCATGAAAATAGTAAACAAAAACAATTATTTTGGCTTTCCATGTTTACTGCGCTCTGGTGACTAAATTTAGGAATCGGTGGGTTCGGACATCGGACATCGCAATTGCAGGAAATGGCTGTTTTCCGAGGGAAGCCTACGATGTACCTACATTCTGTATTGCACAGACCCGAAAACTCACGTTGGCAAGCCTTCTTTTCACAGACGAGAGAGCCAAACCCGAAGTTCCCCGAAGTTCATGCTCGCTTTTTTTGTTTACATGATTTCACAGTATCTTTAATGTAGCTATCCTAACCAAATCAACCGTCCACAATGTTTTAAAGTATTTATAATGTAGCTAACCTAACCAGGGGCGCAACAACTAAATTTTCAAAGAGGGGGCAATATACCTTTACATAAAGAATCATCGATTCCCCCTATTGGAGCGGGGGGTGCGGGGGTCCTCCACCGGGAAAATTTGTATTTCAAGGTGGAAAATGGTTCTATTTAAGCATCTAAAAATTGATTACACCGCACTTTCTTTGCCCCCGTTTGCCCCCACTTCAAGGTTTCAGAGGGGGGGGGGGGCAAAATACCCTTGCCCCCCCCCCTTGTTGTTGCGCCCCTGAACCTAACCTAATTGACCATTAGTTATCATGAATTGTATATTTATTCATTTACAATTTACAAAAAAAAAAACGTGAAGATGCACGATCGGGAGTTTGGCTCTCTCGTCTGTTGAAAGAAGGCTTGCTTGCCAGCGTGAGTATTCGGGTCTGTGCAAATACAGAAGGTACATCGTAGGCTCCCCCGTTTTCCGAGCGACCACGTGACGTCATTCGCATCGGGATGAGGAGACGTGGACGGCCCAGAGGGTTCGCACTGTGGTGGACGGGCCTTCCTCGGGAGGACGCGCCCGAGTCGGCGCATCCGCGGCCGGTTGTGTCCGTGTCGCCGGTCACGTAGCCCTGTTCTCCCGCCCGCGTCACTTGACCGTAATCCCCCCCCCTCCCTCCCTTCCCCCATCCCTCATTCCACGGGCGCGGGAAGCTTCCTGCTACGCGCGGCGGAGCGCGCTCGCGTCGTCGATCGCGGGTGACGTCACGTGACGGCGGGCCACGCCTCCTCTCCTCCTCCTGCCCGCGCCGAACCAGATATTTTCTACTCTTCCAACTCTTCTTCCTGAGCCATCCTTCTACTCCCGTAGCCAACCCGCATGTGATTAATGCATGAATTTTTGCATCCCGCATGTAAGTGCCCAGGGTTTTCCCTGTGTCTGTGCAGGTTTTACCTGGGCCCAACTTATCTAGTTTTAGTCTAGAATAGTCAGTGAGGGGAGTTAGTCATGGCACCAATCGCTGCCATGGCTGGCCAATCCCCTCCTAGCACACGATGCATGCACCCTCTCCCGCATGGCTACCCCTGAATGATTAGAGCGTATAGGCTTCGGACTGAGACGCACTTAGAGTCTGTCCCTAATCCAGACCCCTCCCAAACACACTTAGTTTTAATTTAGGTTAGGAAAAACAAAAAAATCCATTCGGCAGGGCCGCTACTAGGGAAGGGAAGGGGGGGCAAGCGGGACATACGCCCCGGGCGCAAAGCCGTTGGGGGGAGGGAGGGGCCGCCGAAATCGCTCGCATTGTAATTCCTACTAAAACTAGTAACTGGTAAAAAAAGTTTTTGCATGGAAGTTACAGTAGCACAGAAACTGTTACATGCAGGTATGGAAAATGCTTAAATATAGCACCTTTTTTTCCCCCCGTGGGAAATCCCCCTGGACATCCGCTTTATTGGTGTGGTATGTGCAAAAAAAAAGGGGGGGGGGGGCCGCCGCGCATAAATCCATTCATGCCCCGGTTGCCAGAGACTCTAGTTGTGGCCCTGCCAGTCGGGGTAAAATGGACACACGCTAGTGAGTCTTCCAGTACACTCGCCAGAGATGTGTTAACAACATCTGACCTCGGTAACGAGCGAATTCACTTATAATAATATGAAACTCGGAATTTTAACATAGAATTCATTATAATAATGCCGAGCGTGATGAGTGTACACGCAAATAATAATTATTATTTTTTCAGTTACATTTCCACACGCGAATTACACTTAGTTTATGCACCCGCCGCTAGAATTTACCACCGAAATTTTAAACTACATAATGAAAACGGCTCCGATAAAAGCGAAAATAATATTTTTTTTAAAAAACCATACTAAACCCAATTTTAGACCTGATTTTCGACAAGGAATTTTATTAAAACACTGTCCATCTCGTTAAAAATCATTAAACAGTTTGTTAGTGCCATCCGCCACGGATGGCAGCGTCGTGGTAACACACTTCCGTTCCTTCACTTCCGTCGCTTTCACGAAATTGCTCCTACCAGATGCCGTTTACTGAGAGCTAGGATGTTACACACCGGTAAGGTGGTGCACTACAGCAGCGAGCTACGGAATGTTACGAGCGGTTGCGGAAGCTAACAGTATTCTTGCTGCGTGCGGTCCCGGGGGACAAGTTTCCCCCGTTTAACGCCTTTTTGAAGTGAAACTTCTAATGTGTTAAACGTTTAACGCTACCATGGAGAAAGCACTGTTGCGGTTAAACGTTCAACGCTCCTGGGGAGGGGGAATAGAAAGAGACAGAGCGAGAGTGAATGCGTGGCACTCGAACGCATGCGCGTAGTATACCTGTTACATGCCAGCGCGAGCGTTAGCAACGAGTAGCGTCCGATATCCCAACGCAAGAGGGAGAGAGAAAGAAAGATACACAAAGGTAGAAAGTAGGAGAGAGAAAGAGAATGAGTCGGTAGATCCCAAGCACATGCGCGTGGTATTCTTGCTATGCAGCGAAGTAAACAGTGAAGTTTCACTTCTTCCGCGCGGAAGGACTCCACGCACTAATTTATTTTTTTCCTTCTTAATCTCGTGCGGGCAACCGTACTACCAGTGACCGGAAGTGACCGATCGGGGACGATAAAGAGTTTTTTTTTGACAACTACATGCTATGATTGCCATTCAAATAACTGTGCTAAGCCGAATAAATTACTATATATATATCCTCCGCAGCCTGGGCTTTACGCAGAGTGAAAAGCTTATTTTTTGTTCTTTTTGAAGTGAATACTTATTTAGCCCCGTTGAGAGATTTTTGGTAGGGGTAAAACTTATGTGTTCGCGTCACCGACATGCTAGTGACGTGTTGCGCCAGACTGGCGACGCGAACCGGCCTTTATACATGTATACGCATATATACACTCATACATTTTTTATACTCGACTGTATCATGTGCGTGTTAGACTCTTTTCGGATGGGTAAAATATTGTGAGTTCGCGTCACCGATATGCTGTGGTAGCAGTAAGTGAAGTTAAATGGACCGCGTTGAACGATTTTCTTTTGTTTATTTATTTACGTAATGAATGTTGATTAAATGTGGATTTAAGTTCATAGTTTTTTGACTTTTCAAGGATAAAACTTCATAAATTTTATTTCAAAGTTCTATTTTTTTTTTTTTCCAATGAATTTTTTTCGTTATGTGGTGTTACTTTATTTATTAACGTTATTTTAACTTTACGTGTGTGGTAAATATTTCAAGTATTGGCTATTTTTAGTATATAGTTCAGTTGAGGTTAAGTTGTTTATTTTGTTTATTTTATTTTTTAATGATAAAACTACCTTTCTTCTAATTTTAAAGTTATTATTGGTAGGGGCAAAACTTATGGGTTCGCGTCACCTACATGCTAGTGACATAATACCAAAATCATTTTCTTACGTACATTTGACGTAGAAATTATGTTATATTAGACATTTAAAAACAAAGTTTTAAGTTTTCACGTCTGTCGACAGTCCCCATAACTGCCTTTTCGTTTGTTTTTTTTTTCTCAAAATTTCATTTGGAATGTATCTTTCCTATTTTTGTCCAAGGTCAATTGTGCAAAATTTTACCACCTTGATTAAAACTGTATATTTATTTTGTATGTGTAAAACAACCAACCAAAACATTCATTAATTTTTTTCAATGTTTTTATAGAAGAATTTAATGCAACGTTTGAAGTTACACAATGTTTTTCGTTCGTCCTTCTGGAGCCTCTGGAGATGTAGACAGTTATTTCCCGCTTAATTTGATCGTCAAGTGTGCATAATTTCATCAAGAAGTATCAAAATTCACATTGAAGTTGTTTTTTAAAAATATTTTATAGACATGAGGGTGGAAAGTTTTTTTAAGTTTTTTTTTTCCTTACGAAAAAAGATGCAGTGGTAAGAAAATACGTTAACACGCGTGAAATTATTTCTTTGGAAGGCAATTAATCATATTAATATGAAAATGCTTGAAGATAACTTTAGAGTTAGAAGGGTAAATTACTGAATTTTGCCCCCCCCCCCCCCCCCCCAAAAAAAAAAAACCAAGAAATGTACGATGCATGTGAAATAGGTTCACACACTGAGTCTATTAGGATATAATTATTCGTATAAATGGTATTTAAATGCATCTGACGCAGTAGGATGAGATACAGTGGCAGATAATTACAGCAGCTACCGCGAACCACGCTGTTCGGACGCAGAGTCATGATTCACAATTTGCCCTTCGCGCGAGCCGAAGGTCTGAGGGCCGACCTGCAATACCAGTGTTTATTGGCCGGAGGCAGACACGTGTGTTTGTGGTGCATGCATTTATCATTATAATGCAAGGGTTGGCAACCATGTGCCTTACCCACGAGTTATGGGTTGGGATTAGTTCAATAAAACCCATTTGAAAATATGAATCATTATTCCAATATTATCGTAAATAAATATTTTGTTACAAAATTGTATATGTTTTATGATTATTCAACATAAAAAATCACCAACAAAATAAGTTCATACATTACAGATGCACACAAAAGTACAAAACACAGGCTGATTCCAGCTTATAATAACTAACCGAATGGAAATTTATGTAAGTAAGTAGATAACTAATATAATATATTATTTTATTTAGAAAAACTAATAGTATAAAACAGTTAAGATAAGGTCTTAGATATGTTTAATATCAAAAAGTTTATTGTTTAAACAATATATAATTTTCAGAAAACACACCAAAATGCAAACCTTTTTAAAAAAACTCAGGTATTGACCCTGAGTTTTATTTTTTTAAAAAGAAAAACCCTCTGTGGTTTTATTATTTTCAACGATTCCCGGGCTAATCCAGATATTATTCAAATAATATTACTTTGGGAAATATTTAAGGACAAAGTACATTGGCTTGATTCAATAATAAAAAATTGTTTAAAGATCGTCTTGTGAATGGAGTTTCCAACTCTGATCAACCGTCTGAACCAGCGCTATGGCGGAGTGATACAAACTGGTAAATGAAATGGAAATTCACGTGTGTTTTCCTGCCTGGGGCGGGGTCTACATGAATGGAATGGGGTCGCCACTCATAGGAGCCGGCCTATCGAATGCATGCGGTGAGATGAGTTGTGGTATGGAGCAGTTGACGGAAATGAATTGTTGGGGGAAACGGGAACACAGAGCAGAGAAAACCCATAGGAAACACCAACGTCTGCCACGTTTTCCGGGTTCGACCCGGTCGCCTTGGTGGGAGGCGAGTGTTCTAACCACTCAACCACCGCGCCTCAATTCAAAATAGTCTCCGTTATAAATTTTGTCCTTTTTTTTCCGAAAATGCAATATTCAATTTTTTTTTCGTGCGGGTGTACTTTAATAGGTAGGTATAAACTCTCTGGAAAAAATTATCTTTAACAAAAGTAAACACACATAATTTATATAACATGTTTATTTTTTAATTGATATGTGTACGTCAGCGATAATATTACATTGCTTATATATTTGGGCTGGTAGCCTATAGTTATGATACACTGTAAGATAGTGCTCTGTATAACATTGATTTTAAGAATATATTAGATGAACGATATTTTACTGAAATTATGACATATAACTAATATGGTGAGGAAAAAATTGAGCGAGTCTATCAGTACTCGTCAGTCATATGCAACATCCGAACTCGGAAACGAGCGAATTCATGTGTTGTCACGTTGCAAATCAACTTACATAACGAATCTCAGACACAAAATTTAATGTAGAATTCTTTAAAATAATGCCGAGCGTGATAAATACACGCAAATTGTATTTTCAACTACATTTCCTGGCGCTATTCGCACGTAATTTCCGCAACCACCGCTAGAGTTCGCTGCTGAGCAGTTGCGTTGACTATTAAATCATTTTATAAGCAGACCGAAATTAAAAAAATATATATATAATGAAACGTCTTCGATAAGAACGAAAAAAGACTTGTAAAAATACTTAACTCTGGCTTTTGACCTGTTTTTCGACGATGAATTTAATGAAAATTTACCAATCTTATTATAATTCATTAAACAGTTAATACTATAAATATTATCATTGTTTTAGTGAACTTTCGCTCGCGCCATCCTTCACAAATGGCAGCACCGTGGTTGTTACACATTGCCGTTCCATGACTTCCGTCACATTCACAAAATTATTCCCACTAAATGCCATAAACCGATAGCTAAGATGTTACAAGTCAATCTATTTTTTTCAAGTTAATCCTATTCTTTAAACCCACTAAAAAAGCTTCAATGAGCAAGAATTATCTCCTTATGAACAAATTTAATATATTTAATTTTCTTCCTTGATAAAATATCTGTATATATAGTGCTATAGAGCAATATTTTTAACCAGCATTTTGTATTTTAACATGAATTTCCGACAAGAATACGAATGTCTTTAATCTTGGGTTGGGTGGTCACTTTGTCTAAGTATTCGACACCGCTTGAACTCGTAAACTATGAAAGCTACAGAGTTCAAGTAAATATATGTTAGTAGAGCAGACTTCGCTCGTGGTCGCTAACATGTGCAGTGATGACGTAATGAGCGTTGGTGGGGAGCGTAGTATTGAAGTCAATGAGAGCTGTAACTGCGACAGTAATGGACCGGTTTGCATGATTTAGACTTTGAGTTGCTTTGCTCGTGAGTGTGCACTGAGTGGTGCTAGTTGAGTAGAATATAACAAATAATGTTACTAAATTTGGTTTTGGAGCCGTTAATCGCAGAATGCCTAAGCAAAAACAGGTTATGTTGGAGAAAAGAAAGAAAAGAAGTGAAATAAATAATTAGAAGCAATTTAAAATGCAGAGAATTGTCGTGAAGGTATCGAATGAGGTAAAAGGTAGCCGAGAGAAATGAGCCAGTGGGGCAAAACGAGTCCCGGGACGAGGCGTGAAATCAGCGCTCGAGCGAGCCTCAGCAGTCTGCCTCGCCAGAAGCGACGGGGAATGCAGACAAACTGTTTGGTAATGGACGTGGATATGCTCTCTGATGGTTCTCATGTTGATGTGTAGTCAGTTGAGCCGGGAAGCCTAAGATGTCCATCAAATTCTGTCCCTGCCCGAACACGCCCGAATATTCACCTTCGGCCAACCTCGGGTTTATTTATATATATTTATATTTCTCTGTTTATTTTAATGTAGCTATACTAACCTAACTAACCGTCCATAGTGTTTTAAAGTGTTTTAATGTAGCTAACATAACCGATCACTTTTAATATTTGAATTCATTTTTCCTGCACAAAAATAAAACAAATCCCGAAGTTGGCCGAAGGTGAATTGTTCGGGTGTAATCGGGAATGGGAGAACTTTATGTGCATCTTAGGTCTTCCCAGTTGAGCCAGTGGTTGTGAACGAAGGGCCGAGTTTTTCGCGGTTTCATGTCACAATTTATTTCCTACACATCATTCCCGTTCAACGCGATCGAAATTCATGAAACAAACCTCTGGCGGCTGTAGTTCAAAATAGAGCCTACCCAAAAAAATATTATATTCCTATTTGTTGCTTATTTTTTGCAATTTTATTTTGCGAATTGCAATTTTATGTTTATTTATCCCAATTTTACGTTTATTTGCCCAACGAATTGTAAATTTCGATTGCAATGGCGGGCACAGTTGGTGCGTTGTTGAAGTTATAAAAATTCTCGGCACTTTGAATGTCTTAAATACAGTTCATTAGCAGTGCGTTTAAATAATTTAAGTATACGTCAGTCAACAATTAGGCCAGGTTTTACTACGCGAGGAAAGAAACAACGCAACAATCGCAAGACGCAAAAAGGTTTGACAACGAATTCAAATAAGTTCATAAATAAAACGACGCAATACACAAAAAAGTGACGCAAGCATCGGCTCATTTTCCACTTCTTGCGTTTTAGCTTGCGTTTTCTGAAGACTTCAAAGACGCAGACGTTATGTACATCCTTTTATTATTATATTCATCTCATTTTTACTTTAAAAGTTTTACACAGTAAAAGAATATAACAATTTAAAATAAAATTATTGATACTTTCGTATGTTTTATTTTAAAATATGAATTTTCAAAAGAAGGCCAGGATACAAATTGGTTTTAAACTGTTTTATAATTTCAAGTTGTAGGGTTTGTGACGTGTTGCGACATGCTTTATAAGCGACTGTAATTTTCTTACGTTTATTGAGTGTTGCGATTTTGCGTTCTTTGCGTAGTTTATGAACCAGCCCTGAGTGCTTGATATATTTTTTTTAAATAAAAACGCAGGCCTGTAGGAATCAGTTTACATCATCTGAATTTGGCAGTTTTAACTGCAAATCGTAAGCCAATTCCAGCCCTCGTGGGCAGAGCACAAGGATGATTCGTGCACGTCTATTGATACGACGCGACGGGTTCATGAACTTGGCAATAAACGGAAGAGCGCAAGGACGCAACATGCAACAAACGCAAGAAAGCTACCGTAGTTTACCTATAAGTTACCAAAGATTCAAATTATCAGCAATCCTACAACCTGGTACCTACTGTAAAACTAGGATTTTTTTTCTTAATCAGACATTTTTTAAAAAAGTGTTTTCTTACGAAAACGCAAGCAATTCGTAATTATTTTTATTTGAAACTGTTATTTACTTTCTCTGCGCAATGGTGTTAAGTTATGGAAATGTAAGCCTTCTACGTGCATTACGTGTGTCTCTTTTAAAGTTTCGGGACACTTCACTTCAAATATAAAAGGCGGAAACGAAAATCGATGGGAAACAAGAAGTTGAACAGTTTGCCAATGTTTTGCGTTGTGGTTTTGCGTCTAGCAAAAAGTTATAAACGGGATATTTTTAAAATTTTATCATGCAATGTTTACTTTATTCAATATGTATGTAACTCATACGCTATTGATAGTTACACTGTATGTCATAGATAAACATCATTAATGGACAAGAAAAATGAATTCGCAAAAATAACCGAAAACTAATCCAAATCAGTCGATGTCAAAATTTATGTGTGTAGACTGCACACAGAATACCGTGGAAGGAGTCAGAAAAAAAAGTGTCACAGCTCAGACGAACACAGAGAAAACGACGAGACATTGGCAAAAATAACAATAAATAAAGAAACGATTACGACCTCGGTTGGTAAACACGACGACAAACAGACGAACCCAAACGGTTACACTAAACATATAATCTGGGCAATACAACTACGACAGCACAGATGATCACAGTATGCTGCCTAAGACACGACAGTGTAACTAGCATTAGCGTGTGTGAAAAGGAAGTGTAAGGTAGGAAACATATGAGCCATATATTAACATCTAATCTCGGGAACGAACCAATTCATGCCTTCTCGTGTTTGCAAATACACTCGTGTTACGAAACTAGGACACAAAATTTAACGTAGAATTCTTTTCAAAAAAAAGGTGAGTGTGATAAATGTAGCGGAAAAGACTTGAAAATAATAAAAAAATCTGAACCCCATCATTTGATTTATTAAAGTATTGGCCATCTTGTTGAAATTGACTACACAGTTAATACTAAAAGATTTTTGACGTGACAACGTCTAATAAATTGATTAACGCCAGCTGCACGCACGAAAAATGTCCCGTTTCGCTGTGTCTCGTTACGCTCACTGTACGCTTGCGCCGCATCTATCTCTCTTCCACTGAATTGGAACAACCATCGATTTGACTTTTTCGAGGTACATTAAACTTGAAACACTCCTAATCGTTTCCTACTTTTCCTATCATCGTCCTATCCTTAACCGAATAAAACAGATTGGAAGAAGTTAAATAGCAAACACGTATAAAAGTTATTGTTAAAATAATCTTTTTGTTAAAGTAATAAACATATTTGAATTAATGAGTGCAAATAAAAGTAAATTCATCAATTAAATTGTAGATTTCAATCCACTCCTTCTTTGTATCCATACAAAATAGTGATAATTCGATTAAAAAAATGATTCAATTTGATTCATAAAAGTATGCAATCATTTAATCAATGTTCTGTTATGACGTTGTCACGTTAAAATATCGTCCGTGAACCGACTTTACAGACAAGCAATTTTTTTCCCTTTGGTTTTGTGAACTTTGGTTCGCGGCATCCGCCGCAGATGGCAGCACTGTGGTTCCACCGGCGAGATCACTCCTGCCGAGTGCCGTGTACCGACGAGAGCTGAGCTGTTGTCGGGCCTCAGAGAGAGTACAGTTGTTGTTGTTGTTTGTGCCGGCAGGTTCACGATGACGAGCCAGGGCTCGCTGCACGTGAGCGACGTGACGTCGGGGGACGCCTACGCGCGCTTCTACTGCTGGACGCGCGACCGGCTGACGGGCGAGAAGCGGCTCAGCCTGCCGGGACAGATCATCGTCACAGGTCAGCTACCAGAGCACCGCACCGCCTCTGCGGGGCCTCCTTGCAGTTACTCTTGCTGGCTTTTTGAGTCGCTCGACTTTCACACACACACACACACATATATATATATATATATATATATATATCAGGGGCACAACAAGTAAATTTCCAGGGGGGGGGGGCAATATACTTACCTTTTTATAAAGAATCATCTATCCCCCCTATTGAAGCGGGGGGTCCAGGGGTCCTCCCCCGTGAAAATTTGTATTTCAAGGTGGAAAATGGTGCTATATAAGCAGTTTTACTATCTAAAAATTGATTGCACAGCACTTTCTTTGCCCCCGTTTGCCCCCACTTAAAGGTTTCAGAGGGGGGGGGGCATATACCCTTGCCCCCCCCCCTTGTTGTTGCGCCCCTGATATATATATATATATATATATATATATATATATATATATATATATATATATATATAGATATATACACACAGGGTGTATCAAAATTCATGTTACAACGCTTGAGGGTAGAAAGCTCTTATTATTTGCAACCATTTTTGCCAATAAACATGTTACATGTTGCCGGAAACGCGTAGTTAAGCCCCTGTAGCTCCAGAAAGAGACAGCGTAGGCAACCCGTTGGGCTTTGTGCGAGACAGACGATGCTGTGGTGAATTACGTGTTTACGACGCCGGGCAGCGTTTGAGAGGACTGTACGATGTCGAATGCTGACCCCCGCCCCTTTTTACTTCCGTTGGTGGCGCCCTCATCTCTTTTCTTCCGTTCGTGCCGTGCCATATCACTGCGCAGCGTGACATCGCAGTGTCACAGTGTGTTTTGATATCACTGGTGGTCTGTCGTTGACTGTTCTGTCGTACAAGCAAACTCGTGGTGTCATTTCTTTCGCTGTGATTCTGAAAAGGGCGACGTTTTAGTGGAGCTCAATGGAGTACACGTTTAGTGAGTACACGTACATGCTGCTTGTTAACGGGGAAGCTAGACAAAATGTACGAGCCGCCCGTTGTCTGTACGAAGAACGATATCCGGGTCGTATGATTCCAGCTCACACCATGTTTGCAAGACTTACTCAGCGAATGCGTGATACTGGTACATGTGCCGTCACAAGACCAAATGATGGTGCTCCACGCAGGGTTCGTACTCCCAGTTTTGAAGAAGATGTACTTCAGAGATTTGAGGAGAGTCCGGATACAAGCACAAGGGCAGAAGTTTCCGATATGGACGCTGACAAAATGGCTGTTTGGCGAGTTCTTCATGAGCAACTCTTGTACCCGTACCACCTTCAAAAAGTGCAACACATGGGTCCGGCGGACTATCCTCTTCGCATGACCTTTTCTCGTTGGTACATTCGAAGAGTATTGGGGAAACCCAAGTAAGCGGTTTTATTCAGCGATGAAGCCAAGTTCACTCAAAACGCTATTCTCAATTCGCACAACAGTCATGTTTGGAATAATGTCAATCCGCATGCAACGTGTGTTACAGCTCGCCAGGAACGTTTTTCAGTTAATTTGTGGACTGGTATTGTTGACGGCGTACTCATCAGGCCTTTTTTTCTTCCGCCACGACTTATCGGCGCCGGATACCTCCACTTCCTTCAGAACCAACTACCAGGTCTTCTTGAAGAGGTTCCATTGCATGTCCGACGTGTGATGTGGTACTAACATGACGGGGCACCACCTCATTTTACCTGCAAGTGCGAGAGTATTTAAACCAAACATTTCCAAACCGATGGATTGGACGAGCGGGCAAAGCCGAAGCTGTGATTTATTCAGAGTGAAATTAAAATCTGTGCTACGATTAAAAAGGTTATTTCTCTACTCGAACGCCCGCATATCCACAACATAATACTCTACAACGGGTTGCCTACGCTGACTCTTTCTTGGGCTACAGGCTTAACTACGCTTTTCCGGCAAAATGTTTATTGGCAAATATGGTTGCAAATAATAAGAGCTTTCTGCCCTCAAGCTTTGTAACATGAATTTTGACACAACCTGTATATATATATAAATATATGTATAACATCACATACTTTGTGTGTAATTAACTGGGGAAAAAAATGTTTTTGACGTTTTCTTTCAGTATGGTTAAGGAGGATGAAATGGCACATAAAACAAGAACTTTTTTGTATTTAAAGTCAATTTTGCTGGCTACAGTGTCATGTGTTTTAATTTCTTTAAGAAAAAAAAAATATTTAATGTTACCTAACCTTTTAAAATCCTCAGACTTTTCATGATTTAAAAGTTCATATAAAATACGTTTTTTTTCCGGAAAGAATTAAAAATCCACGTAGTAGCCACCAGCATTGCATTTAAACAAAAAAAATTCTGTTGTTTATTCCAGTTGGTTATTCTTATTCATACTGCACAAAAAAAATTAAAAATAAACTATGCCAGCTGATTATGCAAAAAGTATGCACAATATATTATTTTCATTTTTTTTTAATTTTTGCCACTCAAAAAGTCTACATACATGGGAACCACACATAACTTAGAAAGTCACAACTTAGAACTGTCATAACTTAGAAAACTTGGAAAAATCCACGTAACTTAGAAACACACAACTTAGAAAGATCATAACTTAGAAACACACAACTTAGAAACACGCAACGCAGAACCACACAACTTAGAAACGTCGTAACGTAGAAAGTCACAACTTAGAACTATCACAAGTTAGAAACACACAACTTAGAACTGTCATAACTTAGAAACACGTAACTTAGAAACACGCAACGCAGAACCACACAACTTAGAAACGTCGTAACGTAGAAAGTCACAACTTAGAACTATCACAACTTAGAACGATCATAACTTAGAAACACGTAACTTATAAAAACGCAACGCAGAACCACGTAACTTAAAAACGTCATAACGTAGAAAGTCACAACTTAGAACTATCACAACTTAGAAACACACAAGTTAGAACTGTCATAAATGTTTATCCGTGTGGAACGTAAATGTAAAATAATTACCTGGGACAGGACATGCGCCCTCAATATTTGAAAGACTGGCTTCACCAAAAGATCCTCTCCCCTTTTTAGAGGGTATAAAAACTCCCAGTAAAAGAAAATTAGTCCCGGAAATATTTGATAAATGTAGCTACTCTTTAAATTAACGTTTCCGAGCCAAACCCTGAACTTAAATTTTCAACGATGGTTTTACTGATTTATGTAGGCCTATATGTCGAAGGAACAAAACTTTTATAACAGTAAAAAGAATTTAGCGGTATTAAAAATTCGAATAAATGATGTTTCCGTAATGTAGTGTAATGTAGAGGATTCTGCAGTTACCTTTAAAGGTGCGTCGTATTGGTGAAAGAGCTGGCGCGGCGGTGTAGAGTCGCCCTTGTGTCCGTCCACAGCGGGCTCTATCCGCGTGACGCCAGTCCCAAAATGTTTGCGTGCTGCTTTAGAAGCCTGTGATTGGACGGCGAGCCTAGCTCTGCGTCCTAGTACAGGTGGCAGGGTGACCGTGTTTACATCACACGCTTCGTCGCTTGAAAAAAAAATAGTAATAATTTTTCGACCCCCCCAAAAAAAAAACTACAAAAACCCATGCGAACGTTCGCTATCATCTCCTGCTGCTCCATATCACGACTACGCGAGCATATAAATAAAGTATACATTGGTTATGTTCGCGCGCTCATCAAATAGAGCTACTTGCTTCTATTTTTGCTTCGTGTAAATATGTAGATACCCCTTCACAACACCGAGCTTCCAATTACTTTTCGCAGCTCATTTTTTCTTCCGTTAAATTATTTCAATACATATTCCAACAAATTCCGCCCGTATTAAATATAATGTAACGTGACGGGAAGCATTTTATTCGTTTTTCAGAATCACATTTTCAGCCAACGGAATTTTATGAGGGAGCTTGTTTTAACAACGCAAAAATATTTCGTTTGATATATTTTTTTAAATTTCATATAACTTATTTTTGGTGTGCTTGTTGCGTTTCTTGCTTGCGGGTAGACATTAATTTCATTTCGCGTACTTCGTTTGTGACGTCACTGAACAACGGCCAGTCGCGCTATGCTGCCGGCCTTCTGACGACTCCGAAGATGAAAGTTGGCCATCGAGGGCAGGTTTTCGTGCGTCTAGTTGATCGTGACTAAAATGTGAGTTTTGTTTTGTGTTAGGTCAGTTACATATATGTAATACGTAAAAATTTTTGTTAAATTATTAATATATCCCTGCTGATAATAAAATTGTTCATTTAATTTTCCGCGGTGTATTATTTAAAGTCAAGATATATTCATACTTAGAGACCCGAAAAATTCGCGGGTTCATTTCGTGTTATGCTAAAATTCAAGTAATTATACCTTAGTGCTGCTTCTGTCATTGGTTCACTGTTAATCTGGAGGACTGAGGGCCAATTAGAGACCCTCACTCATAGAAGTGTCGAATCACAGGCCACCCAGTCAAGACGACTCACAAGTCAGCAGCCAATGAACAGTTTGCATTTGCCCGAGTGCGTAGAGGATATTGGAGTCCATCCTGGAGGTCATTGAACCCGCGAATTTTCCGGGTCTCTATCCATACTTTAAATGAAAGGTTCATTGGGTTAGATAAGATCACTAGTATTAAAAATTATCACTAGTATATAAAATATGGCCCTCAGTCCTCCAGATTAACAGTGAACGAATGACTGAAGCAGCACTAAGGCATAATTATTTGAATTTTAGCATAACACGAAATGAACCAGCGAATTTTTCGGGTCTCTAAGTATGAATATATCTAGACTTCAAATAATACACCGCGGAAAATTAAATGAACAATTTTATTATCAGCAGGGATATATTAATAATTTAACAAAAATTTTACGTATTACGTATATGTAACTGACCTAACACAAAACCAAACTCACATTTTAGTCACGATCACCTAGACGCACGAAAACCTGACCTCGATGGCCAACTTTCATCTTCGGAGTCGTCAGAAGTTCTATGTCATCGTAATTTAGGATGGACATAAAAAGAACATATCGATTGTGTGTACCTGAAAGGTGTGTATGTCGGATGTGTCGCAGAGCCCGAGAGCAACTTGCCACCCAGGATCGAGTACTCCGTCTCGAACGTGGTTGCCCGCGCCGGCCAGCCGGCGGAGCTGGTGTGCGTGGCGCAAGGCAGTCCGCCGCCCGCCTACAGGTGAGGCCCGCTCTGCCGCGTCACGCGATCAGCCGGCCAGCCGGCGGAGCTGGTGTGCGTGGCGCAAGGCAGTCCGCCGCCCGCCTACAGGTGAGGCTCGCTCTGCCGCGTCGCGCGACCAGCCGGCCAATCACGTGCCGCACAGGGGCCTCGTCCGTCCGTGGCCGGCAGACGCCGAGAACTTGCCTTCCGCGGTAGCCACACGTTAAACAACAATTGTTTCAATTACTGCAATATCCACTTTGTCCTTTATTTATATTGTACATGTAAATCCCACCTGTATGCCGTATGATCTCTAATCTATTTGTTTTTGAAGTTATACTTCTAATGCGACTTCCAACAAGGTTGCGTTAAACGTTTAACGCTACCATGGAGGGGGTATGAAAGCACTGTCTGTTTGTACGCGGTGTTCTTGAAAACTACTATTAGAATTTTAATGGGGTTTTCAAGTTAACTTGAGCGTAGCAGAGAAAGAAATATAAGCTTTATTTCATCAAAATCTGCTCAAGGAAAGAAAAGAAATCTTAATTTTATGACATACAATATATTCATTATAAGAAGCCATTAAGTTTTGCTATTGTAAGGAACTAAGTAGAGAGTAGGAAAAAAAATAAAGATCCTGACAGTTTGTAGTGTCGCCGTATTTGTTTCAATTTTCAATACCCTCTTTGTATATTACAATTTAAATTGCAGAAAAAAATCATGTTTCATAGACACATAAATAGTGAGTGTGTGTCATTTCTCTATGTCCACGAGGTCTCGCAGCGTCAATTTTATCCTTGGGCGAACCCGTCCAATAAACAGGTTTTATCGTTGAATGATTTCATGATTTATTTCATGAAAATCTGCTCTCATAAAAAAGTTAGTTTTATAGACATTCAATAGGTGTCTCTCTTTCTCTCTCTCTCTCTCTCTCTCTCTCTCTCTCTCTCTCTCTCTCTCTCTCTCTCTCTCTCTCTCTCTGAAAATCAATCTATGAATCGTTACAAATTTATTTCCTTTATTTTTTTAGTTTGATTTGATTCAATATTATTTCACTAAAAATCAATTTCTACCCCTTCCTATTTTCATTTCCACATTACGAAGTTTCACTTCTTCCGCGCGGACGGACTCCACGCACTATTGTTGCATGCAATTAAAAACTATTTATTAATGATGCCAAAGAATTAAAACTTCTCACGCGCGTACCTAAGTACACGCACCCATTTTTTTTATTAATCTTGAAATACAATCTCATTGGCTGCCGTTTTTCTGTTACGTTTCCCTGCGTTGTGGGAGCAGCAGAGACGCGATGGTGGTATGTTCCTGGAGATCCGTCTCCGTTTCCGCGTCGTTGTAGAAGGGGCCTAACTGTGACGACAGTGGCGACGGAAAATCGTGGGCGCAGCAAACGTCCCGACTGGAAATTTTCATTGCGTCACGCGTGCGAAGTGACTGAAATGGGCTTCTGTATTTTGGTTTTTTCCAATGATGATCATACTGGTGCATTCTTGATACAATCATTAGGATCCGTGTATTTATTGAAGTTTTCTGTGAAATATTTAAATGCGTTGATTTTTTTGTTCGCAATAAAGTTTATTTTAGATCAAACTTGTAGTGTTAATGTAATGGCAAGAAATTATTCCATAACTAGTTTTTTATGTTTTTGACCTTTGCGCGCTTAAAAATCATTATGTTCACAATAATGCTGGAATCACAATGGCGTGATAGCGCAATATGTAGAGCCACGGAAATTTCGCGGATTCATTTAGTCGCAAGCTAGAATGCAAACCTCCACACTGTCGCATTGTGTTCATGATTGGACCGCAGTTATCTGGACACGCCCCTCTACGACCGTGAGCCAACGATGTACAGCTAGGAGAGAAGTAAGCGAATCAAGTAGTGCCAAATAACAAGGATAAAAATGTTCTCGCTAAGAAATCAACAAATTGGAAAGTAAATATGGGTCGAGCACACATATAACTTTAAATTCTATCCTGAGGCCAGAGGAATCCGCGAAATTTCCGGGACTCTAGCAATATGTAGGCCTAGTATACGAGGCGACAACAAAATATCGCGTTACCGTGAACATGCTGTTCTCAGCAGTTATATGGCAAAGTATTAAAAATTTAATTTGATTTACACTTACAAAGTTAGCTTTTAAACGAAACTTTACTTCATCTGGATTTTTTTATTCAAACAAAATAGAAGACTGTAGAAAATTATTTTGGTTTTTGTATTCAGGTTTTGTCCGTAGTGTTTATCAGCGTTTTGGCATGCTTTGTTGCATAAGATTATAGCGGAAAGACGTGCTGAAAAGTCAGATTTTTTATTTAATTTATATGGACTGTCCTTAACCCAGAAGCCAAGAAGAGTTTTGCCATGTTTGTTTAAATAGAATCATCTTTGCATCAACCGATGTGGTGAAACATACGTTTATATTTGTCTTGAATTTCATTTGCGTCCGCCAACTCTACAAACAAAAGAAAAATAATAAAAGACAATAATTTTAATTCAGTCACCAGAGTCTATATTAAGCACCATTCTGTCTCAAACATTTCTCAATAACATGTAACTATTTAAAAAATCTTAAAACAGATATTTTATTAGTTAGATTGAGTAAAATTTTAAATATAATAATTATTTTTTTGTTTGTTGTCCCTTATACGTTCCTAAACCATTCATGCGACTACGATGAAACTTTTAACACCTGGTCTTTGAAACACGAGGAAGATCCCTCTCTATGTGAGATATCGATAAAGTTAACCCTTAAAGAAGTATTTCATTATTCTTAGTGATTTTTCGTCACTTTGTTGTTAACGCATCGTTCATCCGATCTCTATGAAATTATGCATACTTGACATTTGAAACACAAGGAAGGTTACTGTATAGGTGAGATAACATATAATAAATGGCGTACGAGTCGTTTCAACAAATGTGTTCATTTCATACAGTTCAGTGGCAGTTATAGTATTTTCGGTGTATGTGTGTGCATGCAAGATAGAATTGAAATGATTTAAACATAAAATAGTGATTGAGAGAGATAGGGCGATAGAAAGAGAGATAGAGAATATGGAGATAAGATATAGGGATAAATAAACAGATATATATATAGAGATTTATAGAGATATAGACATCTACAGTGGATATATAAAGAGAGTTATGGAGGTATAGGTATGTAAAGACGAGAGACAAGAGTAGTGGAAGATATAGAGGGATAGAGAGAGTTAGAGAGGTAGAGAAAAATAGAGTGAGATATAGATATGTAAAGATGTAGGTAGATAAATATATGGAGAATGATACATGTAGAGAGAATTAAGAAAGATATAGATATATAAAGATATATATAAAGATATAGAGATTAAGAGAGGGGTATAGTGATATGGGTGCTTTGTACAAGTGTGCCTACTTCAAATAAATTACAAAAACATTGAATGAGGCATTGTAACGCATGCCGAACATTCGCTAGTATCTACTTAATACATATATTGGGTTTTTCCGAACAACGGGGTATAAATATAATGAGTAGGGAAAGCCAAAAAAAGAATTATTTTTGTCAAGAGTCATGTGTCCGGAAACTAAAACCCTGCAAATTACAAGCACGGATAGAAGTCCGAAAATGTAAGTTTCCCGCGCGTTACGCGTCTCTCTAATGATAGAGAGGGCGCGCGATCGCAGCGCCGTGGCGTTCGAACGTTCCGCGGGAAGCAGGCGACACGCACGAGGTTTAGACTCAGCCATACTGCAGCAAGAATATTGAAACTCCCAGTTCAGGTAGTTGATGATCAAGACGTACGATGGTCTTCCTATTCGGCGAATGCGTCCTTGATCCTGCTGTAATTCCTCTCGCCTCCCAAGACATTCCGTTGTTGGTCGTAAAATCTTTAACCGCTGCTCCGTACTCACTAAACCACCAACACTGCGCGCTAATCACCAGAGCGAAACAAGTAAACAAACACTGTAAATGTTCAACTCCAAACATCTGCACTCCCCTCGTCACCTGCTCCTCGCACAGAGCTGCGATCGCGCGTCCTCTTAGCTTCAGGAGTAGCGTATGATACGCGAGAAATTTAGATTTGCGGGCTTTTATTCATTCCTGTAAACATTGCAGTGTTGCTTTTCCAGACATTTATTCACACAAAAAATTGCTTGTTTGGTGTTTCCAGATACATATTGTGTAGAAATTTATATTTATATATATATATATATAATTTAAGCACCTACATTCCTCCATTATTTTATCCTAGTTTCAAAAAACAAACTGTTACTACTTCCCAAACAAAGTACACTTCAAAGAAAATAATAATGTACCAACGACAACGCTACATTAAAATCTGCAGTCAGGGCCAGGGAGGTGGTCCCTAAAGTTCAATTTATTTATTGAGGATATATGTTTAACAAGCCAAAGAAGAGACATCCTGAAAGCTAGGTTTAAAACTTTCTGAAGGGATTGCGCCCCCTTTTGTTTTGTTTACCCGGCTCTCTTAGGCGTAAGCCCTTTCCGTCCCGGGGCCCCCACGGGCGTGGATACGGATACAGGAGAGGTGTTAGAGATCCAGCTATGTCCAGAGGCTGAGGCTACCCATCCCAGCTTAGACACCACCTTCACCCCCCGCCTCTCTCAGCTAACCAGACAATTGGATGCGTCCTGAGCTTTTAGATGTTATCAGCATTGCTGGCGCCTACCCCGTTCTACCACATCACACTGGGATCCCTCGATCACCCAGTAGACCCGTGGTCCGGTGGAGGACTATCCAACCTCTCCTAGCTGCCAGGCTAGTAACCGGAGTTGTATCGCCACTCACTGCGTCGACTCCGCATAGGGCTAGAGAACCCTTGGAGTCTGCTCCAAACGATCGGAGCACCACCACCAAGTTCGAGTCCTCCCCAATCAGAATCCAGAACCTAGAGGAAACCTCAACGGGGATCCTTTAAATCTTTCATGGATTCTTCCCGTACTACTACAAACTTGATGTCTATACAGCATAAGACCGTTTGCCAAATAGCTAACCGACCGCCACTTTTCATAGTCACTTCACTGGATGGCCTTGTCTCCTCGGACTATCCTCCTACCTGCTGTACCTCGGCCCGGCAGATTTATAGCCGATTAAGGCCCGGACGTTCCTGGATTCCTCCGGCGGCGACCGTGGAAGCCCTGGCTAGACATGACGCTTAGGTCATGTGTGGGCTGGAGGGCCTCGGGGTTACCTCAGTACAACATCCACCCCCCCCCCCCTCCCGGGTCATTGAACTAGGAGGAACATATCGCACCTAGTCAAGCAGTTTACAGCTCTTTTGTAAGCCCGAGTGCCCCCATACACGCCGGCACCATTCTCGGTACTTACCATTACCATAGGCCTTAACTTAATTCACTATGAGAGGCCCTTGAGACCAAGACACGGGGACTCGGCTGTTGAACCCCCCCAGAAAGTTTTAACTCGCATCTGCTGTTGCTCGCAGATTCAGCCTATTAACCATTTATGGTCCCATACATGCAATTGAGGATGAACTGACGCAGGGTTACACCCAGCATGGTCCTCCTTAGTTAAGGCGAGGCTATGACCAGAGGTTGAAGCTACCAGTCTCAGCCCCCAACAGCGGTGCCCATGTGGAGGCAGAGGATTGCCACTTGGTGCAGAGAGGCTCTGTATTCGCATCCTTGCACCCATTCCGTGAACCTGTTGGATCATGTCTCGGATACTAGAGCCGGCAACAGCTCCCACACCTCGAGCGACAATCACTTCCCCGCAGGGTCAGGCCCACTCCCGCCATAGGTTTAGAACAGTCTGAATGTACGGTGATAAGACAGGACCTGACTTGATGAATGCACGGGCACGCAGGTGGTACCGCAAGGTGGCAGCCGCGCTGCGCGAGGTGCAGGCCGGCTCGGCGCTGGCGACGCCGCTGCAGTCGGTGCTGCAGTTCCCGCGCGCGCAGCCTGAGGACGCGGCGCACTATGTGTGCACGGTGAGCAGCGTGCTGGGCGAGGACCGCCGCGAGATGAGCCTCGCCGTCACGCTGCCGCTGGCCGTGCACGTGAGGCCGCAGCAGCAGGTCGTCGACACGGGCGCCTCCGCCTCCTTCAACTGCTCCATCGCCGGCTCGGACCCGCACATCGCCTGGCTCAAGGACGGCCGCACCGTCGTCGACGACGAGAGGACGAGCATCCTGCTGGGCGGGCAGGTGCTGGCCCTGCGCGCCGTCAAGAAGGAGGACAAGGGCATGTACCAGTGCATGGTGCGCAGCGGAGAGGAGAGCGCTCAGTCCAGCGGGGAGCTGGTCCTTGGAGGTGAGTAGTTGTCCATACATGTGTGAAGAGGAACTAACATACTGCTTCTACAACAGAACTAGAAGGTGCAGTGAATAGTTATGAAGAAGGACAAGGGCATGCACCAGTACATGGTGTGCAACAGAGAGGAGAGCACTCAGTCCAGCGGGGAGCTGGTCCTTGGAGGTGAGTAGTTGTCCATACATGTGTGAAGAGGAACTAACATACTGCTTCTACAACAGAACTAGAAGGTGCAGTGAATAGTTATGAAGAAGGACAAGGGCATGCACCAGTACATGGTGTGCAACAGAGAGGAGAGCACTCAGTCCAGCGGGGAGCTGGTCCTTGGAGGTGAGTAGTTGTCCATACATGTGTGAAGAGGAACTAACATACTGCTTCTACAACAGAACTAGAAGGTGCAGTGAATAGTTATGAAGGAGGACAAGGGCATGCACCAGTACATGGTGTGCAACAGAGAGGAGAGGGCTCAGTCCAGCAGAGAGCTGGTTCTTGGAGGTGAGAATGTGGTCTACAATGTGTGTTTTAGGAACCATATTACTATAAGTGCATTCAATATCATTCTGTTCCATAGTTATAAGGAAGCTGTATCAGCAGCTCCTGGCATGTGGTCTGTTTTGCCGGTGCAGCCGTGGCCCCGGAGCTGCTATCGACGTTCATCGAGCAGACGCTGCAGCCGGGCCCGCCGGTGTCTCTGCGCTGCGTGGCCTCGGGCAACCCGCCGCCCCGCTTCACCTGGCAGCTGGACGGCGCCGACGTGCCGCCGCGCGGCTATGTGCTGGGCAGCTTCCTGGACCCGGAGGGCAGCGTGGTCGGCCACCTCAATGTCTCGTCGGCGCGCGTGCTGCACGGCGGGCTGTACGCCTGCGTGGCGCGCAACCTGCTGGGCGCGGTGCACCACTCCGCCGCTCTCAACGTCTACGGTGGGTCTCAGCTCTCTCAGGGTGCACGGCATTCACCGTCGCGTGGCTCCATCGCCGGCGTCGCTGCTTCGCTCTTCTCGAACCGACGAGAGCAGCTGTGACGAGTTTGCGTCATCCCCCGGGCCGACCGGCCGCCCGAACAGTCCAGAAGGGTGGCGGAACTCTCAAGGTCGCTCAGCGACAGATAACGGCGCCGAGGCAGGACGATGCGCGGGGAGTGTTTGGGGTTGGGGGTGGCGACGACCTTTGCGCGTGGCATGCTTTACATCAGTGGACCGCACGTGGCCAGCTCCAAACCAAGCATCACGGTCTGGTCTCTCGCGTTCTAAAAAATACATATTTATATAATTTTCTAGCTACCTACGCTGCAAATTAGACTCGCTGCATCTAAATTTCTTCAACCATGAATTTTAATGACCCTTCAAATGTCTACATTAGTTTTAAATATTTGTGGTCTAAACAATGAATCGATAAATAAAATTTCAATCATAAAATTAAACATAAAAATGAAATTAAAATAATACTATGCAGTGAGGGCCATACACTGTTTGGACTGACTCGATCTAATCTAGAAAACTAATTTAACAATTCTGGGACGTGATTAAGTGGCCAAGGGTGTGCTCAAATGATGAAGTGAAATGCATGAGTTGCGCCGTTGCTGTTCGTGTAAGACGGACTCACGCCCACGGTTTAGTTTGGCTTGTTTGGCTCCCCTCGTCCACCCTTTCTCCTGCTGGTAATAGGTGAAGGCTGTTGATGGGCACAGAGACGTCAGAGAAAGTCCTTTTGCGTCTTGTCGCATTATAGTAACGGTCTTTACCAAAATAACCACTTTAAATATTTACTATACAGATTGACTTTATGATGGTTGCCGCCATGTTTTTTTTATGAAGCGCTACGTTATTGACTTATGTCAGTTAATGTCAAGAACTCTCGATGTAATATTCCAAATATTCCAAATTTAATGATAAAACCAAATGGTCAGGTTGCCAAGAACAAATCTGAGCCTAGTTGCCTATTTGTAGATAAATTTATGTGGCGTGGTTTTGGTGACGTTAGTTAATTTTATGTGAAGTAAAATGCGTTTTAAATATATCGAGTTCTGATTATAACACAGTAGGTTAAAACACCGACGACATAAGCAATGCATTGTGTAATGTGGGTTAAATTTACGAAAGAAAAGTAAGCACATTTTTTTTTTTAGTTTTTAGTTGTTGCTAATGCTGATACCATAAACTAAAAATATGATACAGACATATTTTAATTTTCTGCGCATGATGCTAACATATGCTTAAGATTTGCATATTTACCATTAAATAAATTTAAGAAAATGCTGTTAACATTGTCACGTGCTTTAGTTTACAAATAATTCTTCACTAATTTGTTAAAATTGTTGAATATAAACTAGTAATCATACGCAGAACATATTAATAATTATCCAGTAATAAAATATTACAAAATAATTGAATATAAAATAGGAAAAATATAGGGATAAGTGTTATTAAAACCCCAACAGCTGCATATGACAGACACAATATTTTCACATTTATATTGGCCAACAAGCCAGAAAAATCGGAAGATTTCAGGTGTAGCTTATTATAGCGAAAGCAAAGCCAAACACACCTGAGCGTTGACTAGATACCACCGGACAACAAATCCTACCAATATGGCTGTCATAGTGTCCAGTCATTGCTTTTTTACTGGAAAAAAAAGGGGTTTTAATACAATTGTATCCTCCACCCCCTTTCGGCTATGACCCCATTCAATTTTCAATAATTCAACTTTTTGTCCAACCCATACCCCAACACCCCGAAATAATTTGTTTAATGCAGTAGCGGATCCAGAGGGGGGGCTAAGGGGCTCAAGCCCCCTCAAAAATCATCTGGATCCACTATTGTTTTAGTGTTTGTCTTGATAAAGCCTAGCCTCAGCTGGGTCAAGCCCCTCCCAAACCAAAATCCTGTATCCGCCACTGGTTTAATGGTGAACTAAAAACATTCCTGCTGCGCAGCTCGCCCGCAAGGTACATATCCATACCAACTCTATGCTTTGAGGATCAGAGATAGGAACGTAAGACGCCATCTTAGTTTCATTAGATTTTTTTGCAATTACAATTTTATATGGTTTTATATGTTATATTTGGCTTATTTAAAGCTTAATGAATAAAATTTATGGAAAGGTCTAAAGTTTATGGAGGGACTAGCTGCTAGAAATAATTTTTATTATGCAAGTCATTCATCGGTTGTTAATATTTAATTCATTTTTCGAAAATGACTAAAACTGTGATAATTATGTCAGACACTATGTCGTTGGCTTTGTAGGTCTTTGATGGGGTGATCCCTGCCTCACGGAAAGAAAATTTCAAATAAAAAAAGTCAAATATTGTTGAAACCAATATGGCGTCTTCCTTGTTTTTGTTCCCATCTCTCTACTGCAACCGCAGGGCCCCCCACGCCGCGCCTGCCGCGCAACCTGACGGCGGTGGCGGGCGCCGACGTGTTCCTGCGCTGCCCCGTGGCGGGGTTCCCCATCTCGAGCGTGGTGTGGCAGCGCACGGGCGCAGTGCTGCCCTCGCACCTGCGCCAGAAGGTGCTGTCCAATGGCACGCTGCTGGTGCGGCAGGTGGACGGCTCGTCCGACAAGGGCGAGTACCTGTGCACCGTCACCAACCAGCAGGGGCAGTCGGCGCAGGGCCGCGTCTACCTCGACGTCATGAGTGAGTGCGCCGTGCTCTCCGCTCCTTTGTCCTCGCGGAACAGTGGCGTAGCCGAGATTTGTGTACGGGGGGTGGGTTTAAGAAGCATGGCCACCCCCCCTCCCTCCCCACAACCGTATTAAAGCGTGAGGTCCGGGGGTTCCTCCCCCGGGAAAATTTGGATTTTAAGGTGTAAAATAGTGCTATTTTAGCAGTTTTCGGTACTTAAATTTAAATATTGTAAAGGTAAAAATTTTAATTAATTTTGATATGAAATTTGTTTCAGTGATGAATAAGAAATTAATTAAAAATTTGGTGCTAAAGGGGGGGGGGGGGGTTGAACCCCTAAAACTTCCCCCCCCCCCCCCCCCCTGGCTTCGCGCCTGTCGTGGACAAGGCCCACGTGGCGTGCAAGCTTGTGGCTTTTGATGCGTCGAGGCTTCTTCCGACCATGAACCACTGCCGCGAGCTTGCAGGCTTGACATGGCAAGCTTGCTACAAGCTCGTCACGTGGAAACGTGACAAGCTTCATTCAAGCATATTTTGCTATCTTTGCGCATTCTTGTTTATTAATTTTTTTTTGTGACTTACAAGTGGTTTTGTCAGGAGAAAAAAAGCCTTTGAAAGAGGAGAAAGATTTTTCAACTGTTGAATTAATGAAAATCCTCTAAAAAAATTGCATTCCGTTGGGTAAAAATTAAGTTACATATTAAGTAATCGTGATCAATTCGTTGCTTGTAATTTCCTAAAGAAAAATAATGGTGGTTTCACTCGGCATTGACGTCTTAAAACTCGTCTTCCTCTAGTGACAAAAGAGGTCTGTCGAGACACACGCCAGAACGTTGCGAGCAAGGAATAGTTCATGTCACACCTTCTTTCCAGTATCTACACTTGCAGAGTATTAAAAATATTAGTATAAAAAATTTATAAAAAAAATGGGTTTTTATTGTTATTTGAACACTTTGAGAGAAAGTAATTACGAAGCAGAGCCACTGCCTCGTGTTTGAGGTCAGAAGCCCCTTTTCCCCCACGAAAGAGGTTGAATTCCGAACAATACCACCTCCCCCCTCCCATATCCGTTATGAACTTGATACGCCCTTGCGATATAGTAAATCACATCCACTGGATTGAGCCACCGCACCAGTCTTGCATCCCACAGCCAGAACTAATGCAAAGGCGCACGTCTTATTGTCCTTCGCGAAGTTAAAAAACACTCACACCGTATTCCGGGCGTGACTAGCTCTCATAAATAGCGAAAAAAAATAACCGACTTGTCGCAATGACACCCGGTGACGGTATCATTAAAGGGTCGTTGCCACCAACAAAACCTAAATTTTAATTAGTTCATATTGTGCAAGTAGTGTAATTATGGGGCTGCTGAGACGATATATTTCTTAAGGACACACGGCTAGTGGAGATTATAAATGCTTAACATAACATTACAACATCAAACAAAGTTCTGTCTAATAGCATTTATTTTTGTTCTTTGGTTTTAATTGGGCTGCTCACCTGGTAACTCATTTTCATGACTAGAGACCCGTAAATTTCGCGTATTCTTCTGGCCTCAGGACAGAATTCAAAGTTATAGGTGTGCTCGACCCATGTTTACTTTCCCATTGGTTAATTTCTTAGCAAGAACATTTTTATCCTTGTTATTTGGCACTACCTGATTCGCTTACTTCTCTCCTAGCTGGGCATCATTGGTTCACGGTCGTAGACGGGCGTGTCCAAACAACTGCGTGCCAATCATGAACACAGTGCGAGAGTGTGAAGGTTTGCATTCGAGCTTG